>NW_027182499.1:3600000-4200000 GCF_040938575.1 Ambystoma mexicanum
AACCTGTGACCCTTCCTATGGCATGAGATGTCATATACAACTCCTTCCGATTCCAATCCTGAGACCCTTCCTATAGCATGAGATGGGATATCTCAATGCTTATACCAAACCTGAGACCCTTCCTATAGCATGAGATCTGATATCCAACTACTTCCCATTCCAATCCTGAGACCCTTCATATAGCTTGAGATGTGATATCTCAATGCTTCTAATACCAAACCTGAGATCCTTCCTATAACATGAGGTGTGATATCAAACTCCTTCCCATTCCAAACCTTTGCTTCTATCAAACCTGAGACCCTTCCTTTAGCATGAGATGTGATATCCAACTCCTTCCCATTCCAATCCTGAGACCCTTCCTATAACATGAGACGTGATATCCAACTCCTTCCCATTCCAAACCTTTGCTTCTATCAAACCTGAGACCCTTCCTTTAGCATGAGATGTGATATCCAACTCCTTCCCATTCCAATCCTGAGACCCGTCCTAAAACATGAGATGTGAGATCCAAATCCTTCCCCTTCCAAACCTGAGACCTTTCCTTTAGCATGAGAAGTGATATCCAACTCCTTCCCATTCCAAACCTGAGACCCTTCCTATAGCATGAGATGTTATATCTTAATGCTTCTAAAACCAAACCTGAGAACCATCCTATAACATGTGAAATCCAAATCCTTCCCTTTCTAAACCTGAGACCCTTCCGATAGCATGAGATGTGATATCTCAATGCTTCGAAAACCAAACATGAGAACCATCCTATAACATGAGATGTGAAATCCAGATCCTTCCCTTTCCAAACATGAGACCCTTCCTATAGCTTGAGATTTGATATCAAACTCCTTCCCATTCCAATTCTGAGACCCTTCCTATACCATGAGATGTGATATCTCAATGCTTCTAATACCAAACCTGAGACCCGTCCTAAAACATGAGATGTGAGATCCTAATCCTTCCCCTTCCAAACCTGAGACCATTCCTATAGCTTGAGATGTGATATCAAACTCCTTCCCATTCCAATCCTGAGATAGCTTGAGATGTGATATCCAACTCCATCCCATTCCAATCCTGAGACCCTTCTGATAGCATGAGATATATCTCAATGCTTCTAATATCAAAACTGAGACCCTCCCTATAGTATGAGATGTGATATCTAAGTCCTTCCCATTCCTATCCTGAGACCCTTCCGATAGCAGAGATGTGATATCTCAATGCTTATACCAAACTTGATGACCCTTCCTATGGCATGAGATGTGATATCCAACTCCTTCCCATTCCAAACCTGAGACCCTTCCGATAGCATGAGATGAGATATCTCAATGCTTCTAAAACCAAACATGAGAACCATCCTATAACATGAGATGTGAAATCCAAATCCTTTCCTTCCCAAACCTGAGAGCCTCCCTATAGCATGAGATGTGATATCCAAGTCCTTCCCATTCCAATCCTGAGACCCTTCCTATAGCATGAGAAGTGATATCTCAATGCTTATACCAAACCTGAGACCCTTCCTATAGCATGAGATGTGATATCCAACTCCTTCCCATTCCAATCCTGAGACCCTTCCTATAGCATTAGATGTGATATCTCAATGCTTCTACCAAAACTGAGACCCTTCCTTTAGCATCAGATGTGATATCCAACTCCTTCCCATTCCAATCCTGAGACCCTTCCTATAGCATGAGATGTGATATCTCAATGCTTCTAATACCAAACCTGAGATCCTTCCTATAACATGAGATGCGATATCCAACTCCTTCCCATTCCAATCCTGAGACCCTTCCTATAGCATGAGATGTGATATCTCAATGCTTCTAAAACCAAACCTGAGATCCTTCCTATAACATGAGATGTGATATCCAAATCCTTCCCCTTCCAAACCTGAGACCCTCCCTTTAGCATGAGATGTGATATCCAACTCCTTCCCATTCCAATCCTGAGACCCTTCCAATAGCATGAGATGTGATATCTCAATGCTTCTACCAAAACTGACACCCTTCCTTTAGCATCAGATGTGATATCCAACTCCTTCCCATTCCAATCCTGAGACCCTTCCTATAGCATGAGATGTGATATCCAACTCCTTCACATTCCAACCTGAGACCCTTCCTATAGCATGAGATGGGATATCCAACTCCTTCCAAATCCAATCCTGATACCCTTCCATGAGATGTGATATCCCAATGCTTCTACAAAACCTGAGACCCATACCATGGCATGAGATGTGATATCAAACTCCCGTCCTATACCATGAGACTTGATATCTCAATGCTTCTAATACCAAACCTGAGACCGGTCAAATAACATGAGATGTGATATCCAAATCCTTCCCCTTCCAAACCTTAGACCCTTCCTTTATCATGAGATGTGATATCCAAGTCCTTCCCGTGCCATTCCTGAGACCCTTCCTATAGCCTGAGATGTGATATCTCAATGCTTCTAATACCAAACCTGAGACCCTTCCAATAACATGAGATGTGATATCCAAGTCCTTCCCATTCCAATCCTGAAACCCTTCCTAAAGCATGAGATGTGATATCTCAATGCTTCTAATACCAAACCTGAGACCTTTCCTATAACATGAATTGTAATATCCAAGTCCTTCCCATTCCAATCCTGAGACCCTTCCGATAGCAGAGATGTGATATCTCAATGCTTATACCAAACCTGAGACCCTTCCTATAACATGAGATGTGATATCCAAATCCTTCCCCTTCCAAACCTTAGACCCTCCCTTTAGCATGAGATGTGATATCCAACTCCTTCCCATTCCAATCCTGAGACCCTTCTGATAGCATGAGATGTGACATCTCAATGCCTCTAATACCAAACCTGAGATCCTACCTCTAACATGAAATGTGATATCCAACTCCTTCCCCTTCCAACCCTGAGAGCCTTCCTATAGAATGAGATGTTATATCCAAGTCCTTCCCATTCCAATCCTGAGACCCTTCCTATAACATGAGATGTGATATCCAACTCCTTCCCATTCCAACCTTAGACCCTTCCTATAGCATGAGATGGGATATCCAACTCCTTCCAAATCCAATCCTGATACCCTTCCGATAGCATGAGATGTGATATCCCAATGCCTCTACAAAACCGCAGACCCATACCATGGCATGAGATGTGATATCAAACTCCTTCCCATTCCAATCATGAGACGCTTCCTATAGCTTGAGATGTGATATCCAACTCCTTCCCATTCCAATTCTGAGACCCGTCCTATACCATGAGTCTTGATATTTCAATGCTTCTAATACCAAACCTGAGACCGGTCCTATAACATGAGATGTGATATCCAAATCCTTCCCCTTCCAAACCTGAGACCCTTCCTATAGCAGAGATGTGATATCTCAATGCTTATACCAAACCTGTGACCCTTCCTATGGCATGAGATGTCATATACAACTCCTTCCGATTCCAATCCTGAGACCCTTCCTATAGCATGTGATGGGATATCTCAATGCATATACCAAACCTGAGACCCTTCCTATAGCATGAGATGTGATATCCAACTCCTTCCCATTCCAATCCTGAGACCCTTCATATAGCATGAGATGTGATATCTCAATGCTTCTAATACCAAACCTGAGATCCTTCCTATAACATGAGACGTGATATCCAACTCCTTCCCATTCCAAACCTTTGCTTCTATCAAACCTGAGACCCTTCCTTTAGCATGAGATGTGATATCCAACTCCTTCCCATTCCAATCCTGAGACCCTTCCTATAGCATGAGATGTGATATCTCAATGCTTCTACCAAAACTGAGACCCTTCCTTTAGCATCCGATGTGATATCCAACTCCTTCCCATTCCAATCCTGAGACCCTTCCTATAGCATGAGATGTGATATCTCAATGCTTCTAATACCAAACCTGAGATCCTTCCTATAACATGAGATGCGATATCCAACTCCTTCCCATTCCAATCCTGAGACCCTTCCTATAGCATGAGATGTGATATCTCAATGCTTCTAAAACCAAACCTGAGATCCTTCCTATAACATGAGATGTGATATCCAAATCCTTCCCCTTCCAAACCTGAGACCCTCCCTTTAGCATGAGATGTGATATCCAACTCCTTCCCATTCCAATCCTGAGACCCTTCCTATAGCATGAGATGTGATATCTCAATGCTTCTACCAAAACTGACACCCTTCCTTTAGCATCAGATGTGATATCCAACTCCTTCCCATTCCAATCCTGAGACCCTTCCTATAGCATGAGATGTGATATCCAACTCCTTCCCATTCCAACCTGAGACCGTTCCTATAGCATGAGATGGGATATCCAACTCCTTCCAAATCCAATCCTGATACCCTTCCATGATATGTGATATCCCAATGCTTCTACAAAACCTGAGACCCATACCATGGCATGGGATGTGATATCAAACTCCCGTCCTATACCATGAGACTTGATATCTCAATGCTTCTAATACCAAACCTGAGACCAGTCCAATAACATGAGATGTGATATCCAAATCCTTCCCCTTCCAAACCTTAGACCCTTCCTTTATCATGAGATGTGATATCCAAGTCATTCCCATGCCATTCCTGAGACCCTTCCTATAGCCTGAGATGTGATATCTCAATGCTTCTAATACCAAACCTGAGACCCTTCCAATAACATGAGATGTGATATCCAAGTGCTTCCCATTCCAATCCTGAAACCCTTCCTAAAGCATGAGATGTGATATCTCAATGCTTCTAATACCAAACCTGAGACCTTTCCTATAACATGAATTGTAATATCCAAGTCCTTCCCATTCCAATCCTGAGACCCTTCCTATAGCAGAGATGTGATATCTCAATGCTTATACCAAACCTGTGACCCTTCCTATGGCATGAGATGTCATATACAACTCCTTCCGATTCCAATCCTGAGACCCTTCCTATAGCATGTGATGGGATATCTCAATGCTTATACCAAACCTGAGACCCTTCCTATAGCATGGGATGTGATATCCAACTCCTTCCCATTCCAATCCTGAGACCCTTCAGATAGCATGAGATGTGATATCTCAATGCTTCTAATACCAAACCTGAGATCCTTCCTATAACATGAGGTGTGATATCAAACTCCTTCCCATTCCAAACCTTTGCTTCTATCAAACCTGAGACCCTTCCTTTAGCATGAGATGTGATATCCAACTCCTTCCCATTCCAATCCTGAGACCCTTCCTATAACATGAGACGTGATATCCAACTCCTTCCCATTCCAAACCTTTGCTTCTACCAAAACTGAGACCCTTCCTTTAGCATCAGATGTGATATCTAACTCCTTCCCATTCCAATCCTGAGACCCTTCCTATAGCATGAGATGTGACATCTCAATGCTTCTAATACCAAACCTGAGAGCCTTCCTACAGCATGAGATGTGATATCCAAGTCCTTCCCATTCCAATCCTGAGATCCTTCCTATAACATGAGATGTGATATCCAACTCCTTCCCATTCCAACCTGAGACCCTTCCTATAGCATGAGATGGGATATCCAACTCCTTCCAAATCCAATCCTGATACCTTTCCATGAGATGTGATATCCCAATGCTTCTACAAAACCTGAGACCCATACCATGGCATGAGATGTGATATCAAACTCCCGTCCTATACCATGAGACTTGATATCTCAATGCTTCTAATACCAAACCTGAGACCGGTCCAATAACATGAGATGTGATATCCAAATCCTTCCCCTTCCAAACCTTAGACCCTTCCTTTATCATGAGATGTGATATCCAAGTCCTACCCATGCCATTCCTGAGACCCTTCCTATAGCATGAGATGTGATATCCAACTTCTTCCCATCCCAATCCTGAGCCACTTCCGATTGCAGAGATGTAATATCTCAATGCTTATACCAAACCTGAGACTCTTCCTATAACATGAGATGTGATATCCAACTCCTTCCCGTTCCAAACCTGAGACCCTTCCTATAGCATGAGATGTGATATCCAACTCCTTCTGATTCCAATCCTGAGACCCTTCCGATAGCATGAGATGTGATATCTCAATGCTTCTAATACCAAACCTGAGATCCTTCCTATAACATGTGATGTGATATCCAAATCCTTCCCCTTCCAAACCTGAGACCCTCCCTTTAGCATGAGATGTGCTATCCAACTCCTTCCCGTTCCAAACCTGAGACCCTTCCTATAGCATGAGATGTGATATCCAACTCCTTCCGATTCCAATCCTGAGACCCTTCCGATAGCATGAGATGTGATATCTCAATGCTTCTAATACCAAACCTGAGACCCTTCCAATAACATGAGATGTGATATCCAAGTCCTTCCCATTCCAATCCTGAAACCCTTCCTATAGCATGAGATGTGATAGCTCAATGCTTCTAATACCAAACCTGAGACCTTTCCTATAACATGAATTGTAATATCCAAGTCCTTCCAATTCCAATCCTGAGACCCTTCCGATAGCAGAGATGTGATATCTCAATGCTTATACCAAACCTGAGACCCTTCCGATAGCATGAGATGTGATATCTCAATGCTTCTAATACCAAACCTGAGATCCTTCCTATAACATGAGATGTGATATCCAAATCCTTCCCCTTCCAAACCTTAGACCCTCCCTTTAGCATGAGATGTGATATCCAACTCCTTCCCATTCCAATCCTGAGACCCTTCTGATAGCATGAGATGTGACATCTCAATGCCTCTAATACCAAACCTGAGATCCTACCTCTAACATGAAATGTGATATCCAACTCCTTCCCCTTCCAACCCTGAGAGCCTTCCTATAGCTTGAGATGTGATATCCAACTCCTTCCCATTCCAATTCTGAGACCCGCCCTACACCATGAGACTTGATATCTCAATGCTTCTACCAAACCTGAGACCCTTCCAATAGCATGAGATGTGATATCCAACTCCTTCCCATTCCAATCCTGAGACCCTTCCTATAGCATGAGATGTGATATCTCAATGCTTCTTCCAAAACTGAGGCCCTTCCTTTAGCATCAGATGTGATATCCAACTCCTTCCAATTCCAATCCTGAGACCCTTCCTATAGCATGTGATGTGATATCTCAATGCTTCTAATACCAAACCTGAGATCCTTCCTATAACATGAGATGCGATATCCAACTCCTTCCCATTCCAATCCTGAGACCCTTCCTATAGCATGAGATGTGATATCTCAATGCTTCTAATACCAAACCTGAGATCCTTCCTATAACATGAGATGTGATATCCAAATCCTTCCCCTTCCAAACCTGAGACCCTCCCTTTAGCATGAGATGTGATATCCAACTCCTTCAAATTCCAATCCTGAGACCCTTCCTATAGCATGAGATGTGATATCTCAATGCTTCTACCAAAAATGAGACCCTTCCTTTAGCATGAGATGGTATATCCAACTCCTTCCCATTCAAATCCTGAGACCCTTCCTATAGCATGAGATGTGATATCTCAATGCTTCTAATACCAAACCTGTGAGCCTTCCTATAGCATGAGATGGGATATCCAACTCCTTCCAAATCCAATCCTGATACCCTTCCATGAGATGTGATATCCCAATGCTTCTAAAAAACCTGAGACCCATACCATGGCATGAGATGTGATATCAAACTCCCGTCCTATACCTTGAAACTTGATATCTCAATGCTTCTAATACCAAACCTGAGACCGGTCCAATAACATGAGATGTGATATCCAAATCCTTCCCCTTCCAAACCTTCGACCCTTCCTTTATCATGAGATGTGATATCCAAGTCCTTCCCATGCCATTCCTGAGACCCTTCCTATAGCATGAGATGTGATATCTCAATGCTTCTAATACCAAACCTGAGACCCTTCCTATAACATGAGATGTGATATCCAAGTCCTTCCCATTCCAATCCTGAAACCCTTCCTATAGCATGAGCTGTGATATCTCAATGCTTCTAATACCAAACCTGAGACCTTTCCTATAACATGAATTGCAATATCCAAGTCCTTCCCATTCCAATCCTGAGACCCTTCCGATAGCAGAGATGTGATATCTCAATGCTTATACCAAAACTGAGACCCTTCCGATAGCATGAGATGTGATATCTCAATGCTTCTAATACCAAACCTGAGATCCTTCCTATAACATGAGATGTGATATCCAAATCCTTCCCCTTCCAAACCTTAGACCCTCCCTTTAGCCTGAGATGTGATATCCAACTCCTTCCCATTCCAATCCTGAGACCCTTCTGATAGCATGAGATGTGATATCTCAATGCCTCTAATACCAAACCTGAGATCCTACCTCTAACATGAAATGTGATATCCAACTCCTTCCCCTTCCAACCCTGAGAGCCTTCCTATAGAATGCGATGTTATATCCAAGTCCTTCCCATTCCAATCCTGAGACCCTTCCTATAAAATGAGATGTGATATCCAACTCCTTCCCATTCCAACCTTAGACCCTTCCTATAGCATGAGATGGGATATCCAACTCCTTCCAAATCCAATCCTGATACCCTTCCAATAGCATGAGATGTGATATCCCAATGCCTCTACAAAACCTGAGACCCATACCATGGCATGAGATGTGATATCAAACTCCTTCCCATTCCAATCCTGAGACCCTTCCTATAGCTTGAGATTTGATATCCAACTCCTTCCCATTCCAATTCTGAGACCCGTCCTATACCATGAGACTTGATATTTCAATGCTTCTAATACCAAACCTGAGACCGGTCCTATAACATGAGATGTGATATCCAAATCCTTCCCCTTCCAAACCTTAGACCCTTCCTATAGCAGAGATGTTATATCTCAATGCTTATACCAAACCTGTGACCCTTCCTATGGCATGAGATGTCATATACAACTCCTTCTGATTCCAATCCTGAGACCCTTCCTATAGCATGAGATGGGATATCTCAATGCTTATACCAAACCTGAGACCCTTCCTATAGCATGAGATGTGATATCCAACTACTTCCCATTCCAATCCTGAGACCCTTCATATAGCTTGAGATGTGATATCTCAATGCTTCTAATACCAAACCTGAGATCCTTCCTATAACATGAGGTGTGATATCAAACTCCTTCCCATTCCAAACCTTTGCTTCTATCAAACCTGAGACCCTTCCTTTAGCATGAGATGTGATATCCAACTCCTTCCCATTCCAATCCTGAGACCCTTCCTATAACATGAGACGTGATATCCAACTCCTTCCCATTCCAAACCTTTGCTTCTATCAAACCTGAGACCCTTCCTTTAGCATGAGATGTGATATCCAACTCCTTCCCATTCCAATCCTGAGACCCGTCCTAAAACATGAGATGTGAGATCCAAATCCTTCCCCTTCCAAACCTGAGACCTTTCCTTTAGCATGAGAAGTGATATGAACTCCTTCCCATTCCAAACCTGAGACCCTTCCTATAGCATGAGATGTTATATCTTAATGCTTCTAAAACCAAACCTGAGAACCATCCTATAACATGTGAAATCCAAATCCTTCCATTTTTGAACCTGAGACCCTTCCGATAGCATGAGATGTGATATCTCAATGCTTCGAAAACCAAACATGAGAACCATCCTATAACATGAGATGTGAAATCCAGATCCTTCCCTTTCCAAACATGAGACCCTTCCTATAGCTTGAGATTTGATATCAAACTCCTTCCCATTCCAATTCTGAGACCCTTCCTATACCATGAGATGTGAAATCTCAATGCTTCTAATACCAAACCTGAGACCCGTCCTAAAACATGAGATGTGAGATCCTAATCCTTCCCCTTCCAAACCTGAGACCATTCCTATAGCTTGAGATGTGATATCAAACTCCTTCCCATTCCAATCCTGAGATAGCTTGAGATGTGATATCCAACTCCATCCCATTCCAATCCTGAGACCCTTCTGATAGCATGAGATATGATATCTCAATGCTTCTAATATCAAAACTGAGACCCTCCCTATAGTATGAGATGTGATATCTAAGTCCTTCCCATTCCTATCCTGAGACCCTTCCGATAGCAGAGATGTGATATCTCAATGCTTATACCAAACCTGATGACCCTTCCTATGGCATGAGATGTGATATCCAACTCCTTCCCATTCCAAACCTGAGACCCTTCCGATAGCATGAGATGAGATATCTCAATGCTTCTAAAACCAAACATGAGAACCATCCTATAACATGAGATGTGAAATCCAAATCCTTCCCTTCCCAAACCTGAGAGCCTCCCTATAGCATGAGATGTGATATCCAAGTCCTTCCCATTCCAATCCTGAGACCCTTCCTATAGCATGAGAAGTGATATCTCAATGCTTATACCAAACCTGAGACCCTTCCTATAGCATGAGATGTGATATCCAACTCCTTCCCATTCCAATCCTGAGACCCTTCCTATAGCATGAGATGTGATATCTCAATGCTTCTACCAAAACTGAGACCCTTCCTTTAGCATCAGATGTGATATCCAACTCCTTCCCATTCCAATCCTGAGACCCTTCCTATAGCATGAGATGTGATATCTCAATGCTTCTAATACCAAACCTGAGATCCTTCCTATAACATGAGATGCGATATCCAACTCCTTCCCATTCCAATCCTGAGACCCTTCCTATAGCATGAGATGTGATATCTCAATGCTTCTAAAACCAAACCTGAGATCCTTCCTATAACATGAGATGTGATATCCAAATCCTTCCCCTTCCAAACCTGAGACCCTCCCTTTAGCATGAGATGTGATATCCAACTCCTTCCCATTCCAATCCTGAGACCCTTCCTATAGCATGAGATGTGATATCTCAATGCTTCTACCAAAACTGACACCCTTCCTTTAGCATCAGATGTGATATCCAACTCCTTCCCATTCCAATCCTGAGACCCTTCCTATAGCATGAGATGTGATATCCAACTCCTTCACATTCCAACCTGAGACCCTTCCTATAGCATGAGATGGGATATCCAACTCCTTCCAAATCCAATCCTGATACCCTTCCATGAGATGTGATATCCCAATGCTTCTACAAAACCTGAGACCCATACCATGGCATGAGATGTGATATCAAACTCCCGTCCTATACCATGAGACTTGATATCTCAATGCTTCTAATACCAAACCTGAGACCGGTCCAATAACATGAGATGCGATATCCAACTCCTTCCCATTCCAATCCTGAGACCCTTCCTATAGCATGAGATGTGATATCTCAATGCTTCTAATACCAAACCTGAGATCCTTCCTATAACATGAGATGTGATATCCAAATCCTTCCCCTTCCAAACCTGAGACCCTCCCTTTAGCATGAGATGTGATATCCAACTCCTTCAAATTCCAATCCTGAGACCCTTCCTATAGCATGAGATGTGATATCTCAATGCTTCTACCAAAAATGAGACCCTTCCTTTAGCATGAGATGGTATATCCAACTCCTTCCCATTCAAATCCTGAGACCTTTCCTATAGCATGAGATGTGATATCTCAATGCTTATAATACCAAACCTGAGAGCCTTCCTATAGCATGAGATGGGATATCCAACTCCTTCCAAATCCAATCCTGATACCCTTCCATGAGATGTGATATCCCAATGCTTCTAAAAAACCTGAGACCCATACCATGGCATGAGATGTGATATCAAACTCCCGTCCTATACCTTGAGACTTGATATCTCAATGCTTCTAATACCAAACCTGAGACCGGTCCAATAACATGAGATGTGATATCCAAATCCTTCCCCTTCCAAACCTTCGACCCTTCCTTTATCATGAGATGTGATATCCAAGTCCTTCCCATGCCATTCCTGAGACCCTTCCTATAGCATGAGATGTGATATCTCAATGCTTCTAATACCAAACCTGAGACCCTTCCTATAACATGAGATGTGATATCCAAGTCCTTCCCATTCCAATCCTGAAACCCTTCCTATAGCATGAGCTGTGATATCTCAATGCTTCTAATACCAAACCTGAGACCTTTCCTATAACATGAATTGCAATATCCAAGTCCTTCCCATTCCAATCCTGAGACCCTTCCGATAGCAGAGATGTGATATCTCAATGCTTATACCAAAACTGAGACCCTTCCGATAGCATGAGATGTGATATCTCAATGCTTCTAATACCAAACCTGAGATCCTTCCTATAACATGAGATGTGATATCCAAATCCTTCCCCTTCCAAACCTTAGACCCTCCCTTTAGCATGAGATGTGATATCCAACTCCTTCCCATTCCAATCCTGAGACCCTTCTGATAGCATGAGATGTGATATCTCAATGCCTCTAATACCAAACCTGAGATCCTACCTCTAACATGAAATGTGATATCCAACTCCTTCCCCTTCCAACCCTGAGAGCCTTCCTATAGAATGCGATGTTATATCCAAGTCCTTCCCATTCCAATCCTGAGACCCTTCCTATAAAATGAGATGTGATATCCAACTCCTTCCCATTCCAACCTTAGACCCTTCCTATAGCATGAGATGGGATATCCAACTCCTTCCAAATCCAATCCTGATACCCTTCCAATAGCATGAGATGTGATATCCCAATGCCTCTACAAAACCTGAGTCCCATACCATGGCATGAGATGTGATATCAAACTCCTTCCCATTCCAATCCTGAGACCCTTCCTATAGCTTGAGATTTGATATCCAACTCCTTCCCATTCCAATTCTGAGACCCGTCCTATACCATGAGACTTGATATTTCAATGCTTCTAATACCAAACCTGAGACCGGTCCTATAACATGAGATGTGATATCCAAATCCTTCCCCTTCCAAACCTTAGACCCTTCCTATAGCAGAGATGTTATATCTCAATGCTTATACCAAACCTGTGACCCTTCCTATGGCATGAGATGTCATATACAACTCCTTCTGATTCCAATCCTGAGACCCTTCCTATAGCATGAGATGGGATATCTCAATGCTTATACCAAACCTGAGACCCTTCCTATAGCATGAGATGTGATATCCAACTACTTCCCATTCCAATCCTGAGACCCTTCATATAGCTTGAGATGTGATATCTCAATGCTTCTAATACCAAACCTGAGATCCTTCCTATAACATGAGGTGTGATATCAAACTCCTTCCCATTCCAAACCTTTGCTTCTATCAAACCTGAGACCCTTCCTTTAGCATGAGATGTGATATCCAACTCCTTCCCATTCCAATCCTGAGACCCTTCCTATAACATGAGACGTGATATCCAACTCCTTCCCATTCCAAACCTTTGCTTCTATCAAACCTGAGACCCTTCCTTTAGCATGAGATGTGATATCCAACTCCTTCCCATTCCAATCCTGAGACCCGTCCTAAAACATGAGATGTGAGATCCAAATCCTTCCCCTTCCAAACCTGAGACCTTTCCTTTAGCATGAGAAGTGATATCCAACTCCTTCCCATTCCAAACCTGAGACCCTTCCTATAGCATGAGATGTTATATCTTAATGCTTCTAAAATCAAACCTGAGAACCATCCTATAACATGTGAAATCCAAATCCTTCCATTTTTAAACCTGAGACCCTTCCGATAGCATGAGATGTGATATCTCAATGCTTCGAAAACCAAACATGAGAACCATCCTATAACATGAGATGTGAAATCCAGATCCTTCCCTTTCCAAACATGAGACCCTTCCTATAGCTTGAGATTTGATATCAAACTCCTTCCCATTCCAATTCTGAGACCCTTCCTATACCATGAGATGTGATATCTCAATGCTTCTAATACCAAACCTGAGACCCGTCCTAAAACATGAGATGTGAGATCCTAATCCTTCCCCTTCCAAACCTGAGACCATTCCTATAGCTTGAGATGTGATATCAAACTCCTTCCCATTCCAATCCTGAGATAGCTTGAGATGTGATATCCAACTCCATCCCATTCCAATCCTGAGACCCTTCTGATAGCATGAGATATGATATCTCAATGCTTCTAATATCAAAACTGAGACCCTCCCTATAGTATGAGATGTGATATCTAAGTCCTTCCCATTCCTATCCTGAGACCCTTCCGATAGCAGAGATGTGATATCTCAATGCTTATACCAAACCTGATGACCCTTCCTATGGCATGAGATGTGATATCCAACTCCTTCCCATTCCAAACCTGAGACCCTTCCGATAGCATGAGATGAGATATCTCAATGCTTCTAAAACCAAACATGAGAACCATCCTATAACATGAGATGTGAAATCCAAATCCTTCCCTTCCCAAACCTGAGAGCCTCCCTATAGCATGAGATGTGATATCCAAGTCCTTCCCATTCCAATCCTGAGACCCTTCCTATAGCATGAGAAGTGATATCTCAATGCTTATACCAAACCTGAGACCCTTCCTATAGCATGAGATGTGATATCCAACTCCTTCCCATTCCAATCCTGAGACCCTTCCTATAGCATGAGATGTGATATCTCAATGCTTCTACCAAAACTGAGACCCTTCCTTTAGCATCAGATGTGATATCCAACTCCTTCCCATTCCAATCCTGAGACCCTTCCTATAGCATGAGATGTGATATCTCAATGCTTCTAATACCAAACCTGAGATCCTTCCTATAACATGAGATGCAATATCCAACTCCTTCCCATTCCAATCCTGAGACCCTTCCTATAGCATGAGATGTGATATCTCAATGCTTCTAAAACCAAACCTGAGATCCTTCCTATAACATGAGATGTGATATCCAAATCCTTCCCCTTCCAAACCTGAGACCCTCCCTTTAGCATGAGATGTGATATCCAACTCCTTCCCATTCCAATCCTGAGACCCTTCCTATAGCATGAGATGTGATATCTCAATGCTTCTACCAAAACTGACACCCTTCCTTTAGCATCAGATGTGATATCCAACTCCTTCCCATTCCAATCCTGAGACCCTTCCTATAGCATGAGATGTGATATCCAACTCCTTCACATTCCAACCTGAGACTCTTCCTATAGCATGAGATGGGATATCCAACTCCTTCCAAATCCAATCCTGATACCCTTCCATGAGATGTGATATCCCAATGCTTCTACAAAACCTGAGACCCATACCATGGCATGAGATGTGATATCAAACTCCCGTCCTATACCATGAGACTTGATATCTCAATGCTTCTAATACCAAACCTGAGACCGGTCCAATAACATGAGATGTGATATCCAAATCCTTCCCCTTCCAAACCTTAGACCCTTCCTTTATCATGAGATGTGATATCCAAGTCCTTCCCATGCCATTCCTGAGACCCTTCCTATAGCCTGAGATGTGATATCTCAATGCTTCTAATACCAAACCTGAGACCTTTCCTATAACATGAATTGTAATATCCAAGTCCTTCCCATTCCAATCCTGAGACCCTTCCGATAGCAGAGATGTGATATCTCAATGCTTATACCAAACCTGAGACCCTTCCTATAACATGAGATGTGATATCCAAATCCTTCCCCTACCAAACCTTAGCCCCTCCCTTTAGCATGAGATGTGATATCCAACTCCTTCCCATTCCAATCCTGAGACCCTTCTGATAGCATGAGATGTGACATCTCAATGCCTCTAATACCAAACCTGAGATCCTACCTCTAACATGAAATGTGATATCCAACTCCTTCCCCTTCCAACCCTGAGAGCCTTCCTATAGAATGAGATGTTATATCCAAGTCCTTCCCATTCCAATTCTGAGACCCGTCCTATACCATGAGTCTTGATATTTCAATGCTTCTAATACCAAACCTGAGACCGGTCCTATAACATGGGATGTGATATCCAAATCCTTCCCCTTCCAAACCTGAGACCCTTCCTATAGCAGAGATGTGATATCTCAATGCTTATACCAAACCTGTGACCCTTCCTATGGCATGAGATGTCATATACAACTCCTTCCGATTCCAATCCTGAGACCCTTCCTATAGCATGTGATGGGATATCTCAATGCATATACCAAACCTGAGACCCTTCCTATAGCATGAGATGTGATATCCAACTCCTTCCCATTCCAATCCTGAGACCCTTCATATAGCATGAGATGTGATATCTCAATGCTTCTAATACCAAACCTGAGATCCTTCCTATAACATGAGACGTGATATCCAACTCCTTCCCATTCCAAACCTTTGCTTCTATCAAACCTGAGACCCTTCCTTTAGCATGAGATGTGATATCTCAATGCTTCTACCAAAACTGAGACCCTTCCTTTAGCATCAGATGTGATATCCAACTCCTTCCCATTCCAATCCTGAGACCCTTCCTATAGCATGAGATGTGATATCTCAATGCTTCTAATACCAAACCTGAGATCCTTCCTATAACATGAGATGCGATATCCAACTCCTTCCCATTCCAATCCTGAGACCCTTCCTATAGCATGAGATGTGATATCTCAATGCTTCTAAAACCAAACCTGAGATCCTTCCTATAACATGAGATGTGATATCCAAATCCTTCCCCTTCCAAACCTGAGACCCTCCCTTTAGCATGAGATGTGATATCCAACTCCTTCCCATTCCAATCCTGAGACCCTTCCTATAGCATGAGATGTGATATCTCAATGCTTCTACCAAAACTGACACCCTTCCTTTAGCATCAGATGTGATATCCAACTCCTTCCCATTCCAATGCTGAGACCCTTCCTATAGCATGAGATGTGATATCCAACTCCTTCCCATTCCAACCTGAGACCCTTCCTATAGCATGAAATGGGATATCCAACTCCTTCCAAATCCAATCCTGATACCCTTCCATGATATGTGATATCCCAATGCTTCTACAAAACCTGAAACCCATACCATGGCATGAGTTGTGATATCAAACTCCCGTCCTATACCATGAGACTTGATATCTCAATGCTTCTAATACCAAACCTGAGACCGGTCCAATAACATGAGATGTGATATCCAAATCCTTCCCCTTCCAAACCTTAGACCCTTCCTTTATCATGAGATGTGATATCCAAGTCATTCCCATGCCATTCCTGAGACCCTTCCTATAGCCTGAGATGTGATATCTCAATGCTTCTAATACCAAACCTGAGACCCTTCCAATAACATGAGATGTGATATCCAAGTGCTTCCCATTCCAATCCTGAAACCCTTCCTAAAGCATGAGATGTGATATCTCAATGCTTCTAATACCAAACCTGAGACCTTTCCTATAACATGAATTGTAATATCCAAGTCCTTCCCATTCCAATCCTGAGACCCTTCCGATAGCAGAGATGTAATATCTCAATGCTTATACCAAACCTGAGACCCTTCCGATAGCATGAGATGTGATATCCAAATCCTTCCCCTTCCAAACCTTAGACCCTCCCTTTAGCATGAGATGTGATATCCAACTCCTTCCCATTCCAATCCTGAGACCCTTCTGATAGCATGAGATGTGATATCTCAATGCCTCTAATACCAAACCTGAGATCCTACCTCTAACATGAAATGTGATATCCAACTCCTTCCCCTTCCAACCCTGAGAGCCTTCCTATAGAATGAGATGTTATATCCAAGTCCTTCCCATTCCAATCCTGAGACCCTTCCTATAAAATGAGATGTGATATCCAACTCCTTCCCATTCCAACCTTAGACCCTTCCTATAGCATGAGATGGGATATCCAACTCCTTCCAAATCCAATCCTGATACCCTTCCGATAGCATGAGATGTGATATCCCAATGCCTCTACAAAACCTGAGACCCATACCATGGCATGAGATGTGATATCAAACTCCTTCCCATTCCAATCCTGAGACCCTTCCTATAGCTTGAGATTTGATATCCAACTCCTTCCCATTCCAATTCTGAGACCCGTCCTATACCATGAGACTTGATATTTCAATGCTTCTAATACCAAACCTGAGACGGTCCTATAACATGAGATGTGATATCCAAATCCTTCCCCTTCCAAACCTTAGACCCTTCCTATAGCAGAGATGTTATATCTCAATGCTTATACCAAACCTGTGACCCTTCCTATGGCATGAGATGTCATATACAACTCCTTCCGATTCCAATCCTGAGACCCTTCCTATAGCATGAGATGGGATATCTCAATGCTTATACCAAACCTGAGACCCTTCCTATAGCATGAATTGTGATATCCAACTACTTCCCATTCCAATCCTGAGACCCTTCATATAGCATGAGATGTGATATCTCAATGCTTCTAATACCAAACCTGAGATCCTTCCTATAACATGAGGTGTGATATCAAACTCCTTCCCATTCCAAACCTTTGCTTCTATCAAACCTGAGACCCTTCCTTTAGCATGAGATGTGATATCCAACTCCTTCCCATTCCAATCCTGAGACCCTTCCTATAACATGAGACGTGATATCCAACTCCTTCCCATTCCAAACCTTTGCTTCTATCAAACCTGAGACCCTTCCTTTAGCATGAGATGTGATATCCAACTCCTTCCCATTCCAATCCTGAGACCCGTCCTAAAACATGAGATGTGAGATCCAAATCCTTCCCCTTCCAAACCCGAGACCTTTCCTTTAGCATGAGAAGTGATATCCAACTCCTTCCCATTCCAAACCTGAGTCCCTTCCTATAGCATGAGATGTTATATCTTAATGCTTCTAAAACCAAACCTGAGAACCATCCTATAACATGTGAAATCCAGATCCTTCCCTTTCTAAACCTGAGACCCTTCCGATAGCATGAGATGTGATATCTCAATGCTTCGAAAACCAAACATGAGAACTATCCTTTAACATGAGATGTGAAATCCAGATCCTTCCCTTTCCAAACATGAGACCCTTCCTATAGCTTGAGATTTGATATCAAACTCCTTCCCATTCCAATCCTGAGACCCTTCCTATATCATGAGATGTGATATCTCAATGCTTCTAATACCAAACCTGAGACTCGTCCTAAAACATGAGATGTGAGATCCTAATCCTTCCCCTTCCAAACCTGAGACCATTCCTATAGCTTGAGATGTGATATCAAACTCCTTCCCATTCCAATCCTGAGATAGCTTGAGATGTGATATCCAACTCCATCCCATTCCAATCCTGAGACTCTTCTGATAGCATGAGATATGATATCTCAATGCTTCTAATATCAAAACTGAGACCCTCCCTATAGTATGAGATGTGATATCTAAGTCCTTCCCATTCCTATCCTGAGACCCTTCCGATAGCAGAGATGTGATATCTCAATGCTTATACCAAACCTGATGACCCTTCCTATGGCATGAGATGTGATATCCAACTCCTTCCCATTCCAAACCTGAGACCCTTCCGATAGAATGAGATGTTATATCCAAGTCCTTCCCATTCCAATCCTGAGACCCTTCCTATAACATGAGATGTGATATTCAACTCCTTCCCATTCCAACCTTAGACCCTTCCTATAGCATGAGATGGGATATCCAACTCCTTCCAAATCCAATCCTGATACCCTTCCGATAGCATGAGATGTGATATCCCAATGCCTCTACAAAACCTCAGACCCATACCATGGCATGAGATGTGATATCCAACTCCTTCCCATTCCAATTCTGAGACCCGTCCTATACCATGAGTCTTGATATTTCAATGCTTCTAATACCAAACCTGAGACCGGTCCTATAACATGAGATGTGATATCCAAATCCTTCCCCTTCCAAACCTGAGACCCTTCCTATAGCAGAGATGTGATATCTCAATGCTTATACCAAACCTGTGACCCTTCCTATGGCATGAGATGTCATATACAACTCCTTCCGATTCCAATCCTGGACCCTTCCTATAGCATGTGATGGGATATCTCAATGCATATACCAAACCTGAGACCCTTCCTATAGCATGAGATGTGATATCCAACTCCTTCCCATTCCAATCCTGAGACCCTTCATATAGCATGAGATGTGATATCTCAATGCTTCTAATACCAAACCTGAGATCCTTCCTTTAACATGAGACGTGATATCCAACTCCTTCCCATTCCAAACCTTTGCTTCTATCAAACCTGAGACCCTTCCTTTAGCATGAGATGTGATATCCAACTCCTTCCCATTCCAATCCTGAGACCCTTCCTATAGCATGTGATGTGATATCTCAATGCTTCTACCAAAACTGAGACCCTTCCTTTAGCATCAGATGTGATATCCAACTCCTTCCCATTCCAATCCTGAGACCCTTCCTATAGCATGAGATGTGATATCTCAATGCTTCTAATACCAAACCTGAGATCCTTCCTATAACATGAGATGCGATATCCAACTCCTCCCCATTCCAATCCTGAGACCCTTCCTATAGCATGAGATGTGATATCTCAATGCTTCTAAAACCAAACCTGAGATCCTTCCTATAACATGAGATGTGATATCCAAATCCTTCCCCTTCCAAACCTGAGACCCTCCCTTTAGCATGAGATGTGATATCCAACTCCTTCCCATTCCAATCCTGAGACCCTTCCTATAGCATGAGATGTGATATCTCAATGCTTCTACAAAAACTGACACCCTTCCTTTAGCATCAGATGTGATATCCAACTCCTTCCCATTCCAATTCTGAGACCCTTCCTATAGCATGAGATGTGATATCCAACTCCTTCCCATTCCAACCTGAGACCCTTCCTATAGCATGAGATGGGATATCCAACTCCTTCCAAATCCAATCCTGATACCCTTCCATGATATGTGATATCCCAATGCTTCTACAAAACCTGAAACCCATACCATGGCATGAGATGTGATATCAAACTCTCGTCCTATACCATGAGACTTGATATCTCAATGCTTCTAATACCAAACCTGAGACCGGTCCAATAACATGAGATGTGATATCCAAATCCTTCCCCTTCCAAACCTTAGACCCTTCCTTTATCATGAGATGTGATATCCAAGTCATTCCCATGCCATTCCTGAGACCCTTCCTATAGCCTGAGATGTGATATCTCAATGCTTCTAATACCAAACCTGAGACCCTTCCAATAACATGAGATGTGATATCCAAGTGCTTCCCATTCCAATCCTGAAACCCTTCCTAAAGCATGAGATGTGATATCTCAATGCTTCTAATACCAAACCTGAGACCTTTCCTATAACATGAATTGTAATATCCAAGTCCTTCCCATTCCAATCCTGAGACCCTTCCGATAGCAGAGATGTAATATCTCAATGCTTATACCAAACCTGAGACCCTTCCGATAGCATGAGATGTGATATCTCAATGCTTCTAATACCAAACCTGAGATCCTTCCTATAACATGAGATGTGATATCCAAATCCTTCCCCTTCCAAACCTTAGACCCTCCCTTTAGCATGAGATGTGATATCCAACTCCTTCCCATTCCAATCCTGAGACCCTTCTGATAGCATGAGATGTGATATCTCAATGCCTCTAATACCAAACCTGAGATCCTACCTCTAACATGAAATGTGATATCCAACTCCTTCCCCTTCCAACCCTGAGAGCCTTCCTATAGAATGAGATGTTATATCCAAGTCCTTCCCATTCCAATCCTGAGACCCTTCCTATAAAATGAGATGTGATATCCAACTCCTTCCCATTCCAACCTTAGACCCTTCCTATAGCATGAGATGGGATATCCAACTCCTTCCAAATCCAATCCTGATACCCTTCCGATAGCATGAGATGTGATATCCCAATGCCTCTACAAAACCTGAGACCCATACCATGGCATGAGATGTGATATCCAACTCCTTCCCATTCCAATTCTGAGACCCGTCCTATACCATGAGACTTGATATTTCAATGCTTCTAATACCAAACCTGAGACGGTCCTATAACATGAGATGTGATATCCAAATCCTTCCCCTTCCAAACCTTAGACCCTTCCTATAGCAGAGATGTTATATCTCAATGCTTATACCAAACCTGTGACCCTTCCTATGGCATGAGATGTCATATACAACTCCTTCCGATTCCAATCCTGAGACCCTTCCTATAGCATGAGATGGGATATCTCAATGCTTATACCAAACCTGAGACCCTTCCTATAGCATGAATTGTGATATCCAACTACTTCCCATTCCAATCCTGAGACCCTTCATATAGCATGAGATGTGATATCTCAATGCTTCTAATACCAAACCTGAGATCCTTCCTATAACATGAGGTGTGATATCAAACTCCTTCCCATTCCAAACCTTTGCTTCTATCAAACCTGAGACCCTTCCTTTAGCATGAGATGTGATATCCAACTCCTTCCCATTCCAATCCTGAGACCCTTCCTATAACATGAGACGTGATATCCAACTCCTTCCCATTCCAAACCTTTGCTTCTATCAAACCTGAGACCCTTCCTTTAGCATGAGATGTGATATCCAACTCCTTCCCATTCCAATCCTGAGACCCGTCCTAAAACATGAGATGTGAGATCCAAATCCTTCCCCTTCCAAACCCGAGACCTTTCCTTTAGCATGAGAAGTGATATCCAACTCCTTCCCATTCCAAACCTGAGTCCCTTCCTATTGCATGAGATGTTATATCTTAATGCTTCTAAAACCAAACCTGAGAACCATCCTATAACATGTGAAATCCAAATCCTTCCCTTTCTAAACCTGCGACCCTTCCGATAGCATGAGATGTGATATCTCAATGCTTCGAAAACCAAACATGAGAACTATCCTTTAACATGAGATGTGAAATCCAGATCCTTCCCTTTCCAAACATGAGACCCTTCCTATAGCTTGAGATTTGATATCAAACTCCTTCCCATTCCAATCCTGAGACCCTTCCTATACCATGAGATGTGATATCTCAATGCTTCTAATACCAAACCTGAGACCCGTCCTAAAACATGAGATGTGAGATCCTAATCCTTCCCCTTCCAAACCTGAGACCATTCCTATAGCTTGAGATGTGATATCAAACTCCTTCCCATTCCAATCCTGAGATAGCTTGAGATGTGATATCCAACTCCATCCATTCCAATCCCGAGACTCTTCTGATAGCATGAGATATGATATCTCAATGCTTCTAATATCAAAACTGAGACCCTCCCTATAGTATGAGATGTGATATCTAAGTCCTTCCCATTCCTATCCTGAGACCCTTCCGATAGCAGAGATGTGATATCTCAATGCTTATACCAAACCTGATGACCCTTCCTATGGCATGAGATGTGATATCCAACTCCTTCCCATTCCAAACCTGAGACCCTTCCGATAGCATGAGATGAGATATCTCAATGCTTCTAAAACCAAACATGAGAACCATCCTATAACATGAGATGTGAAATCCAAATCCTTCCCTTCCCAAACCTGAGAGCCTCCCTATAGCATGAGATGTGATATCCAAGTCCTTCCCATTCCCATCCTGAGACCCTTCCTATAGCATGAGAAGTGATATCTCAATGCTTATACCAAACCTGAGACCCTTCCTATAGCATGAGATGTGATATCCAACTCCTTCCCATTCCAATCCTGAGACCCTTCCTATAGCATGAGATGTGATATCTCAATGCTTCTACCAAAACTGAGACCCTTCCTTTAGCATCAGATGTGATATCCAACTCCTTCCCATTCCAATCCTGAGACCCTTCCTATAGCATGAGATGTGATATCTCAATGCTTCTAATACCAACCCTGAGATCCTTCCTATAACATGAGATGCGATATCCAACTCCTTCCCATTCCAATCCTGAGACCCTTCCTATAGCATGAGATGTGATATCTCAATGCTTCTAAAACCAAACCTGAGATCCTTCCTATAACATGAGATGTGATATCCAAATCCTTCCCCTTCCAAACCTGAGACCCTCCCTTTAGCATGAGATGTGATATCCAACTCCTTCCCATTCCAATCCTGAGACCCTTCCTATAGCATGAGATGTGATATCTCAATGCTTCTACCAAAACTGACACCCTTCCTTTAGCATCAGATGTGATATCCAACTCCTTCCCATTCCAATCCTGAGACCCTTCCTATAGCATGAGATGTGATATCCAACTCCTTCCCATTCCAACCTGAGACCCTTCCTATAGCATGAGATGGGATATCCAACTCCTTCCAAATCCAATCCTGATACCCTTCCATGAGATGTGATATCCCAATGCTTCTACAAAACCTGAGACCCATACCATGGCATGAGATGTGATATCAAACTCCCGTCCTATACCATGAGACTTGATATCTCAATGCTTCTAATACCAAACCTGAGACCGGTCCAATAACATGAGATGTGATATCCAAATCCTTCCCCTTCCAAACCTTAGACCCTTCCTTTATCATGAGATGTGATATCCAAGTCCTTCCCATGCCATTCCTGAGACCCTTCCGATAGCCTGAGATGTGATATCTCAATGCTTCTAATACCAAACCTGAGACCCTTCCAATAACATGAGATGTGATATCCAAGTCCTTCCCATTCCAATCCTGAAACCCTTCCTAAAGCATGAGATGTGATATCTCAATGCTTCTAATACCAAACCTGAGACCTTTCCTATAACATGAATTGTAATATCCAAGTCCTTCCCATTCCAATCCTGAGACCCTTCCGATAGCAGAGATGTGATATCTCAATGCTTATACCAAACCTGAGACCCTTCCTATAACATGAGATGTGATATCCAAATCCTTCCCCTTCCAAACCTCAGACCCTCCCTTTAGCATGAGATGTGATATCCAACTCCTTCCCATTCCAATCCTGAGGCCCTTCTGATAGCATGAGATGTGACATCTCAATGCCTCTAATACCAAACCTGAGATCCTACCTCTAACATGAAATGTGATATCCAACTCCTTCCCCTTCCAACCCTGAGAGCCTTCCTATAGAATGAGATGTCATATCCAAGTCCTTCCCATTCCAATCCTGAGACCCTTCCTATAACATGAGATGTGATATCCAACTCCTTCCCATTCCAACCTTAGACCCTTCCTATAGCATGAGATGGGATATCCAACTCCTTCCAAATCCAATCCTGATACCCTTCCGATAGCATGAGATGTGATATCCCAATGCCTCTACAAAACCTCAGACCCATACCATGGCATGAGATGTGATATCAAACTCCTTCCCATTACAATCATGAGACGCTTCCTATAGCTTGAGATGTGATATCCAACTCCTTCCCATTCCAATTCTGAGACCCGTCCTATACCATGAGACTTGATATTTCAATGCTTCTAATACCAAACCTGAGACCGGTCCTATAACATGAGATGTGATATCCAAATCCTTCCCCTTCCAAACCTGAGACCCTTCCTATAGCAGAGATGTGATATCTCAATGCATATACCAAACCTGTGACCCTTCCTATGGCATGAGATGTCATATACAACTCCTTCCGATTCCAATCCTGAGACCCTTCCTATAGCATGTGATGGGATATCTCAATGCATATACCAAACCTGAGACCCTTCCTATAGCATGAGATGTGATATCCAACTCCTTCCCATTCCAATCCTGAGACCCTTCATATAGCATGAGATGTGATATCTCAATGCTTCTAATACCAAACCTGAGATCCTTCCTATAACATGAGACGTGATATCCAACTCCTTCCCATTCCAAACCTTTGCTTCTATCAAACCTGAGACCCTTCCTTTAGCATGAGATGTGATATCCAACTCCTTCCCATTCCAATCCTGAGACCCTTCCTATAGCATGAGATGTGATATCTCAATGCTTCTACCAAAACTGAGACCCTTCCTTTAGCATCAGATGTGATATCCAACTCCTTCCCATTCCAATCCTGAGACCCTTCCTATAGCATGAGATGTTATATCTCAATGCTTCTAATACCAAACCTGAGATCCTTCCTATAACATGAGATGCAATATCCAACTCCTTCCCATTCCAATCCTGAGACCCTTCCTATAGCATGAGATGTGATATCTCAATGCTTCTAAAACCAAACCTGAGATCCTTCCTATAACATGAGATGTGATATCCAAATCCTTCCCCTTCCAAACCTGAGACCCTCCCTTTAGCATGAGATGTGATATCCAACTCCTTCCCATTCCAATCCTGAGACCCTTCCTATAGCATGAGATGTGATATCTCAATGCTTCTACCAAAACTGACACCCTTCCTTTACCATCAGATGTGATATCCAACTCCTTCCCATTCCAATCCTGAGACCCTTCCTATAGCATGAGATGTGATATCCAACTCCTTCCCATTGCAACCTGAGACCCTTCCTATAGCATGAGATGGGATATCCAACTCCTTCCAAATCCAATCCTGATACCCTTCCATGAGATGTGATATCCCAATGCTTCTACAAAACCTGAGACCCATACCATGGCATGAGATGTGATATCAAACTCCCGTCCTATACCATGAGACTTGATATCTCAATGCTTCTAATACCAAACCTGAGACCGGTCCAATAACATGAGATGTGATATCCAAATCCTTCCCCTTCCAAACCTTAGACCCTTCCTTTATCATGAGATGTGATATCCAAGTCATTCCCATGCCATTCCTGAGACCCTTCCTATAGCCTGAGATGTGATATCTCAATGCTTCTAATACCAAACCTGAGACCCTTCCAATAACATGAGATGTGATATCCAAGTCCTTCCCATTCCAATCCTGAAACCCTTCCTAAAGCATGAGATGTGATATCTCAATGCTTCTAATACCAAACCTGAGACCTTTCCTATAACATGAATTGTAATATCCAAGTCCTTCCCATTCCAATCCTGAGACCCTTCCGATAGCAGAGATGTGATATCTCAATGCTTATACCAAACCTGAGACCCTTCCTATAACATGAGATGTGATATCCAAATCCTTCCCCTTCCAAACCTTAGACCCTCCCTTTAGCATGAGATGTGATATCCAACTCCTTCCCATTCCAATCCTGAGACCCTTCTGATAGCATGAGATGTGACATCTCAATGCCTCTAATACCAAACCTGAGATCCTACCTCTAACATGAAATGTGATAACCAACTCCTTCCCCTTCCAACCCTGAGAGCCTTCCTATAGAATGAGATGTTATATCCAAGTCCTTCCCATTCCAATCCTGAGACCCTTCCTATAACATGAGATGTGATATCCAACTCCTTCCCATTCCAACCTTAGACCCTTCCTATAGCATGAGATGGGATATTCAACTCCTTCCAAATCCAATCCTGATACCCTTCCGATAGCATGAGATGTGATATCCCAATGCCTCTACAAAACCTCAGACCCATACCATGGCATGAGATGTGATATCAAACTCCTTCCCATTCCAATCATGAGACGCTTCCTATAGCTTGAGATGTGATATCCAACTCCTTCCCATTCCAATTCTGAGACCCGTCCTATACCATTAGACTTGATATTTCAATGCTTCTAATACCAAACCTGAGACCGGTCCTATAACATGAGATGTGATATCCAAATCCTTCCCCTTCCAAACCTGAGACCCTTCCTATAGCAGAGATGTGATATCTCAATGCTTATACCAAACCTGTGACCCTTCCTATGGCATGAGATGTCATATACAACTCCTTCCCATTCCAATCCTGAGACCCTTCCTATAGCATGTGATGGGATATCTCAATGCATATACCAAACCTGAGACCCTTCCTATAGCATGAGATGTGATATCCAACTACTTCCCATTCCAATCCTGAGACCCTTCATATAGCTTGAGATGTGATATCTCAATGCTTCTAATACCAAACCTGAGATCCTTCCTATAACATGAGGTGTGATATCAAACTCCTTCCCATTCCAAACCTTTGCTTCTATCAAACCTGAGACCCTTCCTTTAGCATGAGATGTGATATCCAACTCCTTCCCATTCCAATCCTGAGACCCTTCCTATAACATGAGACGTGATATCCAACTCCTTCCCATTCCAAACCTTTGCTTCTATCAAACCTGAGACCCTTCCTTTAGCATGAGATGTGATATCCAACTCCTTCCCATTCCAATCCTGAGACCCGTCCTAAAACATGAGATGTGAGATCCAAATCCTTCCCCTTCCAAACCTGAGACCTTTCCTTTAGCATGAGAAGTGATATCCAACTCCTTCCCATTCCAAACCTGAGACCCTTCCTATAGCATGAGATGTTATATCTTAATGCTTCTAAAACCAAACCTGAGAACCATCCTATAACATGTGAAATCCAAATCCTTCCATTTTTAAACCTGAGACCCTTCCGATAGCATGAGATGTGATATCTCAATGCTTCGAAAACCAAACATGAGAACCATCCTATAACATGAGATGTGAAATCCAGATCCTTCCCTTTCCAAACATGAGACCCTTCCTATAGCTTGAGATTTGATATCAAACTCCTTCCCATTCCAATTCTGAGACCCTTCCTATACCATGTAATGTGATATCTCAATGCTTCTAATACCAAACCTGAGACCCGTCCTAAAACATGAGATGTGAGATCCTAATCCTTCCCCTTCCAAACCTGAGACCATTCCTATAGCTTGAGATGTGACATCAAACTCCTTCCCATTCCAATCCTGAGATAGCTTGAGATGTGATATCCAACTCCATCCCATTCCAATCCTGAGACCCTTCTGATAGCATGAGATATGATATCTCAATGCTTCTAATATCAAAACTGAGACCCTCCCTATAGTATGAGATGTGATATCTAAGTCCTTCCCATTCCTATCCTGAGACCCTTCCGATAGCAGAGATGTGATATCTCAATGCTTATACCAAACCTGATGACCCTTCCTATGGCATGAGATGTGATATCCAACTCCTTCCCATTCCAAACCTGAGACCCTTCCGATAGCATGAGATGAGATATCTCAATGCTTCTAAAACCAAACATGAGAACCATCCTATAACATGAGATGTGAAATCCAAATCCTTCCCTTCCCAAACCTGAGAGCCTCCCTATAGCATGAGATGTGATATCCAAGTCCTTCCCATTCCAATCCTGAGACCCTTCCTATAGCATGAGAAGTGATATCTCAATGCTTATACCAAACCTGAGACCCTTCCTATAGCATGAGATGTGATATCCAACTCCTTCCCATTCCAATCCTGAGACCCTTCCTATAGCATGAGATGTGATATCTCAATGCTTCTACCAAAACTGAGACCCTTCCTTTAGCATCAGATGTGATATCCAACTCCTTCCCATTCCAATCCTGAGACCCTTCCTATAGCATGAGATGTGATATCTCAATGCTTCTAATACCAAACCTGAGATCCTTCCTATAACATGAGATGCGATATCCAACTCCTTCCCATTCCAATCCTGAGACCCTTCCTATAGCATGAGATGTGATATCTCAATGCTTCTAAAACCAAACCTGAGATCCTTCCTATAACATGAGATGTGATATCCAAATCCTTCCCCTTCCAAACCTGAGACCCTCCCTTTAGCATGAGATGTGATATCCAACTCCTTCCCATTCCAATCCTGAGACCCTTCCTATAGCATGAGATGTGATATCTCAATGCTTCTACCAAAACTGACACACTTCCTTTAGCATCAGATGTGATATCCAACTCCTTCCCATTCCAATCCTGAGACCCTTCCTATAGCATGAGATGTGATATCCAACTCCTTCACATTCCAACCTGAGACCCTTCCTATAGCATGAGATGGGATATCCAACTCCTTCCAAATCCAATCCTGATACCCTTCCATGAGATGTGATATCCCAATGCTTCTACAAAACCTGAGACCCATACCATGGCATGAGATGTGATATCAAACTCCCGTCCTATACCATGAGACTTGATATCTCAATGCTTCTAATACCAAACCTGAGACTGGTCCAATAACATGAGATGTGATATCCAAATCCTTCCCCTTCCAAACCTTAGACCCTTCCTTTATCATGAGATGTGATATCCAAGTCCTTCCCATGCCATTCCTGAGACCCTTCCTATAGCCTGAGATGTGATATCTCAATGCTTCTAATACCAAACCTGAGACCTTTCCTATAACATGAATTGTAATATCCAAGTCCTTCCCATTCCAATCCTGAGACCCTTCCGATAGCAGAGATGTGATATCTCAATGCTTATACCAAACCTGAGACCCTTCCTATAACATGAGATGTGATATCCAAATCCTTCCCCTTCCAAACCTTAGCCCCTCCCTTTAGCATGAGATGTGATATCCAACTCCTTCCCATTCCAATCCTGAGACCCTTCTGATAGCATGAGATGTGACATCTCAATGCCTCTAATACCAAACCTGAGATCCTACCTCTAACATGAAATGTGATATCCAACTCCTTCCCCTTACAACCCTGAGAGCCTTCCTATAGAATGAGATGTTATATCCAAGTCCTTCCCATTCCAATTCTGAGACCCGTCCTATACCATGAGTCTTGATATTTCAATGCTTCTAATACCAAACCTGAGACCGGTCCTATAACATGAGATGTGATATCCAAATCCTTCCCCTTCCAAACCTGAGACCCTTCCTATAGCAGAGATGTGATATCTCAATGCTTATACCAAACCTGTGACCCTTCCTATGGCATGAGATGTCATATACAACTCCTTCCGATTCCAATCCTGAGACCCTTCCTATAGCATGTGATGGGATATCTCAATGCATATACCAAACCTGAGACCCTTCCTATAGCATGAGATGTGATATCCAACTCCTTCCCATTCCAATCCTGAGACCCTTCATATAGCATGAGATGTGATATCTCAATGCTTCTAATACCAAACCTGAGATCCTTCCTATAACATGAGACGTGATATCCAACTCCTTCCCATTCCAAACCTTTGCTTCTATCAAACCTGAGACCCTTCCTTTAGCATGAGATGTGATATCTCAATGCTTCTACCAAAACTGAGACCCTTCCTTTAGCATTAGATGTGATATCCAACTCCTTCCCATTCCAATCCTGAGACCCTTCCTATAGCATGAGATGTGATATCTCAATGCTTCTAATACCAAACCTGAGATCCTTCCTATAACATGAGATGCGATATCCAACTCCTTCCCATTCCAATCCTGAGACCCTTCCTATAGCATGAGATGTGATATCTCAATGCTTCTAAAACCAAACCTGAGATCCTTCCTATAACATGAGATGTGATATCCAAATCCTTCCCCTTCCAAACCTGAGACCCTCCCTTTAGCATGAGATGTGATATCCAACTCCTTCCCATTCCAATCCTGAGACCCTTCCTATAGCATGAGATGTGATATCTCAATGCTTCTACCAAAACTGACACCCTTCCTTTAGCATCAGATGTGATATCCAACTCCTTCCCATTCCAATTCTGAGACCCTTCCTATAGCATGAGATGTGATATCCAACTCCTTCCCATTCCAACCTGAGACCCTTCCTATAGCATGAAATGGGATATCCAACTCCTTCCAAATCCAATCCTGATACCCTTCCATGATATGTGATATCCCAATGCTTCTACAAAACCTGAAACCCTTACCATGGCATGAGTTGTGATATCAAACTCCCGTCCTATACCATGAGACTTGATATCTCAATGCTTCTAATACCAAACCTGAGACCGGTCCAATAACATGAGATGTGATATCCAAATCCTTCCCCTTCCAAACCTTAGACCCTTCCTTTATCATGAGATGTGATATCCAAGTCATTCCCATGCCATTCCTGAGACCCTTCCTATAGCCTGAGATGTGATATCTCAATGCTTCTAATACCAAACCTGAGACCCTTCCAATAACATGAGATGTGATATCCAAGTGCTTCCCATTCCAATCCTGAAACCCTTCCTAAAGCATGAGATGTGATATCTCAATGCTTCTAATACCAAACCTGAGACCTTTCCTATAACATGAATTGTAATATCCAAGTCCTTCCCATTCCAATCCTGAGACCCTTCCGATAGCAGAGATGTAATATCTCAATGCTTATACCAAACCTGAGACCCTTCCGATAGCATGAGATGTGATATCTCAATGCTTCTAATACCAAACCTGAGATCCTTCCTATAACATGAGATGTGATATCCAAATCCTTCCCCTTCCAAACCTTAGACCCTCCCTTTAGCATGAGATGTGATATCCAACTCCTTCCCATTCCAATCCTGAGACCCTTCTGATAGCATGAGATGTGATATCTCAATGCCTCTAATACCAAACCTGAGATCCTACCTCTAACATGAAATGTGATATCCAACTCCTTCCCCTTCCAACCCTGAGAGCCTTCCTATAGAATGAGATGTTATATCCAAGTCCTTCCCATTCCAATCCTGAGACCCTTCCTATAAAATGAGATGTGATATCCAACTCCTTCCCATTCCAACCTTAGACCCTTCCTATAGCATGAGATGGGATATCCAACTCCTTCCAAATCCAATCCTGATACCCTTCCGATAGCATGAGATGTGATATCCCAATGCCTCTACAAAACCTGAGACCCATACCATGGCATGAGATGTGATATCAAACTCCTTCCCATTCCAATCCTGAGACCCTTCCTATAGCTTGAGATTTGATATCCAACTCCTTCCCATTCCAATTCTGAGACCCGTCCTATACCATGAGACTTGATATTTCAATGCTTCTAATACCAAACCTGAGACGGTCCTATAACATGAGATGTGATATCCAAATCCTTCCCCTTCCAAACCTTAGACCCTTCCTATAGCAGAGATGTTATATCTCATTGCTTATACCAAACCTGTGACCCTTCCTATGGCATGAGATGTCATATACAACTCCTTCCGATTCCAATCCTGAGACCCTTCCTATAGCATGAGATGGGATATCTCAATGCTTATACCAAACCTGAGACCCTTCCTATAGCATGAATTGTGATATCCAACTACTTCCCATTCCAATCCTGAGACCCTTCATATAGCATGAGATGTGATATCTCAATGCTTCTAATACCAAACCTGAGATCCTTCCTACAACATGAGGTGTGATATCAAACTCCTTCCCATTCCAAACCTTTGCTTCTATCAAACCTGAGACCCTTCCTTTAGCATGAGATGTGATATCCAACTCCTTCCCATTCCAATCCTGAGACCCTTCCTATAACATGAGACGTGATATCCAACTCCTTCCCATTCCAAACCTTTGCTTCTATCAAACCTGAGACCCTTCCTTTAGCATGAGATGTGATATCCAACTCCTTCCCATTCCAATCCTGAGACCCGTCCTAAAACATGAGATGTGAGATCCAAATCCTTCCCCTTCCAAACCCGAGACCTTTCCTTTAGCATGAGAAGTGATATCCAACTCCTTCCCATTCCAAACCTGAGTCCCTTCCTATAGCATGAGATGTTATATCTTAATGCTTCTAAAACCAAACCTGAGAACCATCCTATAACATGTGAAATCCAAATCCTTCCATTTTTAAACCTGAGACCCTTCCGATAGCATGAGATGTGATATCTCAATGCTTCGAAAACCAAACATGAGAACCATCCTATAACATGAGATGTGAAATCCAGATCCTTCCCTTTCCAAACATGAGACCCTTCCTATAGCTTGAGATTTGATATCAAACTCCTTCCCATTCCAATTCTGAGACCCTTCCTATACCATGTAATGTGATATCTCAATGCTTCTAATACCAAACCTGAGACCCGTCCTAAAACATGAGATGTGAGATCCTAATCCTTCCCCTTCCAAACCTGAGACCATTCCTATAGCTTGAGATGTGACATCAAACTCCTTCCCATTCCAATCCTGAGATAGCTTGAGATGTGATATCCAACTCCATCCCATTCCAATCCTGAGACCCTTCTGATAGCATGAGATATGATATCTCAATGCTTCTAATATCAAAACTGAGACCCTCCCTATAGTATGAGATGTGATATCTAAGTCCTTCCCATTCCTATCCTGAGACCCTTCCGATAGCAGAGATGTGATATCTCAATGCTTATACCAAACCTGATGACCCTTCCTATGGCATGAGATGTGATATCCAACTCCTTCCCATTCCAAACCTGAGACCCTTCCGATAGCATGAGATGAGATATCTCAATGCTTCTAAAACCAAACATGAGAACCATCCTATAACATGAGATGTGAAATCCAAATCCTTCCCTTCCCAAACCTGAGAGCCTCCCTATAGCATGAGATGTGATATCCAAGTCCTTCCCATTCCAATCCTGAGACCCTTCCTATAGCATGAGAAGTGATATCTCAATGCTTATACCAAACCTGAGACCCTTCCTATAGCATGAGATGTGATATCCAACTCCTTCCCATTCCAATCCTGAGACCCTTCCTATAGCATGAGATGTGATATCTCAATGCTTCTACCAAAACTGAGACCCTTCCTTTAGCATCAGATGTGATATCCAACTCCTTCCCATTCCAATCCTGAGACCCTTCCTATAGCATGAGATGTGATATCTCAATGCTTCTAATACCAAACCTGAGATCCTTCCTATAACATGAGATGCGATATCCAACTCCTTCCCATTCCAATCCTGAGACCCTTCCTATAGCATGAGATGTGATATCTCAATGCTTCTAAAACCAAACCTGAGATCCTTCCTATAACATGAGATGTGATATCCAAATCCTTCCCCTTCCAAACCTGAGACCCTCCCTTTAGCATGAGATGTGATATCCAACTCCTTCCCATTCCAATCCTGAGACCCTTCCTATAGCATGAGATGTGATATCTCAATGCTTCTACCAAAACTGACACCCTTCCTTTAGCATCAGATGTGATATCCAACTCCTTCCCATTCCAATCCTGAGACCCTTCCTATAGCATGAGATGTGATATCCAACTCCTTCACATTCCAACCTGAGACCCTTCCTATAGCATGAGATGGGATATCCAACTCCTTCCAAATCCAATCCTGATACCCTTCCATGAGATGTGATATCCCAATGCTTCTACAAAACCTGAGACCCATACCATGGCATGAGATGTGATATCAAACTCCCGTCCTATACCATGAGACTTGATATCTCAATGCTTCTAATACCAAACCTGAGACCGGTCCAATAACATGAGATGTGATATCCAAATCCTTCCCCTTCCAAACCTTAGACCCTTCCTTTATCATGAGATGTGATATCCAAGTCCTTCCCGTGCCATTCCTGAGACCCTTCCTATAGCCTGAGATGTGATATCTCAATGCTTCTAATACCAAACCTGAGACCTTTCCTATAACATGAATTGTAATATCCAAGTCCTTCCCATTCCAATCCTGAGACCCTTCCGATAGCAGAGATGTGATATCTCAATGCTTATACCAAACCTGAGACCCTTCCTATAACATGAGATGTGATATCCAAATCCTTCCCCTTCCAAACCTTAGCCCCTCCCTTTAGCATGAGATGTGATATCCAACTCCTTCCCATTCCAATCCTGAGACCCTTCTGATAGCATGAGATGTGACATCTCAATGCCTCTAATACCAAACCTGAGATCCTACCTCTAACATGAAATGTGATATCCAACTCCTTCCCCTTACAACCCTGAGAGCCTTCCTATAGAATGAGATGTTATATCCAAGTCCTTCCCATTCCAATTCTGAGACCCGTCCTATACCATGAGTCTTGATATTTCAATGCTTCTAATACCAAACCTGAGACCGGTCCTATAACATGAGATGTGATATCCAAATCCTTCCCCTTCCAAACCTGAGACCCTTCCTATAGCAGAGATGTGATATCTCAATGCTTATACCAAACCTGTGACCCTTCCTATGGCATGAGATGTCATATACAACTCCTTCCGATTCCAATCCTGAGACCCTTCCTATAGCATGTGATGGGATATCTCAATGCATATACCAAACCTGAGACCCTTCCTATAGCATGAGATGTGATATCCAACTCCTTCCCATTCCAATCCTGAGACCCTTCATATAGCATGAGATGTGATATCTCAATGCTTCTAATACCAAACCTGAGATCCTTCCTATAACATGAGACGTGATATCCAACTCCTTCCCATTCCAAACCTTTGCTTCTATCAAACCTGAGACCCTTCCTTTAGCATGAGATGTGATATCTCAATGCTTCTACCAAAACTGAGACCCTTCCTTTAGCATTAGATGTGATATCCAACTCCTTCCCATTCCAATCCTGAGACCCTTCCTATAGCATGAGATGTGATATCTCAATGCTTCTAATACCAAACCTGAGATCCTTCCTATAACATGAGATGCGATATCCAACTCCTTCCCATTCCAATCCTGAGACCCTTCCTATAGCATGAGATGTGATATCTCAATGCTTCTAAAACCAAACCTGAGATCCTTCCTATAACATGAGATGTGATATCCAAATCCTTCCCCTTCCAAACCTGAGACCCTCCCTTTAGCATGAGATGTGATATCCAACTCCTTCCCATTCCAATCCTGAGACCCTTCCTATAGCATGAGATGTGATATCTCAATGCTTCTACCAAAACTGACACCCTTCCTTTAGCATCAGATGTGATATCCAACTCCTTCCCATTCCAATTCTGAGACCCTTCCTATAGCATGAGATGTGATATCCAACTCCTTCCCATTCCAACCTGAGACCCTTCCTATAGCATGAAATGGGATATCCAACTCCTTCCAAATCCAATCCTGATACCCTTCCATGATATGTGATATCCCAATGCTTCTACAAAACCTGAAACCCATACCATGGCATGAGTTGTGATATCAAACTCCCGTCCTATACCATGAGACTTGATATCTCAATGCTTCTAATACCAAACCTGAGACCGGTCCAATAACATGAGATGTGATATCCAAATCCTTCCCCTTCCAAACCTTAGACCCTTCCTTTATCATGAGATGTGATATCCAAGTCATTCCCATGCCATTCCTGAGACCCTTCCTATAGCCTGAGATGTGATATCTCAATGCTTCTAATACCAAACCTGAGACCCTTCCAATAACATGAGATGTGATATCCAAGTGCTTCCCATTCCAATCCTGAAACCCTTCCTAAAGCATGAGATGTGATATCTCAATGCTTCTAATACCAAACCTGAGACCTTTCCTATAACATGAATTGTAATATCCAAGTCCTTCCCATTCCAATCCTGAGACCCTTCCGATAGCAGAGATGTAATATCTCAATGCTTATACCAAACCTGAGACCCTTCCGATAGCATGAGATGTGATATCTCAATGCTTCTAATACCAAACCTGAGATCCTTCCTATAACATGAGATGTGATATCCAAATCCTTCCCCTTCCAAACCTTAGACCCTCCCTTTAGCATGAGATGTGATATCCAACTCCTTCCCATTCCAATCCTGAGACCCTTCTGATAGCATGAGATGTGATATCTCAATGCCTCTAATACCAAACCTGAGATCCTACCTCTAACATGAAATGTGATATCCAACTCCTTCCCCTTCCAACCCTGAGAGCCTTCCTATAGAATGAGATGTTATATCCAAGTCCTTCCCATTCCAATCCTGAGACCCTTCCTATAAAATGAGATGTGATATCCAACTCCTTCCCATTCCAACCTTAGACCCTTCCTATAGCATGAGATGGGATATCCAACTCCTTCCAAATCCAATCCTGATACCCTTCCGATAGCATGAGATGTGATATCCCAATGCCTCTACAAAACCTGAGACCCATACCATGGCATGAGATGTGATATCAAACTCCTTCCCATTCCAATCCTGAGACCCTTCCTATAGCTTGAGATTTGATATCCAACTCCTTCCCATTCCAATTCTGAGACCCGTCCTATACCATGAGACTTGATATTTCAATGCTTCTAATACCAAACCTGAGACGGTCCTATAACATGAGATGTGATATCCAAATCCTTCCCCTTCCAAACCTTAGACCCTTCCTATAGCAGAGATGTTATATCTCATTGCTTATACCAAACCTGTGACCCTTCCTATGGCATGAGATGTCATATACAACTCCTTCCGATTCCAATCCTGAGACCCTTCCTATAGCATGTGATGGGATATCTCAATGCTTATACCAAACCTGAGACCCTTCCTATAGCATGAATTGTGATATCCAACTACTTCCCATTCCAATCCTGAGACCCTTCATATAGCATGAGATGTGATATCTCAATGCTTCTAATACCAAACCTGAGATCCTTCCTACAACATGAGGTGTGATATCAAACTCCTTCCCATTCCAAACCTTTGCTTCTATCAAACCTGAGACCCTTCCTTTAGCATGAGATGTGATATCCAACTCCTTCCCATTCCAATCCTGAGACCCTTCCTATAACATGAGACGTGATATCCAACTCCTTCCCATTCCAAACCTTTGCTTCTATCAAACCTGAGACCCTTCCTTTAGCATGAGATGTGATATCCAACTCCTTCCCATTCCAATCCTGAGACCCGTCCTAAAACATGAGATGTGAGATCCAAATCCTTCCCCTTCCAAACCCGAGACCTTTCCTTTAGCATGAGAAGTGATATCCAACTCCTTCCCATTCCAAACCTGAGTCCCTTCCTATAGCATGAGATGTTATATCTTAATGCTTCTAAAACCAAACCTGAGAACCATCCTATAACATGTGAAATCCAAATCCTTCCCTTTCTAAACCTGAGACCCTTCCGATAGCATGAGATGTGATATCTCAATGCTTCGAAAACCAAACATGAGAACTATCCTTTAACATGAGATGTGAAATCCAGATCCTTCCCTTTCCAAACATGAGACCCTTCCTATAGCTTGAGATTTGATATCAAACTCCCTCCCATTCCAATCCTGAGACCCTTCCTATATCATGAGATGTGATATCTCAATGCTTCTAATACCAAACCTGAGACCCGTCCTAAAACATGAGATGTGAGATCCTAATCCTTCCCCTTCCAAACCTGAGACCATTCCTATAGCTTGAGATGTGATATCAAACTCCTTCCCATTCCAATCCTGAGATAGCTTGAGATGTGATATCCAACTCCATCCCATTCCAATCCTGAGACTCTTCTGATAGCATGAGATATGATATCTCAATGCTTCTAATATCAAAACTGAGACCCTCCCTATAGTATGAGATGTGATATCTAAGTCCTTCCCATTCCTATCCTGAGACCCTTCCGATAGCAGAGATGTGATATCTCAATGCTTATACCAAACCTGATGACCCTTCCTATGGCATGAGATGTGATATCCAACTCCTTCCCATTCCAAACCTGAGACCCTTCCGATAGAATGAGATGTTATATCCAAGTCCTTCCCATTCCAATCCTGAGACCCTTCCTATAACATGAGATGTGATATTCAACTCCTTCCCATTCCAACCTTAGACCCTTCCTATAGCATGAGATGGGATATCCAACTCCTTCCAAATCCAATCCTGATACCCTTCCGATAGCATGAGATGTGATATCCCAATGCCTCTACAAAACCTCAGACCCATACCATGGCATGAGATGTGATATCCAACTCCTTCCCATTCCAATTCTGAGACCCGTCCTATACCATGAGTCTTGATATTTCAATGCTTCTAATACCAAACCTGAGACCGGTCCTATAACATGAGATGTGATATCCAAATCCTTCCCCTTCCAAACCTGAGACCCTTCCTATAGCAGAGATGTGATATCTCAATGCTTATACCAAACCTGTGACCCTTCCTATGGCATGAGATGTCATATACAACTCCTTCCGATTCCAATCCTGGACCCTTCCTATAGCATGTGATGGGATATCTCAATGCATATACCAAACCTGAGACCCTTCCTATAGCATGAGATGTGATATCCAACTCCTTCCCATTCCAATCCTGAGACCCTTCATATAGCATGAGATGTGATATCTCAATGCTTCTAATACCAAACCTGAGATCCTTCCTATAACATGAGACGTGATATCCAACTCCTTCCCATTCCAAACCTTTGCTTCTATCAAACCTGAGACCCTTCCTTTAGCATGAGATGTGATATCCAACTCCTTCCCATTCCAATCCTGAGACCCTTCCTATAGCATGAGATGTGATATCTCAATGCTTCTACCAAAACTGAGACCCTTCCTTTAGCATCAGATGTGATATCCAACTCCTTCCCATTCCAATCCTGAGACCCTTCCTATAGCATGAGATGTGATATCTCAATGCTTCTAATACCAAACCTGAGATCCTTCCTATAACATGAGATGCGATATCCAACTCCTTCCCATTCCAATCCTGAGACCCTTCCTATAGCATGAGATGTGATATCTCAATGCTTCTAAAACCAAACCTGAGATCCTTCCTATAACATGAGATGTGATATCCAAATCCTTCCCCTTCCAAACCTGAGACCCTCCCTTTAGCATGAGATGTGATATCCAACTCCTTCCCATTCCAATCCTGAGACCCTTCCTATAGCATGAGATGTGATATCTCAATGCTTCTACAAAAACTGACACCCTTCCTTTAGCATCAGATGTGATATCCAACTCCTTCCCATTCCAATTCTGAGACCCTTCCTATAGCATGAGATGTGATATCCAACTCCTTCCCATTCCAACCTGAGACCCTTCCTATAGCATGAGATCGGATATCCAACTCCTTCCAAATCCAATCCTGATACCCTTCCATGATATGTGATATCCCAATGCTTCTACAAAACCTGAAACCCATACCATGGCATGAGATGTGATATCAAACTCCCGTCCTATACCAGGAGACTTGATATCTCAATGCTTCTAATACCAAACCTGAGACCGGTCCAATAACATGAGATGTGATATCCAAATCCTTCCCCTTCCAAACCTTAGACCCTTCCTTTATCATGAGATGTGATATCCAAGTCATTCCCATGCCAATCCTGAGACCCTTCCTATAGCCTGAGATGTGATATCTCAATGCTTCTAATACCAAACCTGAGACCCTTCCAATAACATGAGATGTGATATCCAAGTGCTTCCCATTCCAATCCTGAAACCCTTCCTAAAGCATGAGATGTGATATCTCAATGCTTCTAATACCAAACCTGAGACCTTTCCTATAACATGAATTGTAATATCCAAGTCCTTCCCATTCCAATCCTGAGACCCTTCCGATAGCAGAGATGTAATATCTCAATGCTTATACCAAACCTGAGACCCTTCCGATAGCATGAGATGTGATATCTCAATGCTTCTAATACCAAACCTGAGATCCTTCCTATAACATGAGATGTGATATCCAAATCCTTCCCCTTCCAAACCTTAGACCCTCCCTTTAGCATGAGATGTGATATCCAACTCCTTCCCATTCCAATCCTGAGACCCTTCTGATAGCATGAGATGTGATATCTCAATGCCTCTAATACCAAACCTGAGATCCTACCTCTAACATGAAATGTGATATCCAACTCCTTCCCCTTCCAACCCTGAGAGCCTTCCTATAGAATGAGATGTTATATCCAAGTCCTTCCCATTCCAATCCTGAAACCCTTCCTATAAAATGAGATGTGATATCTGTTAAGACGGATTTCTGAACTCTGTCCTGGTGGCGCAGAAGTTCAGAAGGCCAACCTAATTACTTGGAACAGGGTAACCTCTGGACAAGCCAGACCAATCAAGGTAGCGATCGCGGCGGTCAAGACTAGGTCTCAAGAGGGGTGAGGGTGACTGAAAGCCCGCAGTGAGCATACAAAGCAAGAGCGCTTACAAACTACTCCAAACAGTTGTTTATATCAAAAATAGATACACATTTATTATAAGGCCTTGAAACTAATAACCACAGTAAAAGCAGCAATATACAACGATATTAAACCAACACATACACTATCCACCCAATATATATACAGAATACACAGTTTCACAGCATTAGCAGCACGAAATATGTTATCCACCTGCAGGGGAAGGAAAACAGGCAGTGCGAACCAATGCGTGTGATATGTCCGCCTTCTGAGGCCCCTAACTGGATGGTAGTCCAATCCCTACGAAGAGTGGAGCCTAGCGCTCAAAAGTACCTGCACACGCCGGTGCCAATGGGCAGAAGGTGAAGCTCTTCGGAGGACGTTGGACAGCTCTGTAGGGTGCCCTAATGAAGGAGAACACGGTCCGCGACTCTAGCGCAGCCTCCACTGTGAGGCAGAAGCAGGGCGCGAGTACGGACAAGGGGTGCTGTATTTACAGCGGGGAAAAGCAAGGGGCACTGCAGGAGGGCGACCAGATCCTAGCTAATCTACTCACCGGTCCCCGAAGCAAGCAGGCCCGAGCTTCTCCTCGATAGATGCAGCTTCTGGCAGGTTCTGAAGAGCAGGGAACGTCTCGTCGTCGTGCAGAGTAAAAAGACGTCCCGATCGAAGAAACAAGCACAGTTTTGTCGCCACGGCAGGGCAACGGAACGGCCGGGTGTATTCAAGCCAAACGAGCACCGTTCACCTCTAGCTTAGGGTTGCTAAGCAAACGAAGCGTGTGAGCGTGCCCCGGACTCAGAATACCACCCAACCTGTCGGCGATTACAGAGCAGGACTCCTTAGTAAGCTGGTCAGTCAACTGGATGGCCCAGAGACACTTCCGAAGGCTTACGGCAGGAGTTGATGAAGGTGCCGGGAATAGCTGGTCCTGCTATTCCAATAGGTCGAAGCGCCAGTACAGGCCTTCTTGTTCGATCTTAGGTGGAAAGGGCTTCACCGGACGACAGCAATGAGGAGCAGAAGTTCTTCAGGGGGTCACCAGCGATTCCTCGGTCCAGCCTTGTGTTCGCAGGATACTTGGCTCCTGTATCCCTGGGTTCGTAAGAACTCAGGAGATCGACCTGGTAGTGGTGTTTCCAGCTCCCTCTTATCCACGGTTCCCTTCGCGCCAAAACGGAGGGGAGCCAATGGGAGATCCGCTCATCAACACACATACCATACGTGGACCAATCACGGACCACGGTGGTCCCAGGCATTCACACCACCCTAGACTCTCTGGCACCCAGGATGTGTATTGGGACCAGACAGCCCATCCCACATCCTGGGGGCACTCAAACGACATGTAGAAGCCCGCGAAAGCAACCGTGTTTCGCGGGAAACTACATGCCCAAATAAGGAAGGCCCCGGGTCGCCTGACCCGGGGGAAGGTAAAGGGAGCAAGACGGACAGTGGACGAGACAAAGGAGCCTCGTGGTCCGGCCATTTTGGGTAGCCGGGCCACCCTTTTGTGTTCGCGGCAAAAAGGTGCTCAGAACGGCAAAAGGAGCTCAAAATAAACCAAATGATCGCTGCCACCAGCCCAGTCCCTGAATGACTTGCACCGATCCAAAAACCATCCTACAAGAGTGTCTAGGGTCTGTAGAAGGCTAGAGACCCAAGAGAGCTGTAACTTAGCTTACAGTGCCCTCTTGTGTCGTGTTGCACTAAAATGGCGACACGATAAAAGAAACTACGGGAAACAGCGTTCCCCGGTACTGACTGTCTTAAGGGCATGTCAGTTTCCCCGTAAGAAAGGAGCGAAAGCCCAGAGGAGTACGGCAGAAGGCTGCACTTCTCTGGCAAAGTCAAGAAAACAGGTTGAAAACAATAGCAAAAAGTTTAGGGGTTGCCACATGGAAGGAAAGTTCCCTACAATTACGAAATCTTTCCTAACACTCGCCCCTCCCAGACTATGGACAGGGGGAACTAATCCACCCCTGGATGAGTCTCTTGTTCAGGTCGGTAAAACATTCTGGACAACCCATCAGCATTGCTATGTTGGACACCTGGCCTATGCTCAATAGTGAAGTCGAAGCCTTGTAGACTTATGGACCACCTAAGCAACTTTGGATTCTCCCCCTTCATGTTCATTAGCCACTTTAACGGCTTATGGTCAGTCTGCACAGTGAAGTGGGTCCCATAGAGGTAGGGCCGCAGCTTCCTTAGGGCCCACACAACAGAGAAACATTCTTTCTCTACCGTGGACCATCTGAGCTCTCTGTCCTTAAGCTGGCGACTAATAAAACCGATAGGGTGTTCCTTACCCTTCTCATCTACTTGTGATAGTACAGCTCCTATCCCAGTGTCAGAGGCATCCGTCTGCACGATAAAAGGTCTTTGATAATCAGGGGCCCTGAGCACAGGGGCCTGGCACAAGGAGTCTTTCAAGCCATTGAAGGCCTTCTCACACTCGTCAGTCCAAGTTACCTTCTTGGGTTTCTTCGGAGTTGTGAGGGCAGTCAGAGGAGCAGCTATGGTGCCATAGTCTGCCATAAAATTGCGGTAATAACCCGTGAGTCCTAAGAAGGCTCTCACTTGGGTTTGCGTAGTGGGGGTAGGCCAGTCTTGTACTGCTTGTACTTTACTGGATAGAGGCTGTCTCCTCCCTCCAACTACTTCATGTCCAAGGTAAACCACTGAGCCTTGTCCATTTTGGTGAGGGGCCACTCGGACACCCTCAAAAGAGCTAACTGAAGGACTGCTTGGGAACAGGTCGGGGAGAGGTTCAGACTCCTCTTCCTCAACATCTGAAGCCAGTAGCAGTGCTGCGATTTCGACGCTTGGGACGAAAGCCTTCAGCCTATTTACGTGGAACACTTTTGGAGCCTGTCCAGGCCTTCCAAGGTCCACTAAATAGTTCACCTCACCCAGGGGCTCCACCACTGTGTAAGGGCCTGACCATTTGTCCTGTAAAGCGCGAGGCCTTATAGGGTTCATGATCAGGACTTGCTGACCAGGGGTAAAGTGAATTAAGGAAGCTTTCTGGTCGTACCAATGTTTCACCAGCGCTTGTCCTGCCTTCAACTTTTCACTAGCCAAGCCCATCAGGAGTACCATCCGTTTTCTGAGCCCTAGCACATAGTCAACTACATTGGTAGTAACAGGGGGAGTGGGCATCTCCCATCCCTCTTTGACGATGGCTAAGGGTCCCCGTACGGGATGACCGAACAGAAGTTCGAAGGGGCTGAAGCCAACACCCTCCTGTGGTACCTCTCTGTAGGCAAACAGCAAGCATGGTAAAAGAAGATCCCATTTTCTTCTCTGGGGCTCCTCCAGAGCCCCAATCATGCTCTTTAACGTTCTGTTGAAACGTTCCACCAGACCATTGGTCTGGGGGTGATATGCAGAAGAGAACTTGTAGGTGACCCCACATTCTTTCCACATAGCCTGCATATACTTCGACATAAAGTTGCTGCCACGATCTGACACAACTTCTTTAGGGAAGCCAACCCTAGTAAATATGCCGAGCAAAGCTTTTGCAACTGACTTGGCAGTTACAGTTGTAAATGGGACGGCCTCAGGATACCTGGTTGCATGGTCGACCAGCACCAGGATAAACCTATTGCCTGAGGATGTTTGCGGGTCAAGGGGACCAACGATGTCGATCCCTACCCTTTCAAATGGTACCCCCACAACTGGGAGCGGTACCAACGGAGCTTGGATTGTCGCGCCAACCTTACCAGACAACTGGCAGGCGGCACAACTCCTGCAGTGACTTTCTACTTGCTCCCCCATCTTGGGCCAGTAGAAGTGCATGGATAACCTTTGCTCGGTCCTCCTCATACCAAGGTGACCAGCAAGGGGAACGACATGCGCCAACTGCAGGAGGAAGGGCCTAACAGCAAGGGAAACCACCAACCTCCTATGGTCTCCTTCTGTAGACTCTGTGGGCTCACTATAAGGGAGTCCACCTTCCTGGTAAATCCTTTGCAACCCAGGAGGTTCACCCTCAAGCTGGGAGCAGGCCTGTCTCCTTAGGCCTTCCAGAGATGGGCACTCACGTTGGCCCTTACTGAAGTCGTCCCTATCAGGACCTCCTTCAACTAACAAGTCTTTTAGTTCAGGATGGTCGTTGGGGTCGAACACTTCAGGCATCGCCACCTCCTCGTCAGGCTCGGGCGATTGACCAACTCCCTCCACCGCAGTGGTAGGCGAGCTCGGGGGAACATTCTCTTTCCCCCGTCGGGACTTGTTGACTCCTTTCGCCTTGGGTTTCCCCTTCGGCTGGGGCGGCGTATTGGACTTGGCCAATGCTGCCCGTGCTTGAGACCGTGTGTAGGGTCTTTCGGCAGTGTCTCCTACGAGCCCTAGAGCTCTGAGATCATTGCCCAACAAGACCTTTCCCGGGACGTTTCTCTGAATGCTCACTGGAATCCTAACTGCTGTACCATTTAAAGTTAGATTAACAGGGATCACGGGAAACATACGGAGGGGGCCGTCAGCCAACTTAGTGGGCATCAGAGGAGCTCTGGCAACTTCCTCTGAGTCTACCAAGGTAGAATCCACTACAGTTCGACTGCACCCACTATCCCTAAGGGCTGGAGTATCTACTCCATTGATCAGCACACTGTCTTTAAAGTAGTGCTTGGTATTATCCGGAATCCTAGCATACGCCTCTGCGACTTTAGGCTCCCAGGAACCCAGGGACACTAAAACTACCTCAGCCTCTATTCCGCTGGGAAATGAGTCTGAGGAGAAGGATGCTCCTGTAATCTCTTCTTCCTCGTAGGAGGAGAAGGCCAGATTAGCGGAGTGGACCCCCAAAGGTCTAACCTTACAACGGGGATCCCCCTTCACATGGTCAGTTGCTCCACAAGAAAAACAAGCCCCATTGGGTCTGTTTACGTAGGGAGGCTTATTATAACCAGAGTTCTGTTTCGGAGGCGAACCTCCGCTACCCTGTGAGTTCTCGTATGGCTTACCCTTATTTTTCTTTTTGTGGCCCTTATGGGAAGAAGATTTGGCAGATTCCCCACCCTCCATATCTTTGGACTTTTTCCCTTCCTCCTGCTTACCAGGATGAGTTTTGTCCTTATGGGACACTCGATGTGACACCCATAAATCTGCTGCAATGGCCAGCTTCTTAGGATCTATCTCCTTCGAATCGGCCAAATGCTGCTTAAGCTCCGGGGAAGAAGAAGCAAAAATGTGTTCCAGCATGACCAGATTGATCATGCCTTCGAAGGTAGAAACCTTATAACCTTCAACCCAGCCAGTCAAGTTTTTCAGGGACTCAGCGACATACGACACCCAAGTACCACCTTCCTTTTTCTTATACTCTCTAAACCTTTTCAAATATTGGGTCGGAGTCTTCCCAAACTTTAAAATGAGAGTCTGCTTCAACATTGCAAAATCAGCGCGCTCAGCCTTCGACATTTCCATAATGGCACTGCAACCAGAATGGGGCAGTCTGCTGAGTAACCATGCAATCTTATCCGCATTATCAACCTCTTGAACCTCGCATGCATACTCAAACGCATTCAACCAGTCCATAATGTCATTTCGTTCCTCATACACACTGAGCAGATCTTTTGGAAACCGTGGATGAGAGGAAGCCCCAGAACCATGTCTAGGACCCTTGGACCCATTTGCGAACTGAAGCTTGGCCAGTTCCAACTGGTGATCCCTGTCTTTTTGTTTTTCTGCCTGGTCGATTTTCAGTTTGGCTATGCTGAATTCAAGCTCCTGCTGCCTAAACCGCAGCTCTTGCTTCTTGAATTCAAGCATAGCCTCCCCATCAATACTGGCAGAGGAAACGTTAGACATTACATCCTCCCTGTCCTCGTGGTCGTGATGGATCAGTGCAGCGGCAGAACCGTCGGTTCTGCCAGTGAGAGCAGCCCCACCACCTTCTGCACTGTCCTCGGAAGTTATAGCGTCAAGCTGCGCTTCTTGCCACGCCACGATTCTCTGGATCATTTCCAATTTAGTGCCTTGAGAGGAAACCTCTCTCTCCGCACACATCTTCTTCAATGTTTCAGATTTCGAAGCATTTAAGGTTAATAAAGTATTCGTTTCCATACTGTTGATAGGACTATGGCCTTTTTAACGTTATATTCAATACTTTACTGCCTGTCCTGGTTGGAATAACCTGAAAACGCCTTAGCTCGTGCGCAACACTGGATACCTTCAGTCGTATCCCACCGCTGTACACCAATTTGTTAAGACGGATTTCTGAACTCTGTCCTGGTGGCGCAGAAGTTCAGAAGGCCAACCTAATTACTTGGAACAGGGTAACCTCTGGACAAGCCAGACCAATCAAGGTAGCGATCGCGGCGGTCAAGACTAGGTCTCAAGAGGGGTGAGGGTGACTGAAAGCCCGCAGTGAGCATACAAAGCAAGAGCGCTTACAAACTACTCCAAACAGTTGTTTATATCAAAAATAGATACACATTTATTATAAGGCCTTGAAACTAATAACCACAGTAAAAGCAGCAATATACAACGATATTAAACCAACACATACACTATCCACCCAATATATATACAGAATACACAGTTTCACAGCATTAGCAGCATGAAATATGTTATCCACCTGCAGGGGAAGGAAAACAGGCAGTGCGAACCAATGCGTGTGATATGTCCGCCTTCTGAGGCCCCTAACTGGATGGTAGTCCAATCCCTACGAAGAGTGGAGCCTAGCGCTCAAAAGTACCTGCACACGCCGGTGCCAATGGGCAGAAGGTGAAGCTCTTCGGAGGACGTTGGACAGCTCTGTAGGGTGCCCTAATGAAGGAGAACACGGTCCGCGACTCTAGCGCAGCCTCCACTGTGAGGCAGAAGCAGGGCGCGAGTACGGACAAGGGGTGCTGTATTTACAGCGGGGAAAAGCAAGGGGCACTGCAGGAGGGCGACCAGATCCTAGCTAATCTACTCACCGGTCCCCGAAGCAAGCAGGCCCGAGCTTCTCCTCGATAGATGCAGCTTCTGGCAGGTTCTGAAGAGCAGGGAACGTCTCGTCGTCGTGCAGAGTAAAAAGACGTCCCGATCGAAGAAACAAGCACAGTTTTGTCGCCACGGCAGGGCAACGGAACGGCCGGGTGTATTCAAGCCAAACGAGCACCGTTCACCTCTAGCTTAGGGTTGCTAAGCAAACGAAGCGTGTGAGCGTGACCCGGACTCAGAATACCACCCAACCTGTCGGCGATTACAGAGCAGGACTCCTCAGTAAGCTGGTCAGTCAACTGGATGGCCCAGAGACACTTCCGAAGGCTTACGGCAGGAGTTGATGAAGGTGCCGGGAATAGCTGGTCCTGCTATTCCAATAGGTCGAAGCGCCAGTACAGGCCTTCTTGTTCGATCTTAGGTGGAAAGGGCTTCACCGGACGACAGCAATGAGGAGCAGAAGTTCTTCAGGGGGTCACCAGCGATTCCTCGGTCCAGCCTTGTGTTCGCAGGATACTTGGCTCCTGTATCCCTGGGTTCGTAAGAACTCAGGAGATCGACCTGGTAGTGGTGTTTCCAGCTCCCTCTTATCCACGGTTCCCTTCGCGCCAAAACGGAGGGGAGCCAATGGGAGATCCGCTCATCAACACACATACCATACGTGGACCAATCACGGACCACGGTGGTCCCAGGCATTCACACCACCCTAGACTCTCTGGCACCCAGGATGTGTATTGGGACCAGACAGCCCATCCCACATCCTGGGGGCACTCAAACGACATGTAGAAGCCCGCGAAAGCAACCGTGTTTCGCGGGAAACTACATGCCCAAATAAGGAAGGCCCCGGGTCGCCTGACCCGGGGGAAGGTAAAGGGAGCAAGACGGACAGTGGACGAGACAAAGGAGCCTCGTGGTCCGGCCATTTTGGGTAGCCGGGCCACCCTTTTGTGTTCGCGGCAAAAAGGTGCTCAGAACGGCAAAAGGAGCTCAAAATAAACCAAATGATCGCTGCCACCAGCCCAGTCCCTGAATGACTTGCACCGATCCAAAAACCATCCTACAAGAGTGTCTAGGGTCTGTAGAAGGCTAGAGACCCAAGAGAGCTGTAACTTAGCTTACAGTGCCCTCTTGTGTCGTGTTGCACTAAAATGGCGACACGATAAAAGAAACTACGGGAAACAGCGTTCCCCGGTACTGACTGTCTTAAGGGCATGTCAGTTTCCCCGTAAGAAAGGAGCGAAAGCCCAGAGGAGTACGGCAGAAGGCTGCACTTCTCTGGCAAAGTCAAGAAAACAGGTTGAAAACAATAGCAAAAAGTTTAGGGGTTGCCACATGGAAGGAAAGTTCCCTACAATTACGAAATCTTTCCTAACAATATCCAACTCCTTCCCATTCCAACCTTAGACCCTTCCTATAGCATGAGATGGGATATCCAACTCCTTCCAAATCCAATCCTGATACCCTTCCGATAGCATGAGATGTGATATCCCAATGCCTCTACAAAACCTGAGACCCATACCATGGCATGAGATGTGATATCAAACTCCTTCCCATTCCAATCCTGAGACCCTTCCTATAGCTTGAGATTTGATATCCAACTCCTTCCCATTCCAATTCTGAGACCCGTCCTATACCATGAGACTTGATATTTCAATGCTTCTAATACCAAACCTGAGACGGTCCTATAACATGAGATGTGATATCCAAATCCTTCCTCTTCCAAACCTTAGACCCTTCCTATAGCAGAGATGTTATATCTCAATGCTTATACCAAACCTGTGACCCTTCCTATGGCATGAGATGTCATATACAACTCCTTCCGATTCCAATCCTGAGACCCTTCCTATAGCATGAGATGGGATATCTCAATGCTTCTAATACCAAACCTGAGATCCTTCCTATAACATGAGGTGTGATATCAAACTCCTTCCCATTCCAAACCTTTGCTTCTATCAAACCTGAGACCCTTCCTTTAGCATGAGATGTGATATCCAACTCCTTCCCATTCCAATCCTGAGACCCTTCCTATAACATGAGACGTGATATCCAACTCCTTCCCATTCCAAACCTTTGCTTCTATCAAACCTGAGACCCTTCCTTTAGCATGAGATGTGATATCCAACTCCTTCCCATTCCAATCCTGAGACCCGTCCTAAAACATGAGATGTGAGATCCAAATCCTTCCCCTTCCAAACCCGAGACCTTTCCTTTAGCATGAGAAGTGATATCCAACTCCTTCCCATTCCAAACCTGAGTCCCTTCCTATAGCATGAGATGTTATATCTTAATGCTTCTAAAACCAAACCTGAGAACCATCCTATAACATGTGAAATCCAAATCCTTCCCTTTCTAAACCTGAGACCCTTCCGATAGCATGAGATGTGATATCTCAATGCTTCGAAAACCAAACATGAGAACTATCCTTTAATATGAGATGTGAAATCCAGATCCTTCCCTTTCCAAACATGAGACCCTTCCTATAGCTTGAGAATTGATATCAAACTCCTTCCCATTCCAATCCTGAGACCCTTCCTATACCATGAGATGTGATATCTCAATGCTTCTAATACCAAATCTGAGACCCGTCCTAAAACATGAGATGTGAGATCCTAATCCTTCCCCTTCCAAACCTGAGACCATTCCTATAGCTTGAGATGTGATATCAAACTCCTTCCCATTCCAATCCTGAGATAGCTTGAGATGTGATATCCAACTCCATCCATTCCAATCCTGAGACTCTTCTGATAGCATGAGATATGATATCTCAATGCTTCTAATATCAAAACTGAGACCCTCCCTATAGTATGAGATGTGATATCTAAGTCCTTCCCATTCCTATCCTGAGACCCTTCCGATAGCAGAGATGTGATATCTCAATGCTTATACCAAACCTGATGACCCTTCCTATGGCATGAGATGTGATATCCAACTCCTTCCCATTCCAAACCTGAGACCCTTCCGATAGCATGAGATGAGATATCTCAATGCTTCTAAAACCAAACATGAGAACCATCCTATAACATGAGATGTGAAATCCAAATCCTTCCCTTCCCAAACCTGAGAGCCTCCCTATAGCATGAGATGTGATATCCAAGTCCTTCCCATTCCCATCCTGAGACCCTTCCTATAGCATGAGAAGTGATATCTCAATGCTTATACCAAACCTGAGACCCTTCCTATAGCATGAGATGTGATATCCAACTCCTTCCCATTCCAATCCTGAGACCCTTCCTATAGCATGAGATGTGATATCTCAATGCTTCTACCAAAACTGAGACCCTTCCTTTAGCATCAGATGTGATATCCAACTCCTTCCCATTCCAATCCTGAGACCCTTCCTATAGCATGAGATGTGATATCTCAATGCTTCTAATACCAAACCTGAGATCCTTCCTATAACATGAGATGCGATATCCAACTCCTTCCCATTCCAATCCTGAGACCCTTCCTATAGCATGAGATGTGATATCTCAATGCTTCTAAAACCAAACCTGAGATCCTTCCTATAACATGAGATGTGATATCCAAATCCTTCCCCTTCCAAACCTGAGACCCTCCCTTTAGCATGAGATGTGATATCCAACTCCTTCCCATTCCAATCCTGAGACCCTTCCTATAGCATGAGATGTGATATCTCAATGCTTCTACCAAAACTGACACCCTTCCTTTAGCATCAGATGTGATATCCAACTCCTTCCCATTCCAATCCTGAGACCCTTCCTATAGCATGAGATGTGATATCCAACTCCTTCCCATTCCAACCTGAGACCCTTCCTATAGCATGAGATGGGATATCCAACTCCTTCCAAATCCAATCCTGATACCCTTCCATGAGATGTGATATCCCAATGCTTCTACAAAACCTGAGACCCATACCATGGCATGAGATGTGATATCAAACTCCCGTCCTATACCATGAGACTTGATATCTCAATGCTTCTAATACCAAACCTGAGACCGGTCCAATAACATGAGATGTGATATCCAAATCCTTCCCCTTCCAAACCTTAGACCCTTCCTTTATCATGAGATGTGATATCCAAGTCCTTCCCATGCCATTCCTGAGACCCTTCCGATAGCCTGAGATGTGATATCTCAATGCTTCTAATACCAAACCTGAGACCCTTCCAATAACATGAGATGTGATATCCAAGTCCTTCCCATTCCAATCCTGAAACCCTTCCTAAAGCATGAGATGTGATATCTCAATGCTTCTAATACCAAACCTGAGACCTTTCCTATAACATGAATTGTAATATCCAAGTCCTTCCCATTCCAATCCTGAGACCCTTCCGATAGCAGAGATGTGATATCTCAATGCTTATACCAAACCTGAGACCCTTCCTATAACATGAGATGTGATATCCAAATCCTTCCCCTTCCAAACCTTAGACCCTCCCTTTAGCATGAGATGTGATATCCAACTCCTTCCCATTCCAATCCTGAGGCCCTTCTGATAGCATGAGATGTGACATCTCAATGCCTCTAATACCAAACCTGAGATCCTACCTCTAACATGAAATGTGATATCCAACTCCTTCCCCTTCCAACCCTGAGAGCCTTCCTATAGAATGAGATGTTATATCCAAGTCCTTCCCATTCCAATCCTGAGACCCTTCCTATAACATGAGATGTGATATCCAACTCCTTCCCATTCCAACCTTAGACCCTTCCTATAGCATGAGATGGGATATCCAACTCCTTCCAAATCCAATCCTGATACCCTTCCGATAGCATGAGATGTGATATCCCAATGCCTCTACAAAACCTCAGACCCATACCATGGCATGAGATGTGATATCAAACTCCTTCCCATTCCAATCATGAGACGCTTCCTATAGCTTGAGATGTGATATCCAACTCCTTCCCATTCCAATTCTGAGACCCGTCCTATACCATGAGACTTGATATTTCAATGCTTCTAATACCAAACCTGAGACCGGTCCTATAACATGAGATGTGATATCCAAATCCTTCCCCTTCCAAACCTGAGACCCTTCCTATAGCAGAGATGTGATATCTCAATGCATATACCAAACCTGTGACCCTTCCTATGGCATGAGATGTCATATACAACTCCTTCCGATTCCAATCCTGAGACCCTTCCTATAGCATGTGATGGGATATCTCAATGCATATACCAAACCTGAGACCCTTCCTATAGCATGAGATGTGATATCCAACTCCTTCCCATTCCAATCCTGAGACCCTTCATATAGCATGAGATGTGATATCTCAATGCTTCTAATACCAAACCTGAGATCCTTCCTATAACATGAGACGTGATATCCAACCCCTTCCCATTCCAAACCTTTGCTTCTATCAAACCTGAGACCCTTCCTTTAGCATGAGATGTGATATCCAACTCCTTCCCATTCCAATCCTGAGACCCTTCCTATAGCATGAGATGTGATATCTCAATGCTTCTACCAAAACTGAGACCCTTCCTTTAGCATCAGATGTGATATCCAACTCCTTCCCATTCCAATCCTGAGACCCTTCCTATAGCATGAGATGTTATATCTCAATGCTTCTAATACCAAACCTGAGATCCTTCCTATAACATGAGATGCAATATCCAACTCCTTCCCATTCCAATCCTGAGACCCTTCCTATAGCATGAGATGTGATATCTCAATGCTTCTAAAACCAAACCTGAGATCCTTCCTATAACATGAGATGTGATATCCAAATCCTTCCCCTTCCAAACCTGAGACCCTCCCTTTAGCATGAGATGTGATATCCAACTCCTTCCCATTCCAATCCTGAGACCCTTCCTATAGCATGAGATGTGATATCTCAATGCTTCTACCAAAACTGACACCCTTCCTTTACCATCAGATGTGATATCCAACTCCTTCCCATTCCAATCCTGAGACCCTTCCTATAGCATGAGATGTGATATCCAACTCCTTCCCATTCCAACCTGAGACCCTTCCTATAGCATGAGATGGGATATCCAACTCCTTCCAAATCCAATCCTGATACCCTTCCATGAGATGTGATATCCCAATGCTTCTACAAAACCTGAGACCCATACCATGGCATGAGATGTGATATCAAACTCCCGTCCTATACCATGAGACTTGATATCTCAATGCTTCTAATACCAAACCTGAGACCGGTCCAATAACATGAGATGTGATATCCAAATCCTTCCCCTTCCAAACCTTAGACCCTTCCTTTATCATGAGATGTGATATCCAAGTCATTCCCATGCCATTCCTGAGACCCTTCCTATAGCCTGAGATGTGATATCTCAATGCTTCTAATACCAAACCTGAGACCCTTCCAATAACATGAGATGTGATATCCAAGTCCTTCCCATTCCAATCCTGAAACCCTTCCTAAAGCATGAGATGTGATATCTCAATGCTTCTAATACCAAACCTGAGACCTTTCCTATAACATGAATTGTAATATCCAAGTCCTTCCCATTCCAATCCTGAGACCCTTCCGATAGCAGAGATGTGATATCTCAATGCTTATACCAAACCTGAGACCCTTCCTATAACATGAGATGTGATATCCAAATCCTTCCCCTTCCAAACCTTAGACCCTCCCTTTAGCATGAGATGTGATATCCAACTCCTTCCCATTCCAATCCTGAGACCCTTCTGATAGCATGAGATGTGACATCTCAATGCCTCTAATACCAAACCTGAGATCCTACCTCTAACATGAAATGTGATAACCAACTCCTTCCCCTTCCAACCCTGAGAGCCTTCCTATAGAATGAGATGTTATATCCAAGTCCTTCCCATTCCAATCCTGAGACCCTTCCTATAACATGAGATGTGATATCCAACTCCTTCCCATTCCAACCTTAGACCCTTCCTATAGCATGAGATGGGATATCCAACTCCTTCCAAATCCAATCCTGATACCCTTCCGATAGCATGAGATGTGATATCCCAATGCCTCTACAAAACCTCAGACCCATACCATGGCATGAGATGTGATATCAAACTCCTTCCCATTCCAATCATGAGACGCTTCCTATAGCTTGAGATGTGATATCCAACTCCTTCCCATTCCAATTCTGAGACCCGTCCTATACCATTAGACTTGATATTTCAATGCTTCTAATACCAAACCTGAGACCGGTCCTATAACATGAGATGTGATATCCAAATCCTTCCCCTTCCAAACCTGAGACCCTTCCTATAGCAGAGATGTGATATCTCAATGCTTATACCAAACCTGTGACCCTTCCTATGGCATGAGATGTCATATACAACTCCTTCCCATTCCAATCCTGAGACCCTTCCTATAGCATGTGATGGGATATCTCAATGCATATACCAAACCTGAGACCCTTCCTATAGCATGAGATGTGATATCCAACTACTTCCCATTCCAATCCTGAGACCCTTCATATAGCTTGAGATGTGATATCTCAATGCTTCTAATACCAAACCTGAGATCCTTCCTATAACATGAGGTGTGATATCAAACTCCTTCCCATTCCAAACCTTTGCTTCTATCAAACCTGAGACCCTTCCTTTAGCATGAGATGTGATATCCAACTCCTTCCCATTCCAATCCTGAGACCCTTCCTATAACATGAGACGTGATATCCAACTCCTTCCCATTCCAAACCTTTGCTTCTATCAAACCTGAGACCCTTCCTTTAGCATGAGATGTGATATCCAACTCCTTCCGATTCCAATCCTGAGACCCGTCCTAAAACATGAGATCTGAGATCCAAATCCTTCCCCTTCCAAACCTGAGACCTTTCCTTTAGCACGAGAAGTGATATCCAACTCCTTCCCATTCCAAACCTGAGACCCTTCCTATAGCATGAGATGTTATATCTTAATGCTTCTAAAACCAAACCTGAGAACCATCCTATAACATGTGAAATCCAAATCCTTCCATTTTTAAACCTGAGACCCTTCCGATAGCATGAGATGTGATATCTCAATGCTTCGAAAACCAAACATGAGAACCATCCTATAACATGAGATGTGAAATCCAGATCCTTCCCTTTCCAAACATGAGACCCTTCCTATAGCTTGAGATTTGATATCAAACTCCTTCCCATTCCAATTCTGAGACCCTTCCTATACCATGAGATGTGATATCTCAATGCTTCTAATACCAAACCTGAGACCCGTCCTAAAACATGAGATGTGAGATCCTAATCCTTCCCCTTCCAAACCTAAGACCATTCCTATAGCTTGAGATGTGATATCAAACTCCTTCCCATTCCAATCCTGAGATAGCTTGAGATGTGATATCCAACTCCATCCCATTCCAATCCTGAGACCCTTCTGATAGCATGAGATATGATATCTCAATGCTTCTAATATCAAAACTGAGACCCTCCCTATAGTATGAGATGTGATATCTAAGTCCTTCCCATTCCTATCCTGAGACCCTTCCGATAGCAGAGATGTGATATCTCAATGCTTATACCAAACCTGATGACCCTTCCTATGGCATGAGATGTGATATCCAACTCCTTCCCATTCCAAACCTGAGACCCTTCCGATAGCATGAGATGAGATATCTCAATGCTTCTAAAACCAAACATGAGAACCATCCTATAACATGAGATGTGAAATCCAAATCCTTCCCTTCCCAAACCTGAGAGCCTCCCTATAGCATGAGATGTGATATCCAAGTCCTTCCCATTCCAATCCTGAGACCCTTCCTATAGCATGAGAAGTGATATCTCAATGCTTATACCAAACCTGAGACCCTTCCTATAGCATGAGATGTGATATCCAACTCCTTCCCATTCCAATCCTGAGACCCTTCCTATAGCATGAGATGTGATATCTCAATGCTTCTACCAAAACTGAGACCCTTCCTTTAGCATCAGATGTGATATCCAACTCCTTCCCATTCCAATCCTGAGACCCTTCCTATAGCATGAGATGTGATATCTCAATGCTTCTAATACCAAACCTGAGATCCTTCCTATAACATGAGATGCGATATCCAACTCCTTCCCATTCCAATCCTGAGACCCTTCCTATAGCATGAGATGTGATATCTCAATGCTTCTAAAACCAAACCTGAGATCCTTCCTATAACATGAGATGTGATATCCAAATCCTTCCCCTTCCAAACCTGAGACCCTCCCTTTAGCATGAGATGTGATATCCAACTCCTTCCCATTCCAATCCTGAGACCCTTCCTATAGCATGAGATGTGATATCTCAATGCTTCTACCAAAACTGACACCCTTCCTTTAGCATCAGATGTGATATCCAACTCCTTCCCATTCCAATCCTGAGACCCTTCCTATAGCATGAGATGTGATATCCAACTCCTTCACATTCCAACCTGAGACCCTTCCTATAGCATGAGATGGGATATCCAACTCCTTCCAAATCCAATCCTGATACCCTTCCATGAGATGTGATATCCCAATGCTTCTACAAAACCTGAGACCCATACCATGGCATGAGATGTGATATCAAACTCCCGTCCTATACCATGAGACTTGATATCTCAATGCTTCTAATACCAAACCTGAGACCGGTCCAATAACATGAGATGTGATATCCAAATCCTTCCCCTTCCAAACCTTAGACCCTTCCTTTATCATGAGATGTGATATCCAAGTCCTTCCCATGCCATTCCTGAGACCCTTCCTATAGCCTGAGATGTGATATCTCAATGCTTCTAATACCAAACCTGAGACCTTTCCTATAACATGAATTGTAATATCCAAGTCCTTCCCATTCCAATCCTGAGACCCTTCCGATAGCAGAGATGTGATATCTCAATGCTTATACCAAACCTGAGACCCTTCCTATAACATGAGATGTGATATCCAAATCCTTCCCCTTCCAAACCTTAGCCCCTCCCTTTAGCATGAGATGTGATATCCAACTCCTTCCCATTCCAATCCTGAGACCCTTCTGATAGCATGAGATGTGACATCTCAATGCCTCTAATACCAAACCTGAGATCCTACCTCTAACATGAAATGTGATATCCAACTCCTTCCCCTTCCAACCCTGAGAGCCTTCCTATAGAATGAGATGTTATATCCAAGTCCTTCCCATTCCAATTCTGAGACCCGTCCTATACCATGAGTCTTGATATTTCAATGCTTCTAATACCAAACCTGAGACCGGTCCTATAACATGAGATGTGATATCCAAATCCTTCCCCTTCCAAACCTGAGACCCTTCCTATAGCAGAGATGTGATATCTCAATGCTTATACCAAACCTGTGACCCTTCCTATGGCATGAGATGTCATATACAACTCCTTCCGATTCCAATCCTGAGACCCTTCCTATAGCATGTGATGGGATATCTCAATGCATATACCAAACCTGAGACCCTTCCTATAGCATGAGATGTGATATCCAACTCCTTCCCATTCCAATCCTGAGACCCTTCATATAGCATGAGATGTGATATCTCAATGCTTCTAATACCAAACCTGAGATCCTTCCTATAACATGAGACGTGATATCCAACTCCTTCCCATTCCAAACCTTTGCTTCTATCAAACCTGAGACCCTTCCTTTAGCATGAGATGTGATATCTCAATGCTTCTACCAAAACTGAGACCCTTCCTTTAGCATCAGATGTGATATCCAACTCCTTCCCATTCCAATCCTGAGACCCTTCCTATAGCATGAGATGTGATATCTCAATGCTTCTAATACCAAACCTGAGATCCTTCCTATAACATGAGATGCGATATCCAACTCCTTCCCATTCCAATCCTGAGACCCTTCCTATAGCATGAGATGTGATATCTCAATGCTTCTAAAACCAAACCTGAGATCCTTCCTATAACATGAGATGTGATATCCAAATCCTTCCCCTTCCAAACCTGAGACCCTCCCTTTAGCATGAGATGTGATATCCAACTCCTTCCCATTCCAATCCTGAGACCCTTCCTATAGCATGAGATGTGATATCTCAATGCTTCTACCAAAACTGACACCCTTCCTTTAGCATCAGATGTGATATCCAACTCCTTCCCATTCCAATTCTGAGACCCTTCCTATAGCATGAGATGTGATATCCAACTCCTTCCCATTCCAACCTGAGACCCTTCCTATAGCATGAAATGGGATATCCAACTCCTTCCAAATCCAATCCTGATACCCTTCCATGATATGTGATATCCCAATGCTTCTACAAAACCTGAAACCCATACCATGGCATGAGTTGTGATATCAAACTCCCGTCCTATACCATGAGACTTGATATCTCAATGCTTCTAATACCAAACCTGAGACCGGTCCAATAACATGAGATGTGATATCCAAATCCTTCCCCTTCCAAACCTTAGACCCTTCCTTTATCATGAGATGTGATATCCAAGTCATTCCCATGCCATTCCTGAGACCCTTCCTATAGCCTGAGATGTGATATCTCAATGCTTCTAATACCAAACCTGAGACCCTTCCAATAACATGAGATGTGATATCCAAGTGCTTCCCATTCCAATCCTGAAACCCTTCCTAAAGCATGAGATGTGATATCTCAATGCTTCTAATACCAAACCTGAGACCTTTCCTATAACATGAATTGTAATATCCAAGTCCTTCCCATTCCAATCCTGAGACCCTTCCGATAGCAGAGATGTAATATCTCAATGCTTATACCAAACTTGAGACCCTTCCGATAGCATGAGATGTGATATCTCAATGCTTCTAATACCAAACCTGAGATCCTTCCTATAACATGAGATGTGATATCCAAATCCTTCCCCTTCCAAACCTTAGACCCTCCCTTTAGCATGAGATGTGATATCCAACTCCTTCCCATTCCAATTCTGAGACCCTTCTGATAGCATGAGATGTGATATCTCAATGCCTCTAATACCAAACCTGAGATCCTACCTCTAACATGAAATGTGATATCCAACTCCTTCCCCTTCCAACCCTGAGAGCCTTCCTATAGAATGAGATGTTATATCCAAGTCCTTCCCATTCCAATCCTGAGACCCTTCCTATAAAATGAGATGTGATATCCAACTCCTTCCCATTCCAACCTTAGACCCTTCCTATAGCATGAGATGGGATATCCAACTCCTTCCAAATCCAATCCTGATACCCTTCCGATAGCATGAGATGTGATATCCCAATGCCTCTACAAAACCTGAGACCCATACCATGGCATGAGATGTGATATCAAACTCCTTCCCATTCCAATCCTGAGACCCTTCCTATAGCTTGAGATTTGATATCCAACTCCTTCCCATTCCAATTCTGAGACCCGTCCTATACCATGAGACTTGATATTTCAATGCTTCTAATACCAAACCTGAGACCGGTCCTATAACATGAGATGTGATATCCAAATCCTTCCCCTTCCAAACCTTAGACCCTTCCTATAGCAGAGATGTTATATCTCAATGCTTATACCAAACCTGTGACCCTTCCTATGGCATGAGATGTCATATACAACTCCTTCCGATTCCAATCCTGAGACCCTTCCTATAGCATGAGATGGGATATCTCAATGCTTATACCAAACCTGAGACCCTTCCTATAGCATGAATTGTGATATCCAACTACTTCCCATTCCAATCCTGAGACCCTTCATATAGCATGAGATGTGATATCTCAATGCTTCTAATACCAAACCTGAGATCCTTCCTATAACATGAGGTGTGATATCAAACTCCTTCCCATTCCAAACCTTTGCTTCTATCAAACCTGAGACCCTTCCTTTAGCATGAGATGTGATATCCAACTCCTTCCCATTCCAATCCTGAGACCCTTCCTATAACATGAGACGTGATATCCAACTCCTTCCCATTCCAAACCTTTGCTTCTATCAAACCTGAGACCCTTCCTTTAGCATGAGATGTGATATCCAACTCCTTCCCATTCCAATCCTGAGACCCGTCCTAAAACATGAGATGTGAGATCCAAATCCTTCCCCTTCCAAACCCGAGACCTTTCCTTTAGCATGAGAAGTGATATCCAACTCCTTCCCATTCCAAACCTGAGTCCCTTCCTATAGCATGAGATGTTATATCTTAATGCTTCTAAAACCAAACCTGAGAACCATCCTATAACATGTGAAATCCAAATCCTTCCCTTTCTAAACCTGAGACCCTTCCGATAGCATGAGATGTGATATCTCAATGCTTCGAAAACCAAACATGAGAACTATCCTTTAACATGAGATGTGAAATCCAGATCCTTCCCTTTCCAAACATGAGACCCTTCCTATAGCTTGAGATTTGATATCAAACTCCTTCCCATTCCAATCCTGAGACCCTTCCTATACCATGAGATGTGATATCTCAATGCTTCTAATACCAAACCTGAGACCCGTCCTAAAACATGAGATGTGAGATCCTAATCCTTCCCCTTCCAAACCTCAGACCATTCCTATAGCTTGAGATGTGATATCAAACTCCTTCCCATTCCAATCCTGAGATAGCTTGAGATGTGATATCCAACTCCATCCCATTCCAATCCTGAGACTCTTCTGATAGCATGAGATATGATATCTCAATGCTTCTAATATCAAAACTGAGACCCTCCCTATAGTATGAGATGTGATATCTAAGTCCTTCCCATTCCTATCCTGAGACCCTTCCGATAGCAGAGATGTGATATCTCAATGCTTATACCAAACCTGATGACCCTTCCTATGGCATGAGATGTGATATCCAACTCCTTCCCATTCCAAACCTGAGACCCTTCCGATAGAATGAGATGTTATATCCAAGTCCTTCCCATTCCAATCCTGAGACCCTTCCTATAACATGAGATGTGATATCCAACTCCTTCCCATTCCAACCTTAGACCCTTCCTATAGCATGAGATGGGATATCCAACTCCTTCCAAATCCAATCCTGATACCCTTCCGATAGCATGAGATGTGATATCCCAATGCCTCTACAAAACCTCAGACCCATACCATGGCATGAGATGTGATATCAAACTCCTTCCCATTCCAATCATGAGACGCTTCCTATAGCTTGAGATGTGATATCCAACTCCTTCCCATTCCAATTCTGAGACCCGTCCTATACCATGAGTCTTGATATTTCAATGCTTCTAATACCAAACCTGAGACCGGTCCTATAACATGAGATGTGATATCCAAATCCTTCCCCTTCCAAACCTGAGACCCTTCCTATAGCAGAGATGTGATATCTCAATGCTTATACCAAACCTGTGACCCTTCCTATGGCATGAGATGTCATATACAACTCCTTCCGATTCCAATCCTGAGACCCTTCCTATAGCATGTGATGGGATATCTCAATGCATATACCAAACCTGAGACCCTTCCTATAGCATGAGATGTGATATCCAACTCCTTCCCATTCCAATCCTGAGACCCTTCATATAGCATGAGATGTGATATCTCAATGCTTCTAATACCAAACCTGAGATCCTTCCTATAACATGAGACGTGATATCCAACTCCTTCCCATTCCAAACCTTTGCTTCTATCAAACCTGAGACCCTTCCTTTAGCATGAGATGTGATATCCACCTCCTTCCCATTCCAATCCTGAGACCCTTCCTATAGCATGAGATGTGATATCTCAATGCTTCTACCAAAACTGAGACCCTTCCTTTAGCATCAGATGTGATATCCAACTCCTTCCCATTCCAATCCTGAGACCCTTCCTATAGCATGAGATGTGATATCTCAATGCTTCTAATACCAAACCTGAGATCCTTCCTATAACATGAGATGCGATATCCAACTCCTTCCCATTCCAATCCTGAGACCCTTCCTATAGCATGAGATGTGATATCTCAATGCTTCTAAAACCAAACCTGAGATCCTTCCTATAACATGAGATGTGATATCCAAATCCTTCCCCTTCCAAACCTGAGACCCTCCCTTTAGCATGAGATGTGATATCCAACTCCTTCCCATTCCAATCCTGAGACCCTTCCTATAGCATGAGATGTGATATCTCAATGCTTCTACCAAAACTGACACCCTTCCTTTAGCATCAGATGTGATATCCAACTCCTTCCCATTCCAATTCTGAGACCCTTCCTATAGCATGAGATGTGATATCCAACTCCTTCCCATTCCAACCTGAGACCCTTCCTATAGCATGAGATGGGATATCCAACTCCTTCCAAATCCAATCCTGATACCCTTCCATGATATGTGATATCCCAATGCTTCTACAAAACCTGAGACCCATACCATGGCATGAGATGTGATATCAAACTCCCGTCCTATACCATGAGACTTGATATCTCAATGCTTCTAATACCAAACCTGAGACCGGTCCAATAACATGAGATGTGATATCCAAATCCTTCCCCTTCCAAACCTTAGACCCTTCCTTTATCATGAGATGTGATGTCCAAGTCATTCCCATGCCATTCCTGAGACCCTTCCTATAGCCTGAGATGTGATATCTCAATGCTTCTAATACCAAACCTGAGACCCTTCCAATAATATGAGATGTGATATCCAAGTGCTTCCCATTCCAATCCTGAAACCCTTCCTAAAGCATGAGATGTGATATCTCAATGCTTCTAATACCAAACCTGAGACCTTTCCTATAACATGAATTGTAATATCCAAGTCCTTCCCATTCCAATCCTGAGACCCTTCCGATAGCAGAGATGTAATATCTCAATGCTTATACCAAACCTGAGACCCTTCCGATAGCATGAGATGTGATATCTCAATGCTTCTAATACCAAACCTGAGATCCTTCCTATAACATGAGATGTGATATCCAAATCCTTCCCCTTCCAAACCTTAGACCCTCCCTTTAGCATGAGATGTGATATCCAACTCCTTCCCATTCCAATCCTGAGACCCTTCCTATAGCATGAGATGTGATATCTCAATGCTTCTACCAAAACTGACACCCTTCCTTTAGCATCAGATGTGATATCCAACTCCTTCCCATTCCAATTCTGAGACCCTTCCTATAGCATGAGATGTGATATCCAACTCCTTCCCATTCCAACCTGAGACCCTTCCTATAGCATGAGATGGGATATCCAACTCCTTCCAAATCCAATCCTGATACCCTTCCATGATATGTGATATCCCAATGCTTCTACAAAACCTGAGACCCATACCATGGCATGAGATGTGATATCAAACTCCCGTCCTATACCATGAGACTTGATATCTCAATGCTTCTAATACCAAACCTGAGACCGGTCCAATAACATGAGATGTGATATCCAAATCCTTCCCCTTCCAAACCTTAGACCCTTCCTTTATCATGAGATGTGATGTCCAAGTCATTCCCATGCCATTCCTGAGACCCTTCCTATAGCATGTGATGGGATATCTCAATGCATATACCAAACCTGAGACCCTTCCTATAGCATGAGATGTGATATCCAACTCCTTCCCATTCCAATCCTGAGACCCTTCATATAGCATGAGATGTGATATCTCAATGCTTCTAATACCAAACCTGAGATCCTTCCTATAACATGAGACGTGATATCCAACTCCTTCCCATTCCAAACCTTTGCTTCTATCAAACCTGAGACCCTTCCTTTAGCATGAGATGTGATATCCACCTCCTTCCCATTCCAATCCTGAGACCCTTCCTATAGCATGAGATGTGATATCTCAATGCTTCTACCAAAACTGAGACCCTTCCTTTAGCATCAGATGTGATATCCAACTCCTTCCCATTCCAATCCTGAGACCCTTCCTATAGCATGAGATGTGATATCTCAATGCTTCTAATACCAAACCTGAGATCCTTCCTATAACATGAGATGCGATATCCAACTCCTTCCCATTCCAATCCTGAGACCCTTCCTATAGCATGAGATGTGATATCTCAATGCTTCTAAAACCAAACCTGAGATCCTTCCTATAACATGAGATGTGATATCCAAATCCTTCCCCTTCCAAACCTGAGACCCTCCCTTTAGCATGAGATGTGATATCCAACTCCTTCCCATTCCAATCCTGAGACCCTTCCTATAGCATGAGATGTGATATCTCAATGCTTCTACCAAAACTGACACCCTTCCTTTAGCATCAGATGTGATATCCAACTCCTTCCCATTCCAATTCTGAGACCCTTCCTATAGCATGAGATGTGATATCCAACTCCTTCCCATTCCAACCTGAGACCCTTCCTATAGCATGAGATGGGATATCCAACTCCTTCCAAATCCAATCCTGATACCCTTCCATGATATGTGATATCCCAATGCTTCTACAAAACCTGAGACCCATACCATGGCATGAGATGTGATATCAAACTCCCGTCCTATACCATGAGACTTGATATCTCAATGCTTCTAATACCAAACCTGAGACCGGTCCAATAACATGAGATGTGATATCCAAATCCTTCCCCTTCCAAACCTTAGACCCTTCCTTTATCATGAGATGTGATGTCCAAGTCATTCCCATGCCATTCCTGAGACCCTTCCTATAGCCTGAGATGTGATATCTCAATGCTTCTAATACCAAACCTGAGACCCTTCCAATAATATGAGATGTGATATCCAAGTGCTTCCCATTCCAATCCTGAAACCCTTCCTAAAGCATGAGATGTGATATCTCAATGCTTCTAATACCAAACCTGAGACCTTTCCTATAACATGAATTGTAATATCCAAGTCCTTCCCATTCCAATCCTGAGACCCTTCCGATAGCAGAGATGTAATATCTCAATGCTTATACCAAACCTGAGACCCTTCCGATAGCATGAGATGTGATATCTCAATGCTTCTAATACCAAACCTGAGATCCTTCCTATAACATGAGATGTGATATCCAAATCCTTCCCCTTCCAAACCTTAGACCCTCCCTTTAGCATGAGATGTGATATCCAACTCCTTCCCATTCCAATCCTGAGACCCTTCTGATAGCATGAGATGTGATATCTCAATGCCTCTAATACCAAACCTGAGATCCTACCTCTAACATGAAATGTGATATCCAACTCCTTCCCCTTCCAACCCTGAGAGCCTTCCTATAGAATGAGATGTTATATCCAAGTCCTTCCCATTCCAATCCTGAGACCCTTCCTATAAAATGAGATGTGATATCCAACTCCTTCCCATTCCAACCTTAGACCCTTCCTATAGCATGAGATGGGATATCCAACTCCTTCCAAATCCAATCCTGATACCCTTCCGATAGCATGAGATGTGATATCCCAATGCCTCTACAAAACCTGAGACCCATACCATGGCATGAGATGTGATATCAAACTCCTTCCCATTCCAATCCTGAGACCCTTCCTATAGCTTGAGATTTGATATCCAACTCCTTCCCATTCCAATTCTGAGACCCGTCCTATACCATGAGACTTGATATTTCAATGCTTCTAATACCAAACCTGAGACGGTCCTATAACATGAGATGTGATATCCAAATCCTTCCCCTTCCAAACCTTAGACCCTTCCTATAGCAGAGATGTTATATCTCAATGCTTATACCAAACCTGTGACCCTTCCTATGGCATGAGATGTCATATACAACTCCTTCCGATTCCAATCCTGAGACCCTTCCTATAGCATGAGATGGGATATCTCAATGCTTATACCAAACCTGAGACCCTTCCTATAGCATGAATTGTGATATCCAACTACTTCCCATTCCAATCCTGAGACCCTTCATATAGCATGAGATGTGATATCTCAATGCTTCTAATACCAAACCTGAGATCCTTCCTATAACATGAGGTGTGATATCAAACTCCTTCCCATTCCAAACCTTTGCTTCTATCAAACCTGAGACCCTTCCTTTAGCATGAGATGTGATATCCAACTCCTTCCCATTCCAATCCTGAGACCCTTCCTATAACATGAGACGTGATATCCAACTCCTTCCCATTCCAAACCTTTGCTTCTATCAAACCTGAGACCCTTCCTTTAGCATGAGATGTGATATCCAACTCCTTCCCATTCCAATCCTGAGACCCGTCCTAAAACATGAGATGTGAGATCCAAATCCTTCCCCTTCCAAACCCGAGACCTTTCCTTTAGCATGAGAAGTGATATCCAACTCCTTCCCATTCCAAACCTGAGTCCCTTCCTATAGCATGAGATGTTATATCTTAATGCTTCTAAAACCAAACCTGAGAACCATCCTATAACATGTGAAATCCAAATCCTTCCCTTTCTAAACCTGAGACCCTTCCGATAGCATGAGATGTGATATCTCAATGCTTCGAAAACCAAACATGAGAACTATCCTTTAACATGAGATGTGAAATCCAGATCCTTCCCTTTCCAAACATGAGACCCTTCCTATAGCTTGAGATTTGATATCAAACTCCTTCCCATTCCAATCCTGAGACCCTTCCTATACCATGAGATGTGATATCTCAATGCTTCTAATACCAAACCTGAGACCCGTCCTAAAACATGAGATGTGAGATCCTAATCCTTCCCCTTCCAAACCTGAGACCATTCCTATAGCTTGAGATGTGATATCAAACTCCTTCCCATTCCAATCCTGAGATAGCTTGAGATGTGATATCCAACTCCATCCATTCCAATCCTGAGACTCTTCTGATAGCATGAGATATGATATCTCAATGCTTCTAATATCAAAACTGAGACCCTCCCTATAGTATGAGATGTGATATCTAAGTCCTTCCCATTCCTATCCTGAGACCCTTCCGATAGCAGAGATGTGATATCTCAATGCTTATACCAAACCTGATGACCCTTCCTATGGCATGAGATGTGATATCCAACTCCTTCCCATTCCAAACCTGAGACCCTTCCGATAGCATGAGATGAGATATCTCAATGCTTCTAAAACCAAACATGAGAACCATCCTATAACATGAGATGTGAAATCCAAATCCTTCCCTTCCCAAACCTGAGAGCCTCCCTATAGCATGAGATGTGATATCCAAGTCCTTCCCATTCCCATCCTGAGACCCTTCCTATAGCATGAGAAGTGATATCTCAATGCTTATACCAAACCTGAGACCCTTCCTATAGCATGAGATGTGATATCCAACTCCTTCCCATTCCAATCCTGAGACCCTTCCTATAGCATGAGATGTGATATCTCAATGCTTCTACCAAAACTGAGACCCTTCCTTTAGCATCAGATGTGATATCCAACTCCTTCCCATTCCAATCCTGAGACCCTTCCTATAGCATGAGATGTGATATCTCAATGCTTCTAATACCAAACCTGAGATCCTTCCTATAACATGAGATGCGATATCCAACTCCTTCCCATTCCAATCCTGAGACCCTTCCTGTAGCATGAGATGTGATATCTCAATGCTTCTAAAACCAAACCTAAGATCCTTCCTATAACATGAGATGTGATATCCAAATCCTTCCCCTTCCAAACCTGAGACCCTCCCTTTAGCATGAGATGTGATATCCAACTCCTTCCCATTCCAATCCTGAGACCCTTCCTATAGCATGAGATGTGATATCTCAATGCTTCTACCAAAACTGACACCCTTCCTTTAGCATCAGATGTGATATCCAACTCCTTCCCATTCTAATCCTGAGACCCTTCCTATAGCATGAGATGTGATATCCAACTCCTTCCCATTCCAACCTGAGACCCTTCCTATAGCATGAGATGGGATATCCAACTCCTTCCAAATCCAATCCTGATACCCTTCCATGAGATGTGATATCCCAATGCTTCTACAAAACCTGAGACCCATACCATGGCATGAGATGTGATATCAAACTCCCGTCCTATACCATGAGACTTGATATCTCAATGCTTCTAATACCAAACCTGAGACCGGTCCAATAACATGAGATGTGATATCCAAATCCTTCCCCTTCCAAACCTTAGACCCTTCCTTTATCATGAGATGTGATATCCAAGTCCTTCCCATGCCATTCCTGAGACCCTTCCGATAGCCTGAGATGTGATATCTCAATGCTTCTAATACCAAACCTGAGACCCTTCCAATAACATGAGATGTGATATCCAAGTCCTTCCCATTCCAATCCTGAAACCCTTCCTAAAGCATGAGATGTGATATCTCAATGCTTCTAATACCAAACCTGAGACCTTTCCTATAACATGAATTGTAATATCCAAGTCCTTGCCATTCCAATCCTGAGACCCTTCCGATAGCAGAGATGTGATATCTCAATGCTTATACCAAACCTGAGACCCTTCCTATAACATGAGATGTGATATCCAAATCCTTCCCCTTCCAAACCTTAGACCCTCCCTTTAGCATGAGATGTGATATCCAACTCCTTCCCATTCCAATCCTGAGGCCCTTCTGATAGCATGAGATGTGACATCTCAATGCCTCTAATACCAAACCTGAGATCCTACCTCTAACATGAAATGTGATATCCAACTCCTTCCCCTTCCAACCCTGAGAGCCTTCCTATAGAATGAGATGTTATATCCAAGTCCTTCCCATTCTAATCCTGAGACCCTTCCTATAACATGAGATGTGATATCCAACTCCTTCCCATTCCAACCTTAGACCCTTCCTATAGCATGAGATGGGATATCCAACTCCTTCCAAATCCAATCCTGATACCCTTCCGATAGCATGAGATGTGATATCCCAATGCCTCTACAAAACCTCAGACCCATACCATGGCATGAGATGTGATATCAAACTCCTTCCCATTCCAATCATGAGACGCTTCCTATAGCTTGAGATGTGATATCCAACTCCTTCCCATTCCAATTCTGAGACCCGTCCTATACCATGAGACTTGATATTTCAATGCTTCTAATACCAAACCTGAGACCGGTCCTATAACATGAGATGTGATATCCAAATCCTTCCCCTTCCAAACCTGAGACCCTTCCTATAGCAGAGATGTGATATCTCAATGCATATACCAAACCTGTGACCCTTCCTATGGCATGAGATGTCATATACAACTCCTTCCGATTCCAATCCTGAGACCCTTCATATAGCATGTGATGGGATATCTCAATGCATATACCAAACCTGAGACCCTTCCTATAGCATGAGATGTGATATCCAACTCCTTCCCATTCCAATCCTGAGACCCTTCATATAGCATGAGATGTGATATCTCAATGCTTCTAATACCAAACCTGAGATCCTTCCTATAACATGAGACGTGATATCCAACTCCTTCCCATTCCAAACCTTTGCTTCTATCAAACCTGAGACCCTTCCTTTAGCATGAGATGTGATATCCAACTCCTTCCCATTCCAATCCTGAGACCCTTCCTATAGCATGAGATGTGATATCTCAATGCTTCTACCAAAACTGAGACCCTTCCTTTAGCATCAGATGTGATATCCAACTCCTTCCCATTCCAATCCTGAGACCCTTCCTATAGCATGAGATGTTATATCTCAATGCTTCTAATACCAAACCTGAGATCCTTCCTATAACATGAGATGCAATATCCAACTCCTTCCCATTCCAATCCTGAGACCCTTCCTATAGCATGAGATGTGATATCTCAATGCTTCTAAAACCAAACCTGAGATCCTTCCTATAACATGAGATGTGATATCCAAATCCTTCCCCTTCCAAACCTGAGACCCTCCCTTTAGCATGAGATGTGATATCCAACTCCTTCCCATTCCAATCCTGAGACCCTTCCTATAGCATGAGATGTGATATCTCAATGCTTCTACCAAAACTGACACCCTTCCTTTACCATCAGATGTGATATCCAACTCCTTCCCATTCCAATCCTGAGACCCTTCCTATAGCATGAGATGTGATATCCAACTCCTTCCCATTCCAACCTGAGACCCTTCCTATAGCATGAGATGGGATATCCAACTCCTTCCAAATCCAATCCTGATACCCTTCCATGAGATGTGATATCCCAATGCTTCTACAAAACCTGAGACCCATACCATGGCATGAGATGTGATATCAAACTCCCGTCCTATACCATGAGACTTGATATCTCAATGCTTCTAATACCAAACCTGAGACCGGTCCAATAACATGAGATGTGATATCCAAATCCTTCCCCTTCCAAACCTTAGACCCTTCCTTTATCATGAGATGTGATATCCAAGTCATTCCCATGCCATTCCTGAGACCCTTCCTATAGCCTGAGATGTGATATCTCAATGCTTCTAATACCAAACCTGAGACCCTTCCAATAACATGAGATGTGATATCCAAGTCCTTCCCATTCCAATCCTGAAACCCTTCCTAAAGCATGAGATGTGATATCTCAATGCTTCTAATACCAAACCTGAGACCTTTCCTATAACATGAATTGTAATATCCAAGTCCTTCCCATTCCAATCCTGAGACCCTTCCGATAGCAGAGATGTGATATCTCAATGCTTATACCAAACCTGAGACCCTTCCTATAACATGAGATGTGATATCCAAATCCTTCCCCTTCCAAACCTTAGACCCTCCCTTTAGCATGAGATGTGATATCCAACTCCTTCCCATTCCAATCCTGAGACCCTTCTGATAGCATGAGATGTGACATCTCAATGCCTCTAATACCAAACCTGAGATCCTACCTCTAACATGAAATGTGATAACCAACTCCTTCCCCTTCCAACCCTGAGAGCCTTCCTATAGAATGAGATGTTATATCCAAGTCCTTCCCATTCCAATCCTGAGACCCTTCCTATAACATGAGATGTGATATCCAACTCCTTCCCATTCCAACCTTAGACCCTTCCTATAGCATGAGATGGGATATCCAACTCCTTCCAAATCCAATCCTGATACCCTTCCGATAGCATGAGATGTGATATCCCAATGCCTCTACAAAACCTCAGACCCATACCATGGCATGAGATGTGATATCAAACTCCTTCCCATTCCAATCATGAGACGCTTCCTATAGCTTGAGATGTGATATCCAACTCCTTCCCATTCCAATTCTGAGACCCGTCCTATACCATTAGACTTGATATTTCAATGCTTCTAATACCAAACCTGAGACCGGTCCTATAACATGAGATGTGATATCCAAATCCTTCCCCTTCCAAACCTGAGACCCTTCCTATAGCAGAGATGTGATATCTCAATGCTTATACCAAACCTGTGACCCTTCCTATGGCATGAGATGTCATATACAACTCCTTCCCATTCCAATCCTGAGACCCTTCCTATAGCATGTGATGGGATATCTCAATGCATATACCAAACCTGAGACCCTTCCTATAGCATGAGATGTGATATCCAACTCCTTCCCATTCCAATCCTGAGACCCTTCATATAGCATGAGATGTGATATCTCAATGCTTCTAATACCAAACCTGAGATCCTTCCTATAACATGAGACGTGATATCCAACTCCTTCCCATTCCAAACCTTTGCTTCTATCAAACCTGAGACCCTTCCTTTAGCATGAGATGTGATATCCAACTCCTTCCCATTCCTATACTGAGACCCTTCCTATAACATGAGACGTGATATCCAACTCCTTCCCATTCCAAACCTTTGCTTCTATCAAACCTGAGACCCTTCCTTTAGCATGAGATGTGATATCCAACTCCTTCCCATTCCAATCCTGAGACTCTTCCTATAGCATGAGATGTGATAGCTCAATGCTTCTAAAACCAAACATGAGAACCATCCTATAACATGAGATGTGAAATCCAAATCATTCCCTTTCCAAACCTGAGACCCTTCCTATAGCTTCAGATGTGATATCAAACTCCTTCCCATTCAATGTGATATCCAACTCCTTCCCATTCCAATCCTGAGACCCTTCCTATACCTTGAGATGTGATATCTCAATGCTTCTAATACCAAACCTGAGACCCGTCCTAAAACATGAGATGTGAGATCCAAATCCTTCCCCTTCCAAACCTGAGACCTTTCCTTTAACATGAGATGTCATATCCAATTCCTTCCCATTCCAAACCTGAGGCCCTTCCTATAGCATGAGATGTTATATCTTAATGCTTCTAAAACCAAACCTGAGAACCATCCTATAACATGTGAAATCCAAATCCTTCCCTTTCTAAACCTGAGACCCTTCCGATAGCATGAGATGTGATATCTCAATGCTTCAAAAACCAAACATGAGAACCATCCTATAACATGAGATGTGAAATCCAGATCCTTCCCTTTCCAAACCTGAGACCCTTCCTATAGCTTGAGGTGTGATATCAAACTCCTTCCCATTCCAATCCTGAGATAGCTTGAGATGTGATATCCAACTCCTTCCGATTCCAATCCTGAGACCCTTCCTATATCATGAGATGTGATATCTCAATGCTTCTAATACCAAACCTGAGACCCGTCCTAAAACATGAGATGTGAGATCCTAATCCTTCCCCTTCCAAACCTGAGACCTTTCCTATAGCTTGAGATGTGATATCAAACTCCTTCCCATTCCAATCCTGAGATAGCTTGAGATGTGATATCCAACTCCATCCCATTCCAATCCTGAGACCCTTCCGATAGCATGAGATATGATATCTCAATGCTTCTAATATCAAAACTGAGACCCTCCCTATAGTATGAGATGTGATATCTAAGTCCTTCCCATTCCTATCCTGAGACCCTTCCGATAGCAGAGATGTGATATCTCAATGCTTATACCAAACCTGATGACCCTTCCTATTGCATGAGATGTGATATCCAACTCCTTCCCATTTCAATCCTGAGTTCCTTCCTATAACATGAGAAGTGATATCCAACTCCTTCCCATTCCAATCCTGAGACTCTTCCTATAGCATGAGATGTGATATCCAAATCCTTCCCCTTCCAAACCTGAGACCCTTCCTTTAGCATGAGAAGGGATATCCAACTCTTTCCCATTCCAACCTGAGACCCTTCCTATAGCATGAGAAGGGATATCCAACTCCTTCCCATTCCAATCCTGAGACCCTTCCTATACCATGAGATGTGATATCTCAATGCTGCTAATACCAAACCTGGGACCCGTCCTATAACATGAGATATGATATCCAAATCCTTCCCAATCCAATCCTGAGACCCTTCCGATAGCAGAGATGTGATATCTCAATGCTTCTAATACGAAACCTGAGACCCGTCCTAAAACATGAGATGTGAGATACAAATCCTTCCCCTTCCAAACCTGAGACCTTTCCTTTAGCATGAGATGTGATATCCAACTCCTTCCCATTCCAAACCCGAGACCCTTCCTATAGCATGAGATTTTATATCTTAATGCTTCTAAAACCAAACCTGACAACCATCCTATAACATGTGAAATCCAAATCCTTCCCTTTCCAAACCTGAGACCCTTCCGATAGCATATGTGATATCTCAATGCTTCTAAAACCAAACATGAGAACCATCCTATAACATTAGATGTGAAATCCAGATCCTTCCGTTTCCAATCCTGAGACCGTTCCTATAGCTTGAGATGTGATATCAAACTTCTTCCCATTCCAATCCTGAGATAGCTTGAGATGTGATATCCAACTCCATCCCATTCCAATCGTGAGACCCTTCCGATAGCATGAGATGTGATATCTCAATGCTTCTAATATCAAAACTGAGACCCTCCCTATAGTATGAGATGTGATATCTAAGTCCTTCCCATTCCTATCCTGAGACCCTTCCGAGAGCAGAGATGTGATATCTCAATGCTTATACCAAACCTGATGACCCTTCCTATGGCATGAGATGTGATATCCAACTGCTTCCCATTCCAATCCTGAGACCCTTCCTATAACATGAGATGTGATATCCAACTCCTTCCCATTCCAATCCTGAGACTCTTCCTTTAGCATGAGATGTGATATCTCAATGCTTCTAATACCAAACATGGGACCAGTCATATAGCATGAGATATGATATCCAAATCCTTCCCCTTCCAAACCTGAGACCCTTCCTTTAGCATGAGATGTGATATCCAACTCCTTCCCATTCCAACCTGCGATCCTTCCTATAGCATGAGAAGGGATATCCAACTCCTTCCCAATCCAATCCTGAGACCCTTCCAATAGCAGAGATGTGATATCTCAATGCTTATACCAAACCTGAGACCCTTCCTATGGCATGAGATGTGATATCCAACTCCTTCCCATTCCAATCCTGAGACCCATCCTATAGCATGAGATGTGATATCTCAATGCGTCTATTAAACCTGAGACTCTTCCTTTAGCATGAGATGTGATATCCAAATCCTTCACATTCCAATCCCGAGACCCTTCCTATAGCATATGTGATATCTCAATGCTTCTAAAACCAAACATGAGAACCATCCTATAACATGAGATGTGAAATCCAAATCCTTCCCTTCCCAAATCTGAGACCCTTCTTATAGCTTGAGATGTGATATCTCAATGCTTCTAATACCAAACCTGAGACCCGTCCTAAAACATGAGATGTGAGATCCAAATCCTTCCCCTTCCAAACCTGACACCTTTCCTTTAGCATGAGATGTGATATCCAACTCCTTCCCATTCCAATCCTGAGACCCTTCTGATAGCATGAGATGTGATATCTCAATGCTTCTAATATCAAACCTGAGAACCTCCCTATAGCATGAGATGTGATATCCAACTCCTTCCAATTCCAATACTGAGACCCTTCCAATAGCATATGTGATATCTCAATGCTTCTAATATCAAAACTGAGACCCTCCCTATAGCATGAGATGTGATATCCAACTCCTTCCCATTCCAATCCTGAGACCCTTCTGATAGCATGAGATGTGACATCTCAATGCCTCTAATACCAAACCTGAGATCCTACCTCTAACATGAAATGTGATATCCAACTCCTTCCCCTTCCAACCCTGAGAGCCTTCCTATAGAATGCGATGTTATATCCAAGTCCTTCCCATTCCAATCCTGAGACCCTTCCTATAACATGAGATGTGATATCCAACTCCTTCCCATTCCAACCTTAGACCCTTCCTATAGCATGAGATGGGATATCCAACTCCTTCCAAATCCAATCCTGATACCCTTCCGATAGCATGAGATGTGATATCCCAATGCCTCTACAAAACCTCAGACCCATACCATGGCATGAGATGTGATATCAAACTCCTTCCCATTCCAATCATGAGACGCTTCCTATAGCTTGAGATGTGATATCCAACTCCTTCCCATTCCAATTCTGAGACCCGTCCTATACCATGAGACTTGATATTTCAATGCTTCTAATACCAAACCTGAGACCGGTCCTATAACATGAGATGTGATATCCAAATCCTTCCCCTTCCAAACCTGAGACCCTTCCTATAGCAGAGATGTGATATCTCAATGCTTATACCAAACCTGTGACCCTTCCTATGGCATGAGATGTCATATACAACTCCTTCCCATTCCAATCCTGAGACCCTTCCTATAGCATGTGATGGGATATCTCAATGCATATACCAAACCTGAGACCCTTCCTATAGCATGAGATGTGATATCCAACTCCTTCCCATTCCAATCCTGAGACCCTTCATATAGCATGAGATGTGATATCTCAATGCTTCTAATACCAAACCTGAGATCCTTCCTATAACATGAGACGTGATATCCAACTCCTTCCCATTCCAAACCTTTGCTTCTATCAAACCTGAGACCCTTCCTTTAGCATGAGATGTGATATCCAACTCCTTCCCATTCCTATACTGAGACCCTTCCTATAACATGAGACGTGATATCCAACTCCTTCCCATTCCAAACCTTTGCTTCTATCAAACCTGAGACCCTTCCTTTAGCATGAGATGTGATATCCAACTCCTTCCCATTCCAATCCTGAGACTCTTCCTATAGCATGAGATGTGATAGCTCAATGCTTCTAAAACCAAACATGAGAACCATCCTATAACATGAGATGTGAAATCCAAATCATTCCCTTTCCAAACCTGAGACCCTTCCTATAGCTTCAGATGTGATATCAAACTCCTTCCGATTCAATGTGATATCCAACTCCTTCCCATTCCAATCCTGAGACCCTTCCTATACCTTGAGATGTGATATCTCAATGCTTCTAATACCAAACCTGAGACCCGTCCTAAAACATGAGATGTGAGATCCAAATCCTTCCCCTTCCAAACCTGAGACCTTTCCTTTAACATGAGATGTCATATCCAACTCCTTCCCATTCCAAACCTGAGGCCCTTCCTATAGCATGAGATGTTATATCTTAATGCTTCTAAAACCAAACCTGAGAACCATCCTATAACATGTGAAATCCAAATCCTTCCCTTTCTAAACCTGAGACCCTTCCGATAGCATGAGATGTGATATCTCAATGCTTCGAAAACCAAACATGAGAACCATCCTATAACATGAGATGTGAAATCCAGATCCTTCCCTTTCCAAACCTGAGACCCTTCCTATAGCTTGAGGTGTGATATCAAACTCCTTCCCATTCCAATCCTGAGATAGCTTGAGATGTGATATCCAACTCCTTCCGATTCCAATCCTGAGACCCTTCCTATATCATGAGATGTGATATCTCAATGCTTCTAATACCAAACCTGAGACCCGTCCTAAAACATGAGATGTGAGATCCTAATCCTTCCCCTTCCAAACCTGAGACCTTTCCTATAGCTTGAGACGTGATATCAAACTCCTTCCCATTCCAATCCTGAGATAGCTTGAGATGTGATATCCAACTCCATCCCATTCCAATCCTGAGACCCTTCCGATAGCATGAGATATGATATCTCAATGCTTCTAATATAAAAACTGAGACCCTCCCTATAGTATGAGATGTGATATCTAAGTCCTTCCCATTCCTATCCTGAGACCCTTCCGATAGCAGAGATGTGATATCTCAATGCTTATACCAAACCTGATGACCCTTCCTATTGCATGAGATGTGATATCCAACTCCTTCCCATTTCAATCCTGAGTTCCTTCCTATAACATGAGAAGTGATATCCAACTCCTTCCCATTCCAATCCTGAGACTCTTCCTATAGCATGAGATGTGATATCCAAATCCTTCCCCTTCCAAACCTGAGACCCTTCCTTTACCATGAGATGTGATATCCAAATCCTTCCCAATCCAATCCTGAAACCCTTCCTATAGCATGAGATGTGATATCTCAATGTTTCTAATAAAAAACCTGAGACCTTCCTATAGCAAGAGATGTGATATCCAAATCCTTCCCAGTCAAATCCTGAGACCATTCCTATAATGAGATGTGATATCCAACTCTTTCCCATTCCAACCTGAGACCCTTCCTATAGCATGAGAAGGGATATCCAACTCCTTCCCATTCCAATCCTGAGACCCTTCCTATACCATGAGATGTGATATCTCAATGCTGCTAATACCAAACCTGGGACCCGTCCTATAACATGAGATATGATATCCAAATCCTTCCCCTTCCAAACCTGAGACCCTTCCTTTAGCATGAGATGTGATATCCAAATCCTTCCCATTCCAATCCTCAAACCCTTCCTATAGCATGAGATGTGATATCTCAATGTTTCTAATAAAAAACTCGAGACCCTTCCTATAGCAAGAGATGTAATATCCAAATCCTTCCCATTCCAATCTTGAGACACTTCCTATAGCATGAGATGTGATATCTCAATGCTTCTAAAACCAAACCTGAGATCCTTCCTATAACATGAGATGTGATATCCAAATCCTTCCCCTTCCAAACCTGAGACCCTCCCTTTAGCATGAGATGTGATATCCAACTCCTTCCCATTCCAATCCTGAGACCCTTCCTATAGCATGAGATGTGATATCTCAATGCTTCTACCAAAACTGACACCCTTCCTTTAGCATCAGATGTGATATCCAACTCCTTCCCATTCCAATTCTGAGACCCTTCCTATAGCATGAGATGTGATATCCAACTCCTTCCCATTCCAACCTGAGACCCTTCCTATAGCATGAGATGGGATATCCAACTCCTTCCAAATCCAATCCTGATACCCTTCCATGATATGTGATATCCCAATGCTTCTACAAAACCTGAGACCCATACCATGGCATGAGATGTGATATCAAACTCCCGTCCTATACCATGAGACTTGATATCTCAATGCTTCTAATACCAAACCTGAGACCGGTCCAATAACATGAGATGTGATATCCAAATCCTTCCCCTTCCAAACCTTAGACCCTTCCTTTATCATGAGATGTGATGTCCAAGTCATTCCCATGCCATTCCTGAGACCCTTCCTATAGCCTGAGATGTGATATCTCAATGCTTCTAATACCAAACCTGAGACCCTTCCAATAATATGAGATGTGATATCCAAGTGCTTCCCATTCCAATCCTGAAACCCTTCCTAAAGCATGAGATGTGATATCTCAATGCTTCTAATACCAAACCTGAGACCTTTCCTATAACATGAATTGTAATATCCAAGTCCTTCCCATTCCAATCCTGAGACCCTTCCGATAGCAGAGATGTAATATCTCAATGCTTATACCAAACCTGAGACCCTTCCGATAGCATGAGATGTGATATCTCAATGCTTCTAATACCAAACCTGAGATCCTTCCTATAACATGAGATGTGATATCCAAATCCTTCCCCTTCCAAACCTTAGACCCTCCCTTTAGCATGAGATGTGATATCCAACTCCTTCCCATTCCAATCCTGAGACCCTTCTGATAGCATGAGATGTGATATCTCAATGCCTCTAATACCAAACCTGAGATCCTACCTCTAACATGAAATGTGATATCCAACTCCTTCCCCTTCCAACCCTGAGAGCCTTCCTATAGAATGAGATGTTATATCCAAGTCCTTCCCATTCCAATCCTGAGACCCTTCCTATAAAATGAGATGTGATATCCAACTCCTTCCCATTCCAACCTTAGACCCTTCCTATAGCATGAGATGGGATATCCAACTCCTTCCAAATCCAATCCTGATACCCTTCCGATAGCATGAGATGTGATATCCCAATGCCTCTACAAAACCTGAGACCCATACCATGGCATGAGATGTGATATCAAACTCCTTCCCATTCCAATCCTGAGACCCTTCCTATAGCTTGAGATTTGATATCCAACTCCTTCCCATTCCAATTCTGAGACCCGTCCTATACCATGAGACTTGATATTTCAATGCTTCTAATACCAAACCTGAGACGGTCCTATAACATGAGATGTGATATCCAAATCCTTCCCCTTCCAAACCTTAGACCCTTCCTATAGCAGAGATGTTATATCTCAATGCTTATACCAAACCTGTGACCCTTCCTATGGCATGAGATGTCATATACAACTCCTTCCGATTCCAATCCTGAGACCCTTCCTATAGCATGAGATGGGATATCTCAATGCTTATACCAAACCTGAGACCCTTCCTATAGCATGAATTGTGATATCCAACTACTTCCCATTCCAATCCTGAGACCCTTCATATAGCATGAGATGTGATATCTCAATGCTTCTAATACCAAACCTGAGATCCTTCCTATAACATGAGGTGTGATATCAAACTCCTTCCCATTCCAAACCTTTGCTTCTATCAAACCTGAGACCCTTCCTTTAGCATGAGATGTGATATCCAACTCCTTCCCATTCCAATCCTGAGACCCTTCCTATAACATGAGACGTGATATCCAACTCCTTCCCATTCCAAACCTTTGCTTCTATCAAACCTGAGACCCTTCCTTTAGCATGAGATGTGATATCCAACTCCTTCCCATTCCAATCCTGAGACCCGTCCTAAAACATGAGATGTGAGATCCAAATCCTTCCCCTTCCAAACCCGAGACCTTTCCTTTAGCATGAGAAGTGATATCCAACTCCTTCCCATTCCAAACCTGAGTCCCTTCCTATAGCATGAGATGTTATATCTTAATGCTTCTAAAACCAAACCTGAGAACCATCCTATAACATGTGAAATCCAAATCCTTCCCTTTCTAAACCTGAGACCCTTCCGATAGCATGAGATGTGATATCTCAATGCTTCGAAAACCAAACATGAGAACTATCCTTTAACATGAGATGTGAAATCCAGATCCTTCCCTTTCCAAACATGAGACCCTTCCTATAGCTTGAGATTTGATATCAAACTCCTTCCCATTCCAATCCTGAGACCCTTCCTATACCATGAGATGTGATATCTCAATGCTTCTAATACCAAACCTGAGACCCGTCCTAAAACATGAGATGTGAGATCCTAATCCTTCCCCTTCCAAACCTGAGACCATTCCTATAGCTTGAGATGTGATATCAAACTCCTTCCCATTCCAATCCTGAGATAGCTTGAGATGTGATATCCAACTCCATCCATTCCAATCCTGAGACTCTTCTGATAGCATGAGATATGATATCTCAATGCTTCTAATATCAAAACTGAGACCCTCCCTATAGTATGAGATGTGATATCTAAGTCCTTCCCATTCCTATCCTGAGACCCTTCCGATAGCAGAGATGTGATATCTCAATGCTTATACCAAACCTGATGACCCTTCCTATGGCATGAGATGTGATATCCAACTCCTTCCCATTCCAAACCTGAGACCCTTCCGATAGCATGAGATGAGATATCTCAATGCTTCTAAAACCAAACATGAGAACCATCCTATAACATGAGATGTGAAATCCAAATCCTTCCCTTCCCAAACCTGAGAGCCTCCCTATAGCATGAGATGTGATATCCAAGTCCTTCCCATTCCCATCCTGAGACCCTTCCTATAGCATGAGAAGTGATATCTCAATGCTTATACCAAACCTGAGACCCTTCCTATAGCATGAGATGTGATATCCAACTCCTTCCCATTCCAATCCTGAGACCCTTCCTATAGCATGAGATGTGATATCTCAATGCTTCTACCAAAACTGAGACCCTTCCTTTAGCATCAGATGTGATATCCAACTCCTTCCCATTCCAATCCTGAGACCCTTCCTATAGCATGAGATGTGATATCTCAATGCTTCTAATACCAAACCTGAGATCCTTCCTATAACATGAGATGCGATATCCAACTCCTTCCCATTCCAATCCTGAGACCCTTCCTGTAGCATGAGATGTGATATCTCAATGCTTCTAAAACCAAACCTAAGATCCTTCCTATAACATGAGATGTGATATCCAAATCCTTCCCCTTCCAAACCTGAGACCCTCCCTTTAGCATGAGATGTGATATCCAACTCCTTCCCATTCCAATCCTGAGACCCTTCCTATAGCATGAGATGTGATATCTCAATGCTTCTACCAAAACTGACACCCTTCCTTTAGCATCAGATGTGATATCCAACTCCTTCCCATTCTAATCCTGAGACCCTTCCTATAGCATGAGATGTGATATCCAACTCCTTCCCATTCCAACCTGAGACCCTTCCTATAGCATGAGATGGGATATCCAACTCCTTCCAAATCCAATCCTGATACCCTTCCATGAGATGTGATATCCCAATGCTTCTACAAAACCTGAGACCCATACCATGGCATGAGATGTGATATCAAACTCCCGTCCTATACCATGAGACTTGATATCTCAATGCTTCTAATACCAAACCTGAGACCGGTCCAATAACATGAGATGTGATATCCAAATCCTTCCCCTTCCAAACCTTAGACCCTTCCTTTATCATGAGATGTGATATCCAAGTCCTTCCCATGCCATTCCTGAGACCCTTCCGATAGCCTGAGATGTGATATCTCAATGCTTCTAATACCAAACCTGAGACCCTTCCAATAACATGAGATGTGATATCCAAGTCCTTCCCATTCCAATCCTGAAACCCTTCCTAAAGCATGAGATGTGATATCTCAATGCTTCTAATACCAAACCTGAGACCTTTCCTATAACATGAATTGTAATATCCAAGTCCTTCCCATTCCAATCCTGAGACCCTTCCGATAGCAGAGATGTGATATCTCAATGCTTATACCAAACCTGAGACCCTTCCTATAACATGAGATGTGATATCCAAATCCTTCCCCTTCCAAACCTTAGACCCTCCCTTTAGCATGAGATGTGATATCCAACTCCTTCCCATTCCAATCCTGAGGCCCTTCTGATAGCATGAGATGTGACATCTCAATGCCTCTAATACCAAACCTGAGATCCTACCTCTAACATGAAATGTGATATCCAACTCCTTCCCCTTCCAACCCTGAGAGCCTTCCTATAGAATGAGATGTTATATCCAAGTCCTTCCCATTCTAATCCTGAGACCCTTCCTATAACATGAGATGTGATATCCAACTCCTTCCCATTCCAACCTTAGACCCTTCCTATAGCATGAGATGGGATATCCAACTCCTTCCAAATCCAATCCTGATACCCTTCCGATAGCATGAGATGTGATATCCCAATGCCTCTACAAAACCTCAGACCCATACCATGGCATGAGATGTGATATCAAACTCCTTCCCATTCCAATCATGAGACGCTTCCTATAGCTTGAGATGTGATATCCAACTCCTTCCCATTCCAATTCTGAGACCCGTCCTATACCATGAGACTTGATATTTCAATGCTTCTAATACCAAACCTGAGACCGGTCCTATAACATGAGATGTGATATCCAAATCCTTCCCCTTCCAAACCTGAGACCCTTCCTATAGCAGAGATGTGATATCTCAATGCATATACCAAACCTGTGACCCTTCCTATGGCATGAGATGTCATATACAACTCCTTCCGATTCCAATCCTGAGACCCTTCATATAGCATGTGATGGGATATCTCAATGCATATACCAAACCTGAGACCCTTCCTATAGCATGAGATGTGATATCCAACTCCTTCCCATTCCAATCCTGAGACCCTTCATATAGCATGAGATGTGATATCTCAATGCTTCTAATACCAAACCTGAGATCCTTCCTATAACATGAGACGTGATATCCAACTCCTTCCCATTCCAAACCTTTGCTTCTATCAAACCTGAGACCCTTCCTTTAGCATGAGATGTGATATCCAACTCCTTCCCATTCCAATCCTGAGACCCTTCCTATAGCATGAGATGTGATATCTCAATGCTTCTACCAAAACTGAGACCCTTCCTTTAGCATCAGATGTGATATCCAACTCCTTCCCATTCCAATCCTGAGACCCTTCCTATAGCATGAGATGTTATATCTCAATGCTTCTAATACCAAACCTGAGATCCTTCCTATAACATGAGATGCAATATCCAACTCCTTCCCATTCCAATCCTGAGACCCTTCCTATAGCATGAGATGTGATATCTCAATGCTTCTAAAACCAAACCTGAGATCCTTCCTATAACATGAGATGTGATATCCAAATCCTTCCCCTTCCAAACCTGAGACCCTCCCTTTAGCATGAGATGTGATATCCAACTCCTTCCCATTCCAATCCTGAGACCCTTCCTATAGCATGAGATGTGATATCTCAATGCTTCTACCAAAACTGACACCCTTCCTTTACCATCAGATGTGATATCCAACTCCTTCCCATTCCAATCCTGAGACCCTTCCTATAGCATGAGATGTGATATCCAACTCCTTCCCATTCCAACCTGAGACCCTTCCTATAGCATGAGATGGGATATCCAACTCCTTCCAAATCCAATCCTGATACCCTTCCATGAGATGTGATATCCCAATGCTTCTACAAAACCTGAGACCCATACCATGGCATGAGATGTGATATCAAACTCCCGTCCTATACCATGAGACTTGATATCTCAATGCTTCTAATACCAAACCTGAGACCGGTCCAATAACATGAGATGTGATATCCAAATCCTTCCCCTTCCAAACCTTAGACCCTTCCTTTATCATGAGATGTGATATCCAAGTCATTCCCATGCCATTCCTGAGACCCTTCCTATAGCCTGAGATGTGATATCTCAATGCTTCTAATACCAAACCTGAGACCCTTCCAATAACATGAGATGTGATATCCAAGTCCTTCCCATTCCAATCCTGAAACCCTTCCTAAAGCATGAGATGTGATATCTCAATGCTTCTAATACCAAACCTGAGACCTTTCCTATAACATGAATTGTAATATCCAAGTCCTTCCCATTCCAATCCTGAGACCCTTCCGATAGCAGAGATGTGATATCTCAATGCTTATACCAAACCTGAGACCCTTCCTATAACATGAGATGTGATATCCAAATCCTTCCCCTTCCAAACCTTAGACCCTCCCTTTAGCATGAGATGTGATATCCAACTCCTTCCCATTCCAATCCTGAGACCCTTCTGATAGCATGAGATGTGACATCTCAATGCCTCTAATACCAAACCTGAGATCCTACCTCTAACATGAAATGTGATAACCAACTCCTTCCCCTTCCAACCCTGAGAGCCTTCCTATAGAATGAGATGTTATATCCAAGTCCTTCCCATTCCAATCCTGAGACCCTTCCTATAACATGAGATGTGATATCCAACTCCTTCCCATTCCAACCTTAGACCCTTCCTATAGCATGAGATGGGATATCCAACTCCTTCCAAATCCAATCCTGATACCCTTCCGATAGCATGAGATGTGATATCCCAATGCCTCTACAAAACCTCAGACCCATACCATGGCATGAGATGTGATATCAAACTCCTTCCCATTCCAATCATGAGACGCTTCCTATAGCTTGAGATGTGATATCCAACTCCTTCCCATTCCAATTCTGAGACCCGTCCTATACCATTAGACTTGATATTTCAATGCTTCTAATACCAAACCTGAGACCGGTCCTATAACATGAGATGTGATATCCAAATCCTTCCCCTTCCAAACCTGAGACCCTTCCTATAGCAGAGATGTGATATCTCAATGCTTATACCAAACCTGTGACCCTTCCTATGGCATGAGATGTCATATACAACTCCTTCCCATTCCAATCCTGAGACCCTTCCTATAGCATGTGATGGGATATCTCAATGCATATACCAAACCTGAGACCCTTCCTATAGCATGAGATGTGATATCCAACTCCTTCCCATTCCAATCCTGAGACCCTTCATATAGCATGAGATGTGATATCTCAATGCTTCTAATACCAAACCTGAGATCCTTCCTATAACATGAGACGTGATATCCAACTCCTTCCCATTCCAAACCTTTGCTTCTATCAAACCTGAGACCCTTCCTTTAGCATGAGATGTGATATCCAACTCCTTCCCATTCCTATACTGAGACCCTTCCTATAACATGAGACGTGATATCCAACTCCTTCCCATTCCAAACCTTTGCTTCTATCAAACCTGAGACCCTTCCTTTAGCATGAGATGTGATATCCAACTCCTTCCCATTCCAATCCTGAGACTCTTCCTATAGCATGAGATGTGATAGCTCAATGCTTCTAAAACCAAACATGAGAACCATCCTATAACATGAGATGTGAAATCCAAATCATTCCCTTTCCAAACCTGAGACCCTTCCTATAGCTTCAGATGTGATATCAAACTCCTTCCCATTCAATGTGATATCCAACTCCTTCCCATTCCAATCCTGAGACCCTTCCTATACCTTGAGATGTGATATCTCAATGCTTCTAATACCAAACCTGAGACCCGTCCTAAAACATGAGATGTGAGATCCAAATCCTTCCCCTTCCAAACCTGAGACCTTTCCTTTAACATGAGATGTCATATCCAATTCCTTCCCATTCCAAACCTGAGGCCCTTCCTATAGCATGAGATGTTATATCTTAATGCTTCTAAAACCAAACCTGAGAACCATCCTATAACATGTGAAATCCAAATCCTTCCCTTTCTAAACCTGAGACCCTTCCGATAGCATGAGATGTGATATCTCAATGCTTCAAAAACCAAACATGAGAACCATCCTATAACATGAGATGTGAAATCCAGATCCTTCCCTTTCCAAACCTGAGACCCTTCCTATAGCTTGAGGTGTGATATCAAACTCCTTCCCATTCCAATCCTGAGATAGCTTGAGATGTGATATCCAACTCCTTCCGATTCCAATCCTGAGACCCTTCCTATATCATGAGATGTGATATCTCAATGCTTCTAATACCAAACCTGAGACCCGTCCTAAAACATGAGATGTGAGATCCTAATCCTTCCCCTTCCAAACCTGAGACCTTTCCTATAGCTTGAGATGTGATATCAAACTCCTTCCCATTCCAATCCTGAGATAGCTTGAGATGTGATATCCAACTCCATCCCATTCCAATCCTGAGACCCTTCCGATAGCATGAGATATGATATCTCAATGCTTCTAATATCAAAACTGAGACCCTCCCTATAGTATGAGATGTGATATCTAAGTCCTTCCCATTCCTATCCTGAGACCCTTCCGATAGCAGAGATGTGATATCTCAATGCTTATACCAAACCTGATGACCCTTCCTATTGCATGAGATGTGATATCCAACTCCTTCCCATTTCAATCCTGAGTTCCTTCCTATAACATGAGAAGTGATATCCAACTCCTTCCCATTCCAATCCTGAGACTCTTCCTATAGCATGAGATGTGATATCCAAATCCTTCCCCTTCCAAACCTGAGACCCTTCCTTTAGCATGAGAAGGGATATCCAACTCTTTCCCATTCCAACCTGAGACCCTTCCTATAGCATGAGAAGGGATATCCAACTCCTTCCCATTCCAATCCTGAGACCCTTCCTATACCATGAGATGTGATATCTCAATGCTGCTAATACCAAACCTGGGACCCGTCCTATAACATGAGATATGATATCCAAATCCTTCCCAATCCAATCCTGAGACCCTTCCGATAGCAGAGATGTGATATCTCAATGCTTCTAATACGAAACCTGAGACCCGTCCTAAAACATGAGATGTGAGATACAAATCCTTCCCCTTCCAAACCTGAGACCTTTCCTTTAGCATGAGATGTGATATCCAACTCCTTCCCATTCCAAACCCGAGACCCTTCCTATAGCATGAGATTTTATATCTTAATGCTTCTAAAACCAAACCTGACAACCATCCTATAACATGTGAAATCCAAATCCTTCCCTTTCCAAACCTGAGACCCTTCCGATAGCATATGTGATATCTCAATGCTTCTAAAACCAAACATGAGAACCATCCTATAACATTAGATGTGAAATCCAGATCCTTCCGTTTCCAATCCTGAGACCGTTCCTATAGCTTGAGATGTGATATCAAACTTCTTCCCATTCCAATCCTGAGATAGCTTGAGATGTGATATCCAACTCCATCCCATTCCAATCGTGAGACCCTTCCGATAGCATGAGATGTGATATCTCAATGCTTCTAATATCAAAACTGAGACCCTCCCTATAGTATGAGATGTGATATCTAAGTCCTTCCCATTCCTATCCTGAGACCCTTCCGAGAGCAGAGATGTGATATCTCAATGCTTATACCAAACCTGATGACCCTTCCTATGGCATGAGATGTGATATCCAACTGCTTCCCATTCCAATCCTGAGACCCTTCCTATAACATGAGATGTGATATCCAACTCCTTCCCATTCCAATCCTGAGACTCTTCCTTTAGCATGAGATGTGATATCTCAATGCTTCTAATACCAAACATGGGACCAGTCATATAGCATGAGATATGATATCCAAATCCTTCCCCTTCCAAACCTGAGACCCTTCCTTTAGCATGAGATGTGATATCCAACTCCTTCCCATTCCAACCTGCGATCCTTCCTATAGCATGAGAAGGGATATCCAACTCCTTCCCAATCCAATCCTGAGACCCTTCCAATAGCAGAGATGTGATATCTCAATGCTTATACCAAACCTGAGACCCTTCCTATGGCATGAGATGTGATATCCAACTCCTTCCCATTCCAATCCTGAGACCCATCCTATAGCATGAGATGTGATATCTCAATGCGTCTATTAAACCTGAGACTCTTCCTTTAGCATGAGATGTGATATCCAAATCCTTCACATTCCAATCCCGAGACCCTTCCTATAGCATATGTGATATCTCAATGCTTCTAAAACCAAACATGAGAACCATCCTATAACATGAGATGTGAAATCCAAATCCTTCCCTTCCCAAATCTGAGACCCTTCTTATAGCTTGAGATGTGATATCTCAATGCTTCTAATACCAAACCTGAGACCCGTCCTAAAACATGAGATGTGAGATCCAAATCCTTCCCCTTCCAAACCTGACACCTTTCCTTTAGCATGAGATGTGATATCCAACTCCTTCCCATTCCAATCCTGAGACCCTTCTGATAGCATGAGATGTGATATCTCAATGCTTCTAATATCAAACCTGAGAACCTCCCTATAGCATGAGATGTGATATCCAACTCCTTCCAATTCCAATACTGAGACCCTTCCAATAGCATATGTGATATCTCAATGCTTCTAATATCAAAACTGAGACCCTCCCTATAGCATGAGATGTGATATCCAACTCCTTCCCATTCCAATCCTGAGACCCTTCTGATAGCATGAGATGTGACATCTCAATGCCTCTAATACCAAACCTGAGATCCTACCTCTAACATGAAATGTGATATCCAACTCCTTCCCCTTCCAACCCTGAGAGCCTTCCTATAGAATGCGATGTTATATCCAAGTCCTTCCCATTCCAATCCTGAGACCCTTCCTATAACATGAGATGTGATATCCAACTCCTTCCCATTCCAACCTTAGACCCTTCCTATAGCATGAGATGGGATATCCAACTCCTTCCAAATCCAATCCTGATACCCTTCCGATAGCATGAGATGTGATATCCCAATGCCTCTACAAAACCTCAGACCCATACCATGGCATGAGATGTGATATCAAACTCCTTCCCATTCCAATCATGAGACGCTTCCTATAGCTTGAGATGTGATATCCAACTCCTTCCCATTCCAATTCTGAGACCCGTCCTATACCATGAGACTTGATATTTCAATGCTTCTAATACCAAACCTGAGACCGGTCCTATAACATGAGATGTGATATCCAAATCCTTCCCCTTCCAAACCTGAGACCCTTCCTATAGCAGAGATGTGATATCTCAATGCTTATACCAAACCTGTGACCCTTCCTATGGCATGAGATGTCATATACAACTCCTTCCCATTCCAATCCTGAGACCCTTCCTATAGCATGTGATGGGATATCTCAATGCATATACCAAACCTGAGACCCTTCCTATAGCATGAGATGTGATATCCAACTCCTTCCCATTCCAATCCTGAGACCCTTCATATAGCATGAGATGTGATATCTCAATGCTTCTAATACCAAACCTGAGATCCTTCCTATAACATGAGACGTGATATCCAACTCCTTCCCATTCCAAACCTTTGCTTCTATCAAACCTGAGACCCTTCCTTTAGCATGAGATGTGATATCCAACTCCTTCCCATTCCTATACTGAGACCCTTCCTATAACATGAGACGTGATATCCAACTCCTTCCCATTCCAAACCTTTGCTTCTATCAAACCTGAGACCCTTCCTTTAGCATGAGATGTGATATCCAACTCCTTCCCATTCCAATCCTGAGACTCTTCCTATAGCATGAGATGTGATAGCTCAATGCTTCTAAAACCAAACATGAGAACCATCCTATAACATGAGATGTGAAATCCAAATCATTCCCTTTCCAAACCTGAGACCCTTCCTATAGCTTCAGATGTGATATCAAACTCCTTCCGATTCAATGTGATATCCAACTCCTTCCCATTCCAATCCTGAGACCCTTCCTATACCTTGAGATGTGATATCTCAATGCTTCTAATACCAAACCTGAGACCCGTCCTAAAACATGAGATGTGAGATCCAAATCCTTCCCCTTCCAAACCTGAGACCTTTCCTTTAACATGAGATGTCATATCCAACTCCTTCCCATTCCAAACCTGAGGCCCTTCCTATAGCATGAGATGTTATATCTTAATGCTTCTAAAACCAAACCTGAGAACCATCCTATAACATGTGAAATCCAAATCCTTCCCTTTCTAAACCTGAGACCCTTCCGATAGCATGAGATGTGATATCTCAATGCTTCGAAAACCAAACATGAGAACCATCCTATAACATGAGATGTGAAATCCAGATCCTTCCCTTTCCAAACCTGAGACCCTTCCTATAGCTTGAGGTGTGATATCAAACTCCTTCCCATTCCAATCCTGAGATAGCTTGAGATGTGATATCCAACTCCTTCCGATTCCAATCCTGAGACCCTTCCTATATCATGAGATGTGATATCTCAATGCTTCTAATACCAAACCTGAGACCCGTCCTAAAACATGAGATGTGAGATCCTAATCCTTCCCCTTCCAAACCTGAGACCTTTCCTATAGCTTGAGACGTGATATCAAACTCCTTCCCATTCCAATCCTGAGATAGCTTGAGATGTGATATCCAACTCCATCCCATTCCAATCCTGAGACCCTTCCGATAGCATGAGATATGATATCTCAATGCTTCTAATATAAAAACTGAGACCCTCCCTATAGTATGAGATGTGATATCTAAGTCCTTCCCATTCCTATCCTGAGACCCTTCCGATAGCAGAGATGTGATATCTCAATGCTTATACCAAACCTGATGACCCTTCCTATTGCATGAGATGTGATATCCAACTCCTTCCCATTTCAATCCTGAGTTCCTTCCTATAACATGAGAAGTGATATCCAACTCCTTCCCATTCCAATCCTGAGACTCTTCCTATAGCATGAGATGTGATATCCAAATCCTTCCCCTTCCAAACCTGAGACCCTTCCTTTAGCATGAGATGTGATATCCAAATCCTTCCCAATCCAATCCTGAAACCCTTCCTATAGCATGAGATGTGATATCTCAATGTTTCTAATAAAAAACCTGAGACCTTCCTATAGCAAGAGATGTGATATCCAAATCCTTCCCAGTCAAATCCTGAGACCATTCCTATAATGAGATGTGATATCCAACTCTTTCCCATTCCAACCTGAGACCCTTCCTATAGCATGAGAAGGGATATCCAACTCCTTCCCATTCCAATCCTGAGACCCTTCCTATACCATGAGATGTGATATCTCAATGCTGCTAATACCAAACCTGGGACCCGTCCTATAACATGAGATATGATATCCAAATCCTTCCCCTTCCAAACCTGAGACCCTTCCTTTAGCATGAGATGTGATATCCAAATCCTTCCCATTCCAATCCTCAAACCCTTCCTATAGCATGAGATGTGATATCTCAATGTTTCTAATAAAAAACTCGAGACCCTTCCTATAGCAAGAGATGTAATATCCAAATCCTTCCCATTCCAATCTTGAGACACTTCCTATAACATGAGACGTGATATCCAACTCCTTCCCATTCCAAACCTTTGCTTCTATCAAACCTGAGACCCTTCCTTTAGCATGAGATGTGATATCCAACTCCTTCCCATTCCAATCCTGAGACCCTTCCTATAGCATGAGATGTGATATCTCAATGCTTCTACCAAAACTGAGACCCTTCCTTTAGCATCAGATGTGATATCCAACTCCTTCCCATTCCAATCCTGAGACCCTTCCTATAGCATGAGATGTTATATCTCAATGCTTCTAATACCAAACCTGAGATCCTTCCTATAACATGAGATGCAATATCCAACTCCTTCCCATTCCAATCCTGAGACCCTTCCTATAGCATGAGATGTGATATCTCAATGCTTCTAAAACCAAACCTGAGATCCTTCCTATAACATGAGATGTGATATCCAAATCCTTCCCCTTCCAAACCTGAGACCCTCCCTTTAGCATGAGATGTGATATCCAACTCCTTCCCATTCCAATCCTGAGACCCTTCCTATAGCATGAGATGTGATATCTCAATGCTTCTACCAAAACTGACACCCTTCCTTTACCATCAGATGTGATATCCAACTCCTTCCCATTCCAATCCTGAGACCCTTCCTATAGCATGAGATGTGATATCCAACTCCTTCCCATTCCAACCTGAGACCCTTCCTATAGCATGAGATGGGATATCCAACTCCTTCCAAATCCAATCCTGATACCCTTCCATGAGATGTGATATCCCAATGCTTCTACAAAACCTGAGACCCATACCATGGCATGAGATGTGATATCAAACTCCCGTCCTATACCATGAGACTTGATATCTCAATGCTTCTAATACCAAACCTGAGACCGGTCCAATAACATGAGATGTGATATCCAAATCCTTCCCCTTCCAAACCTTAGACCCTTCCTTTATCATGAGATGTGATATCCAAGTCATTCCCATGCCATTCCTGAGACCCTTCCTATAGCCTGAGATGTGATATCTCAATGCTTCTAATACCAAACCTGAGACCCTTCCAATAACATGAGATGTGATATCCAAGTCCTTCCCATTCCAATCCTGAAACCCTTCCTAAAGCATGAGATGTGATATCTCAATGCTTCTAATACCAAACCTGAGACCTTTCCTATAACATGAATTGTAATATCCAAGTCCTTCCCATTCCAATCCTGAGACCCTTCCGATAGCAGAGATGTGATATCTCAATGCTTATACCAAACCTGAGACCCTTCCTATAACATGAGATGTGATATCCAAATCCTTCCCCTTCCAAACCTTAGACCCTCCCTTTAGCATGAGATGTGATATCCAACTCCTTCCCATTCCAATCCTGAGACCCTTCTGATAGCATGAGATGTGACATCTCAATGCCTCTAATACCAAACCTGAGATCCTACCTCTAACATGAAATGTGATAACCAACTCCTTCCCCTTCCAACCCTGAGAGCCTTCCTATAGAATGAGATGTTATATCCAAGTCCTTCCCATTCCAATCCTGAGACCCTTCCTATAACATGAGATGTGATATCCAACTCCTTCCCATTCCAACCTTAGACCCTTCCTATAGCATGAGATGGGATATCCAACTCCTTCCAAATCCAATCCTGATACCCTTCCGATAGCATGAGATGTGATATCCCAATGCCTCTACAAAACCTCAGACCCATACCATGGCATGAGATGTGATATCAAACTCCTTCCCATTCCAATCATGAGACGCTTCCTATAGCTTGAGATGTGATATCCAACTCCTTCCCATTCCAATTCTGAGACCCGTCCTATACCATTAGACTTGATATTTCAATGCTTCTAATACCAAACCTGAGACCGGTCCTATAACATGAGATGTGATATCCAAATCCTTCCCCTTCCAAACCTGAGACCCTTCCTATAGCAGAGATGTGATATCTCAATGCTTATACCAAACCTGTGACCCTTCCTATGGCATGAGATGTCATATACAACTCCTTCCCATTCCAATCCTGAGACCCTTCCTATAGCATGTGATGGGATATCTCAATGCATATACCAAACCTGAGACCCTTCCTATAGCATGAGATGTGATATCCAACTCCTTCCCATTCCAATCCTGAGACCCTTCATATAGCATGAGATGTGATATCTCAATGCTTCTAATACCAAACCTGAGATCCTTCCTATAACATGAGACGTGATATCCAACTCCTTCCCATTCCAAACCTTTGCTTCTATCAAACCTGAGACCCTTCCTTTAGCATGAGATGTGATATCCAACTCCTTCCCATTCCTATACTGAGACCCTTCCTATAACATGAGACGTGATATCCAACTCCTTCCCATTCCAAACCTTTGCTTCTATCAAACCTGAGACCCTTCCTTTAGCATGAGATGTGATATCCAACTCCTTCCCATTCCAATCCTGAGACTCTTCCTATAGCATGAGATGTGATAGCTCAATGCTTCTAAAACCAAACATGAGAACCATCCTATAACATGAGATGTGAAATCCAAATCATTCCCTTTCCAAACCTGAGACCCTTCCTATAGCTTCAGATGTGATATCAAACTCCTTCCCATTCAATGTGATATCCAACTCCTTCCCATTCCAATCCTGAGACCCTTCCTATACCTTGAGATGTGATATCTCAATGCTTCTAATACCAAACCTGAGACCCGTCCTAAAACATGAGATGTGAGATCCAAATCCTTCCCCTTCCAAACCTGAGACCTTTCCTTTAACATGAGATGTCATATCCAATTCCTTCCCATTCCAAACCTGAGGCCCTTCCTATAGCATGAGATGTTATATCTTAATGCTTCTAAAACCAAACCTGAGAACCATCCTATAACATGTGAAATCCAAATCCTTCCCTTTCTAAACCTGAGACCCTTCCGATAGCATGAGATGTGATATCTCAATGCTTCAAAAACCAAACATGAGAACCATCCTATAACATGAGATGTGAAATCCAGATCCTTCCCTTTCCAAACCTGAGACCCTTCCTATAGCTTGAGGTGTGATATCAAACTCCTTCCCATTCCAATCCTGAGATAGCTTGAGATGTGATATCCAACTCCTTCCGATTCCAATCCTGAGACCCTTCCTATATCATGAGATGTGATATCTCAATGCTTCTAATACCAAACCTGAGACCCGTCCTAAAACATGAGATGTGAGATCCTAATCCTTCCCCTTCCAAACCTGAGACCTTTCCTATAGCTTGAGATGTGATATCAAACTCCTTCCCATTCCAATCCTGAGATAGCTTGAGATGTGATATCCAACTCCATCCCATTCCAATCCTGAGACCCTTCCGATAGCATGAGATATGATATCTCAATGCTTCTAATATCAAAACTGAGACCCTCCCTATAGTATGAGATGTGATATCTAAGTCCTTCCCATTCCTATCCTGAGACCCTTCCGATAGCAGAGATGTGATATCTCAATGCTTATACCAAACCTGATGACCCTTCCTATTGCATGAGATGTGATATCCAACTCCTTCCCATTTCAATCCTGAGTTCCTTCCTATAACATGAGAAGTGATATCCAACTCCTTCCCATTCCAATCCTGAGACTCTTCCTATAGCATGAGATGTGATATCCAAATCCTTCCCCTTCCAAACCTGAGACCCTTCCTTTAGCATGAGAAGGGATATCCAACTCTTTCCCATTCCAACCTGAGACCCTTCCTATAGCATGAGAAGGGATATCCAACTCCTTCCCATTCCAATCCTGAGACCCTTCCTATACCATGAGATGTGATATCTCAATGCTGCTAATACCAAACCTGGGACCCGTCCTATAACATGAGATATGATATCCAAATCCTTCCCAATCCAATCCTGAGACCCTTCCGATAGCAGAGATGTGATATCTCAATGCTTCTAATACGAAACCTGAGACCCGTCCTAAAACATGAGATGTGAGATACAAATCCTTCCCCTTCCAAACCTGAGACCTTTCCTTTAGCATGAGATGTGATATCCAACTCCTTCCCATTCCAAACCCGAGACCCTTCCTATAGCATGAGATTTTATATCTTAATGCTTCTAAAACCAAACCTGACAACCATCCTATAACATGTGAAATCCAAATCCTTCCCTTTCCAAACCTGAGACCCTTCCGATAGCATATGTGATATCTCAATGCTTCTAAAACCAAACATGAGAACCATCCTATAACATTAGATGTGAAATCCAGATCCTTCCGTTTCCAATCCTGAGACCGTTCCTATAGCTTGAGATGTGATATCAAACTTCTTCCCATTCCAATCCTGAGATAGCTTGAGATGTGATATCCAACTCCATCCCATTCCAATCGTGAGACCCTTCCGATAGCATGAGATGTGATATCTCAATGCTTCTAATATCAAAACTGAGACCCTCCCTATAGTATGAGATGTGATATCTAAGTCCTTCCCATTCCTATCCTGAGACCCTTCCGAGAGCAGAGATGTGATATCTCAATGCTTATACCAAACCTGATGACCCTTCCTATGGCATGAGATGTGATATCCAACTGCTTCCCATTCCAATCCTGAGACCCTTCCTATAACATGAGATGTGATATCCAACTCCTTCCCATTCCAATCCTGAGACTCTTCCTTTAGCATGAGATGTGATATCTCAATGCTTCTAATACCAAACATGGGACCAGTCATATAGCATGAGATATGATATCCAAATCCTTCCCCTTCCAAACCTGAGACCCTTCCTTTAGCATGAGATGTGATATCCAACTCCTTCCCATTCCAACCTGCGATCCTTCCTATAGCATGAGAAGGGATATCCAACTCCTTCCCAATCCAATCCTGAGACCCTTCCAATAGCAGAGATGTGATATCTCAATGCTTATACCAAACCTGAGACCCTTCCTATGGCATGAGATGTGATATCCAACTCCTTCCCATTCCAATCCTGAGACCCATCCTATAGCATGAGATGTGATATCTCAATGCGTCTATTAAACCTGAGACTCTTCCTTTAGCATGAGATGTGATATCCAAATCCTTCACATTCCAATCCCGAGACCCTTCCTATAGCATATGTGATATCTCAATGCTTCTAAAACCAAACATGAGAACCATCCTATAACATGAGATGTGAAATCCAAATCCTTCCCTTCCCAAATCTGAGACCCTTCTTATAGCTTGAGATGTGATATCTCAATGCTTCTAATACCAAACCTGAGACCCGTCCTAAAACATGAGATGTGAGATCCAAATCCTTCCCCTTCCAAACCTGACACCTTTCCTTTAGCATGAGATGTGATATCCAACTCCTTCCCATTCCAATCCTGAGACCCTTCTGATAGCATGAGATGTGATATCTCAATGCTTCTAATATCAAACCTGAGAACCTCCCTATAGCATGAGATGTGATATCCAACTCCTTCCAATTCCAATACTGAGACCCTTCCAATAGCATATGTGATATCTCAATGCTTCTAATATCAAAACTGAGACCCTCCCTATAGCATGAGATGTGATATCCAACTCCTTCCCATTCCAATCCTGAGACCCTTCTGATAGCATGAGATGTGACATCTCAATGCCTCTAATACCAAACCTGAGATCCTACCTCTAACATGAAATGTGATATCCAACTCCTTCCCCTTCCAACCCTGAGAGCCTTCCTATAGAATGCGATGTTATATCCAAGTCCTTCCCATTCCAATCCTGAGACCCTTCCTATAACATGAGATGTGATATCCAACTCCTTCCCATTCCAACCTTAGACCCTTCCTATAGCATGAGATGGGATATCCAACTCCTTCCAAATCCAATCCTGATACCCTTCCGATAGCATGAGATGTGATATCCCAATGCCTCTACAAAACCTCAGACCCATACCATGGCATGAGATGTGATATCAAACTCCTTCCCATTCCAATCATGAGACGCTTCCTATAGCTTGAGATGTGATATCCAACTCCTTCCCATTCCAATTCTGAGACCCGTCCTATACCATGAGACTTGATATTTCAATGCTTCTAATACCAAACCTGAGACCGGTCCTATAACATGAGATGTGATATCCAAATCCTTCCCCTTCCAAACCTGAGACCCTTCCTATAGCAGAGATGTGATATCTCAATGCTTATACCAAACCTGTGACCCTTCCTATGGCATGAGATGTCATATACAACTCCTTCCCATTCCAATCCTGAGACCCTTCCTATAGCATGTGATGGGATATCTCAATGCATATACCAAACCTGAGACCCTTCCTATAGCATGAGATGTGATATCCAACTCCTTCCCATTCCAATCCTGAGACCCTTCATATAGCATGAGATGTGATATCTCAATGCTTCTAATACCAAACCTGAGATCCTTCCTATAACATGAGACGTGATATCCAACTCCTTCCCATTCCAAACCTTTGCTTCTATCAAACCTGAGACCCTTCCTTTAGCATGAGATGTGATATCCAACTCCTTCCCATTCCTATACTGAGACCCTTCCTATAACATGAGACGTGATATCCAACTCCTTCCCATTCCAAACCTTTGCTTCTATCAAACCTGAGACCCTTCCTTTAGCATGAGATGTGATATCCAACTCCTTCCCATTCCAATCCTGAGACTCTTCCTATAGCATGAGATGTGATAGCTCAATGCTTCTAAAACCAAACATGAGAACCATCCTATAACATGAGATGTGAAATCCAAATCATTCCCTTTCCAAACCTGAGACCCTTCCTATAGCTTCAGATGTGATATCAAACTCCTTCCGATTCAATGTGATATCCAACTCCTTCCCATTCCAATCCTGAGACCCTTCCTATACCTTGAGATGTGATATCTCAATGCTTCTAATACCAAACCTGAGACCCGTCCTAAAACATGAGATGTGAGATCCAAATCCTTCCCCTTCCAAACCTGAGACCTTTCCTTTAACATGAGATGTCATATCCAACTCCTTCCCATTCCAAACCTGAGGCCCTTCCTATAGCATGAGATGTTATATCTTAATGCTTCTAAAACCAAACCTGAGAACCATCCTATAACATGTGAAATCCAAATCCTTCCCTTTCTAAACCTGAGACCCTTCCGATAGCATGAGATGTGATATCTCAATGCTTCGAAAACCAAACATGAGAACCATCCTATAACATGAGATGTGAAATCCAGATCCTTCCCTTTCCAAACCTGAGACCCTTCCTATAGCTTGAGGTGTGATATCAAACTCCTTCCCATTCCAATCCTGAGATAGCTTGAGATGTGATATCCAACTCCTTCCGATTCCAATCCTGAGACCCTTCCTATATCATGAGATGTGATATCTCAATGCTTCTAATACCAAACCTGAGACCCGTCCTAAAACATGAGATGTGAGATCCTAATCCTTCCCCTTCCAAACCTGAGACCTTTCCTATAGCTTGAGACGTGATATCAAACTCCTTCCCATTCCAATCCTGAGATAGCTTGAGATGTGATATCCAACTCCATCCCATTCCAATCCTGAGACCCTTCCGATAGCATGAGATATGATATCTCAATGCTTCTAATATAAAAACTGAGACCCTCCCTATAGTATGAGATGTGATATCTAAGTCCTTCCCATTCCTATCCTGAGACCCTTCCGATAGCAGAGATGTGATATCTCAATGCTTATACCAAACCTGATGACCCTTCCTATTGCATGAGATGTGATATCCAACTCCTTCCCATTTCAATCCTGAGTTCCTTCCTATAACATGAGAAGTGATATCCAACTCCTTCCCATTCCAATCCTGAGACTCTTCCTATAGCATGAGATGTGATATCCAAATCCTTCCCCTTCCAAACCTGAGACCCTTCCTTTAGCATGAGATGTGATATCCAAATCCTTCCCAATCCAATCCTGAAACCCTTCCTATAGCATGAGATGTGATATCTCAATGTTTCTAATAAAAAACCTGAGACCTTCCTATAGCAAGAGATGTGATATCCAAATCCTTCCCAGTCAAATCCTGAGACCATTCCTATAATGAGATGTGATATCCAACTCTTTCCCATTCCAACCTGAGACCCTTCCTATAGCATGAGAAGGGATATCCAACTCCTTCCCATTCCAATCCTGAGACCCTTCCTATACCATGAGATGTGATATCTCAATGCTGCTAATACCAAACCTGGGACCCGTCCTATAACATGAGATATGATATCCAAATCCTTCCCCTTCCAAACCTGAGACCCTTCCTTTAGCATGAGATGTGATATCCAAATCCTTCCCATTCCAATCCTCAAACCCTTCCTATAGCATGAGATGTGATATCTCAATGTTTCTAATAAAAAACTCGAGACCCTTCCTATAGCAAGAGATGTAATATCCAAATCCTTCCCATTCCAATCTTGAGACACTTCCTATAACATGAGATGTGATATCCAACTCCTTCCCATTCCAACCTGAGATCCTTCCTATAGCATGAGAAGGGATATCCAACTCCTTCCCAATCCAATCCTGAGACCCTTCCGATAGCAGAGATGTGATATCTCAATGCTTCTAATACGAAACCTGAGACCCGTCCTAAAACATGAGATGTGAGATACAAATCCTTCCCCTTCCAAACCTGAGACCTTTCCTTTAGCATGAGATGTGATATCCAACTCCTTCCCATTCCAAACCCGAGACCCTTCCTATAGCATGAGATTTTATATCTTAATGCTTCTAAAACCAAACCTGACAACCATCCTATAACATGTGAAATCCAAATCCTTCCCTTTCCAAACCTGAGACCCTTCCGATAGCATATGTGATATCTCAATGCTTCTAAAACCAAACATGAGAACCATCCTATAACATTAGATGTGAAATCCAGATCCTTCCGTTTCCAATCCTGAGACCGTTCCTATAGCTTGAGATGTGATATCAAACTTCTTCCCATTCCAATCCTGAGATAGCTTGAGATGTGATATCCAACTCCATCCCATTCCAATCCTGAGACCCTTCCGATAGCATGAGATGTGATATCTCAATGCTTCTAATATCAAAACTGAGACCCTCCCTATAGTATGAGATGTGATATCTAAGTCCTTCCCATTCCTATCCTGAGACCCTTCCGAGAGCAGAGATGTGATATCTCAATGCTTATACCAAACCTGATGACCCTTCCTATGGCATGAGATGTGATATCCAACTGCTTCCCATTCCAATCCTGAGACCCTTCCTATAACATGAGATGTGATATCCAACTCCTTCCCATTCCAATCCTGAGACTCTTCCTGTAGCATGAGATGTGATATCTCAATGCTTCTAATACCAAACATGGGACCAGTCATATAGCATGAGATATGATATCCAAATCCTTCCCATTCCAACCTGCGATCCTTCCTATAGCATGAGAAGGGATATCCAACTCCTTCCCAATCCAATCCTGAGACCCTTCCAATAGCAGAGATGTGATATCTCAATGCTTATACCAAACCTGAGACCCTTCCTATGGCATGAGATGTGATATCCAACTCCTTCCCATTCCAATCCTGAGACCCTTCCTATAGCATGAGATGTGATATCTCAATGCGTCTATTAAACCTGAGACTCTTCCTTTAGCATGAGATGTGATATCCAAATCCTTCACATTCCAATCCTGAGACCCTTCCTATAGCATGAGATGTGATATCTCAATGCGTCTATTAAACCTGAGACTCTTCCTTTAGCATGAGATGTGATATCCAAATCCTTCACATTCCAAACCTGAGACCCTTCCTTTAGCATGAGATGTGATATCCAACTCCTTCCCATTCCAACCTGCGATCCTTCCTATAGCATGAGAAGGGATATCCAACTCCTTCCCAATCCAATCCTGAGACCCTTCCAATAGCAGAGATGTGATATCTCAATGCTTTTACCAAACCTGAGACCCTTCCTATGGCATGAGATGTGATATCCAACTCCTTCCCATTCCAATCCTGAGACCCTTCCTATAGCATGAGATGTGATATCTCAATGCGTCTATTAAACCTGAGACTCTTCCTTTAGCATGAGATGTGATATCCAAATCCTTCACATTCCAATCCTGAGACCCTTCCTATAGCATATGTGATATCTCAATGCTTCTAAAACCAAACATGAGAACCATCCTATAACATGAGATGTGAAATCCAAATCCTTCCCTTCCCAAATCTGAGACCCTTCTTATAGCTTGAGATGTGATATCTCAATGCTTCTAATACCAAACCTGAGACCCGTCCTAAAACATGAGATGTGAGATCCAAATCCTTCCCCTTCCAAACCTGTCACCTTTCCTTTAGCATGAGATGTGATATCCAACTCCTCCCCATTCCAATCCTGAGACCCTTCTGATAGCATGAGATGTGATATCTCAATGCTTCTAATATCAAACCTGAGAACCTCCCTATAGCATGAGATGTGATACCCAACTCCTTCCAATTCCAATACTGAGACCCTTCCAATAGCATATGTGATATCTCAATGCTTCTAATATCAAAACTGAGACCCTCCCTATAGCATGAGATGTGATATCCAACTCCTTCCCATTCCAATCCTGAGACTATTCCTATAACATGAGATGTGATATCTCTATGCTTCTAATAGCAAACCTGAGGCCCTTCCCGTAGTATATGTGATATCCAACTCCTTCCCATTCCAAACCTGTGACCCTTCCTGTAGCATGAAATGTGATTTCTCACCCCTTCCAATACCAAACCCGAGACCATTCCCACAGCCTGAGATTTGTAATCTCATTTCTTCCAATACCAAACCCGAGACCCTTCCGATAGGATGAGATTTACTATCTCACTCCTTAAAATAGCAAACTCGAGTCCCTTCCTAAAGGATGTGATTTGATTTCTCAGTGCTTCTAATGCCAAACCTGAGACCCTCCGTATAACAAGAGATATATCCAACTCCTTCCCATTCCAATACTGAGACTCTTCCGATAGCATGAGATGTGATATCTCAATGCTTCTAATACCAAACCTGAGACCCGTCCTAAAACATGAGATGTGAGATCCTAATCCTTCCCCTTCCAAACCTGAGACCATTCCTATAGCTTGAGATGTGATATCAAACTCCTTCCCATTCCAATCCTGAGATAGCTTGAGATGTGATATCCAACTCCATCCCATTCCAATCCTGAGACTCTTCTGATAGCATGAGATATGATATCTCAATGCTTCTAATATCAAAACTGAGACCCTCCCTATAGTATGAGATGTGATATCTAAGTCCTTCCCATTCCTATCCTGAGACCCTTCCGATAGCAGAGATGTGATATCTCAATGCTTATACCAAACCTGATGACCCTTCCTATGGCATGAGATGTGATATCCAACTCCTTCCCATTCCAAACCTGAGACCCTTCCGATAGCATGAGATGAGATATCTCAATGCTTCTAAAACCAAACATGAGAACCATCCTATAACATGAGATGTGAAATCCAAATCCTTCCCTTCCCAAACCTGAGAGACTCCCTATAGCATGAGATGTGATATCCAAGTCCTTCCCATTCCAATCCTGAGACCCTTCCTATAGCATGAGAAGTGATATCTCAATGCTTATACCAAACCTGAGACCCTTCCTATAGCATGAGATGTGATATCCAACTCCTTCCCATTCCAATCCTGAGACCCTTCCTATAGCATGAGATGTGATATCTCAATGCTTCTACCAAAACTGAGACCCTTCCTTTAGCATCAGATGTGATATCCAACTCCTTCCCATTCCAATCCTGAGACCCTTCCTATAGCATGAGATGTGATATCTCAATGCTTCTAATACCAAACCTGAGATCCTTCCTATAACATGAGATGCGATATCCAACTCCTTCCCATTCCAATCCTGAGACCCTTCCTATAGCATGAGATGTGATATCTCAATGCTTCTAAAACCAAACCTGAGATCCTTCCTATAACATGAGATGTGATATCCAAATCCTTCCCCTTCCAAACCTGAGACCCTCCCTTTAGCATGAGATGTGATATCCAACTCCTTCCCATTCCAATCCTGAGACCCTTCCTATAGCATGAGATGTGATATCTCAATGCTTCTACCAAAACTGACACCCTTCCTTTAGCATCAGATGTGATATCCAACTCCTTCCCATTCCAATCCTGAGACTCTTCCTATAGCATGAGATGTGATAGCTCAATGCTTCTAAAACCAAACATGAGAACCATCCTATAACATGAGATGTGAAATCCAAATCATTCCCTTTCCAAACCTGAGACCCTTCCTATAGCTTCAGATGTGATATCAAACTCCTTCCCATTCAATGTGATATCCAACTCCTTCCCATTCCAATCCTGAGACCCTTCCTATACCTTGAGATGTGATATCTCAATGCTTCTAATACCAAACCTGAGACCCGTCCTAAAACATGAGATGTGAGATCCAAATCCTTCCCCTTCCAAACCTGAGACCTTTCCTTTAACATGAGATGTCATATCCAACTCCTTCCCATTCCAAACCTGAGGCCCTTCCTATAGCATGAGATGTTATATCTTAATGCTTCTAAAACCAAACCTGAGAACCATCCTATAACATGTGAAATCCAAATCCTTCCCTTTCTAAACCTGAGACCCTTCCGATAGCATGAGATGTGATATCTCAATGCTTCGAAAACCAAACATGAGAACCATCCTATAACATGAGATGTGAAATCCAGATCCTTCCCTTTCCAAACCTGAGACCCTTCCTATAGCTTGAGGTGTGATATCAAACTCCTTCCCATTCCAATCCTGAGATAGCTTGAGATGTGATATCCAACTCCTTCCGATTCCAATCCTGAGACCCTTCCTATATCATGAGATGTGATATCTCAATGCTTCTAATACCAAACCTGAGACCCGTCCTAAAACATGAGATGTGAGATCCTAATCCTTCCCCTTCCAAACCTGAGACCTTTCCTATAGCTTGAGATGTGATATCAAACTCCTTCCCATTCCAATCCTGAGATAACTTGAGATGTGATATCCAACTCCATCCCATTCCAATCCTGAGACCCTTCCGATAGCATGAGATATGATATCTCAATGCTTCTAATATAAAAACTGAGACCCTCCCTATAGTATGAGATGTGATATCTAAGTCCTTCCCATTCCTATCCTGAGACCCTTCCGATAGCAGAGATGTGATATCTCAATGCTTATACCAAACCTGATGACCCTTCCTATTGCATGAGATGTGATATCCAACTCCTTCCCATTTCAATCCTGAGTTCCTTCCTATAACATGAGAAGTGATATCCAACTCCTTCCCATTCCAATCCTGAGACTCTTCCTATAGCATGAGATGTGATATCCAAATCCTTCCCCTTCCAAACCTGAGACCCTTCCTTTAGCATGAGATGTGATATCCAAATCCTTCCCAATCCAATCCTGAAACCCTTCCTATAGCATGAGATGTGATATCTCAATGTTTCTAATAAAAAACCTGAGACCTTCCTATAGCAAGAGATGTGATATCCAAATCCTTCCCAGTCAAATCCTGAGACCATTCCTATAATGAGATGTGATATCCAACTCTTTCCCATTCCAACCTGAGACCCTTCCTATAGCATGAGAAGGGATATCCAACTCCTTCCCATTCCAATCCTGAGACCCTTCCTATACCATGAGATGTGATATCTCAATGCTGCTAATACCAAACCTGGGACCCGTCCTATAACATGAGATATGATATCCAAATCCTTCCCCTTCCAAACCTGAGACCCTTCCTTTAGCATGAGATGTGATATCCAAATCCTTCCCATTCCAATCCTCAAACCCTTCCTATAGCATGAGATGTGATATCTCAATGTTTCTAATAAAAAACTCGAGACCCTTCCTATAGCAAGAGATGTAATATCCAAATCCTTCCCATTCCAATCTTGAGACACTTCCTATAACATGAGATGTGATATCCAACTCCTTCCCATTCCAACCTGAGATCCTTCCTATAGCATGAGAAGGGATATCCAACTCCTTCCCAATCCAATCCTGAGACCCTTCCGATAGCAGAGATGTGATATCTCAATGCTTCTAATACGAAACCTGAGACCCGTCCTAAAACATGAGATGTGAGATACAAATCCTTCCCCTTCCAAACCTGAGACCTTTCCTTTAGCATGAGATGTGATATCCAACTCCTTCCCATTCCAAACCCGAGACCCTTCCTATAGCATGAGATTTTATATCTTAATGCTTCTAAAACCAAACCTGACAACCATCCTATAACATGTGAAATCCAAATCCTTCCCTTTCCAAACCTGAGACCCTTCCGATAGCATATGTGATATCTCAATGCTTCTAAAACCAAACATGAGAACCATCCTATAACATTAGATGTGAAATCCAGATCCTTCCGTTTCCAATCCTGAGACCGTTCCTATAGCTTGAGATGTGATATCAAACTTCTTCCCATTCCAATCCTGAGATAGCTTGAGATGTGATATCCAACTCCATCCCATTCCAATCCTGAGACCCTTCCGATAGCATGAGATGTGATATCTCAATGCTTCTAATATCAAAACTGAGACCCTCCCTATAGTATGAGATGTGATATCTAAGTCCTTCCCATTCCTATCCTGAGACCCTTCCGAGAGCAGAGATGTGATATCTCAATGCTTATACCAAACCTGATGACCCTTCCTATGGCATGAGATGTGATATCCAACTGCTTCCCATTCCAATCCTGAGACCCTTCCTATAACATGAGATGTGATATCCAACTCCTTCCCATTCCAATCCTGAGACTCTTCCTGTAGCATGAGATGTGATATCTCAATGCTTCTAATACCAAACATGGGACCAGTCATATAGCATGAGATATGATATCCAAATCCTTCCCCTTCCAAACCTGAGACCCTTCCTTTAGCATGAGATGTGATATCCAACTCCTTCCCATTCCAACCTGCGATCCTTCCTATAGCATGAGAAGGGATATCCAACTCCTTCCCAATCCAATCCTGAGACCCTTCCAATAGCAGAGATGTGATATCTCAATGCTTATACCAAACCTGAGACCCTTCCTATGGCATGAGATGTGATATCCAACTCCTTCCCATTCCAATCCTGAGACCCTTCCTATAGCATGAGATGTGATATCTCAATGCGTCTATTAAACCTGAGACTCTTCCTTTAGCATGAGATGTGATATCCAAATCCTTCACATTCCAATCCTGAGACCCTTCCTATAGCATATGTGATATCTCAATGCTTCTAAAACCAAACATGAGAACCATCCTATAACATGAGATGTGAAATCCAAATCCTTCCCTTCCCAAATCTGAGACCCTTCTTATAGCTTGAGATGTGATATCTCAATGCTTCTAATACCAAACCTGAGACCCGTCCTAAAACATGAGATGTGAGATCCAAATCCTTCCCCTTCCAAACCTGTCACCTTTCCTTTAGCATGAGATGTGATATCCAACTCCTCCCCATTCCAATCCTGAGACCCTACTGATAGCATGAGATGTGATATCTCAATGCTTCTAATATCAAACCTGAGAACCTCACTATAGCATGAGATGTGATATCCAACTCCTTCCAATTCCAATACTGAGACCCTTCCAATAGCATATGTGATATCTCAATGCTTCTAATATCAAAACTGAGACCCTCCCTATAGCATGAGATGTGATATCCAACTCCTTCCCATTCCAATCCTGAGACTATTCCTATAACATGAGATGTGATATCTCTATGCTTCTAATAGCAAACATGAGGCCCTTCCCGTAGTATATGTGATATCCAACTCCTTCCCATTCCAAACCTGTGACCCTTCCTGTAGCATGAAATGTGATTTCTCACCCCTTCCAATACCAAACCCGAGACCATTCCCACAGCCTGAGATTTGTAATCTCATTTCTTCCAATACCAAACCCGATACCCTTCCGATAGGATGAGATTTACTATCTCACTCCTTAAAATAGCAAACTCGAGTCCCTTCCTAAAGGATGTGATTTGATTTCTCAGTGCTTCTAATGCCAAACCTGAGACCCTCCGTATAACAAGAGATATATCCAACTCCTTCCCATTCCAATACTGAGACTCTTCCGATAGCATGAGATGTGATATCTCAATGCTTCTAATACCAAACCTGAGACCCGTCCTAAAACATGAGATGTGAGATCCTAATCCTTCCCCTTCCAAACCTGAGACCATTCCTATAGCTTGAGATGTGATATCAAACTCCTTCCCATTCCAATCCTGAGATAGCTTGAGATGTGATATCCAACTCCATCCCATTCCAATCCTGAGACTCTTCTGATAGCATGAGATATGATATCTCAATGCTTCTATATCAAAACTGAGACCCTCCCTATAGTATGAGATGTGATATCTAAGTCCTTCCCATTCCTATCCTGAGACCCTTCCGATAGCAGAGATGTGATATCTCAATGCTTATACCAAACCTGATGACCCTTCCTATGGCATGAGATGTGATATCCAACTCCTTCCCATTCCAAACCTGAGACCCTTCCGATAGCATGAGATGAGACATCTCAATGCTTCTAAAACCAAACATGAGAACCATCCTATAACATGAGATGTGAAATCCAAATCCTTCCCTTCCCAAACCTGAGAGCCTCCCTATAGCATGAGATGTGATATCCAAGTCCTTCCCATTCCAATCCTGAGACCCTTCCTATAGCATGAGAAGTGATATCTCAATGCTTATACCAAACCTGAGACCCTTCCTATAGCATGAGATGTGATATCCAACTCCTTCTCATTCCAATCCTGAGACCCTTCCTATAGCATGAGATGTGATATCTCAATGCTTCTACCAAAACTGAGACCCTTCCTTTAGCATCAGATGTGATATCCAACTCCTTCCCATTCCAATCCTGAGACCCTTCCTATAGCATGAGATGTGATATCTCAATGCTTCTAATACCAAACCTGAGATCCTTCCTATAACATGAGATGCGATATCCAACTCCTTCCCATTCCAATCCTGAGACCCTTCCTATAGCATGAGATGTGATATCTCAATGCTTCTAAAACCAAACCTGAGATCCTTCCTATAACATGAGATGTGATATCCAAATCCTTCCCCTTCCAAACCTGAGACCCTCCCTTTAGCATGAGATGTGATATCCAACTCCTTCCCATTCCAATCCTGAGACCCTTCCTATAGCATGAGATGTGATATCTCAATGCTTCTACCAAAACTGACACCCTTCCTTTAGCATCAGATGTGATATCCAACTCCTTCCCATTCCAATCCTGAGACCCTTCCTATAGCATGAGATGTGATATCCAACTCCTTCCCATTCCAACCTGAGACCCTTCCTATAGCATGAGATGGGATATCCAACTCCTTCCAAATCCAATCCTGATACCCTTCCATGAGATGTGATATCCCAATGCTTCTACAAAACCTGAGACCCATACCATGGCATGAGATGTGATATCAAACTCCCGTCCTATACCATGAGACTTGATATCTTAATGCTTCTAATACCAAACCTGAGACCGGTCCAATAACATGAGATGTGATATCCAAATCCTTCCCCTTCCAAACCTTAGACCCTTCCTTTACCATGAGATGTGATATCCAAGTCCTTCCCATGCCATTCCTGAGACCCTTCCTATAGCCTGAGATGTGATATCTCAATGCTTCTAATACCAAACCTGAGACCCTTCCAATAACATGAGATGTGATATCCAAGTCCTTCCCATTCCAATCCTGAAACCCTTCCTAAAGCATGAGATGTGATATCTCAATGCTTCTAATACCAAACCTGAGACCTTTCCTATAACATGAATTGTAATATCCAAGTCCTTCCCATTCCAATCCTGAGACCCTTCCGATAGCAGAGATGTGATATCTCAATGCTTATACCAAACCTGAGACCCTTCCTATAACATGAGATGTGATATCCAAATCCTTCCCCTTCCAAACCTTAGACCCTCCCTTTAGCATGAGATGTGATATCCAACTCCTTCCCATTCCAATCCTGAGACCCTTCTGATAGCATGAGATGTGACATCTCAATGCCTCTAATACCAAACCTGAGATCCTACCTCTAACATGAAATGTGATATCCAACTCCTTCCCCTTCCAACCCTGAGAGCCTTCCTATAGAATGAGATGTTATATCCAAGTCCTTCCCATTCCAATCCTGAGACCCTTCCTATAACATGAGATGTGATATCCAACTCCTTCCCATTCCAACCTTAGACCCTTCCTATAGCATGAGATGGGATATCCAACTCAGTCCAAATCCAATCCTGATACCCTTCCGATAGCATGAGATGTGATATCCCAATGCCTCTACAAAACCTCAGACCCATACCATGGCATGAGATGTGATATCAAACTCCTTCCCATTCCAATCATGAGACGCTTCCTATAGCTTGAGATGTGATATCCAACTCCATCCCATTCCAATCCTGAGACCCTTCCGATAGCATGAGATGTGATATCTCAATGCTTCTAATATCAAAACTGAGACCCTCCCTATAGTATGAGATGTGATATCTAAGTCCTTCCCATTCCTATCCTGAGACCCTTCCGAGAGCAGAGATGTGATATCTCAATGCTTATACCAAACCTGATGACCCTTCCTATGGCATGAGATGTGATATCCAACTGCTTCCCATTCCAATCCTGAGACCCTTCCTATAACATGAGATGTGATATCCAACTCCTTCCCATTCCAATCCTGAGACTCTTCCTGTAGCATGAGATGTGATATCTCAATGCTTCTAATACCAAACATGGGACCAGTCATATAGCATGAGATATGATATCCAAATCCTTCCCCTTCCAAACCTGAGACCCTTCCTTTAGCATGAGATGTGATATCCAACTCCTTCCCATTCCAACCTGCGATCCTTCCTATAGCATGAGAAGGGATATCCAACTCCTTCCCAATCCAATCCTGAGACCCTTCCAATAGCAGAGATGTGATATCTCAATGCTTATAACAAACCTGAGACCCTTCCTATGGCATGAGATGTGATATCCAACTCCTTCCCATTCCAATCCTGAGACCCTTCGTATAGCATGAGATGTGATATCTCAATGCGTCTATTAAACCTGAGACTCTTCCTTTAGCATGAGATGTGATATCCAAATCCTTCACATTCCAATCCTGAGACCCTTCCTATAGCATATGTGATATCTCAATGCTTCTAAAACCAAACATGAGAACCATCCTATAACATGAGATGTGAAATCCAAATCCTTCCCATCCCAAATCTGAGACCCTTCTTATAGCTTGAGATGTGATATCTCAATGCTTCTAATACCAAACCTGAGACCCTTCCTAAAACATGAGATGTGAGATCCAAATCCTTCCCCTTCCAAACCTGTCACCTTTCCTTTAGCATGAGATGTGATATCCAACTCCTTCCCATTCCAATCCTGAGACCCTTCTGATAGCATGAGATGTGATATCTCAATGCTTCTAATATCAAACCTGAGAACCTCCCTATAGCATGAGATGTGATATCCAACTCCTTCCAATTCCAATACTGAGACCCTTCCAATAGCATATGTGATATCTCAATGCTTCTAATATCAAAACTGAGACCCTCCCTATAGCATGAGATGTGATATCCAACTCCTTCCCATTCCAATCCTGAGACTATTCCTATAACATGAGATGTGATATCTCTATGCTTCTAATAGCAAACCTGAGGCCCTTCCCGTAGTATATGTGATATCCAACTCCTTCCCATTCCAAACCTGTGACCCTTCCTGTAGCATGAAATGTGATTTCTCACCCCTTCCAATACCAAACCCGAGACCATTCCCACAGCCTGAGATTTGTAATCTCATTTCTTCCAATACCAAACCCGAGACCCTTCCGATAGGATGAGATTTACTATCTCACTCCTTAAAATAGCAAACTCGAGTCCCTTCCTAAAGGATGTGAATTGATTTCTCAGTGCTTCTAATGCCAAACCTGAGACCCTCCGTATAATAAGAGATATATCCAACTCCTTCCCATTCCAATACTGAGACTCTTCCGATAGCATGAGATGTGATATCTCAATGCTTCTAATACCAAACCTGAGACCCGTCCTAAAACATGAGATGTGAGATCCTAATCCTTCCCCTTCCAAACCTGAGACCATTCCTATAGCTTGAGATGTGATATCAAACTCCTTCCCATTCCAATCCTGAGATAGCTTGAGATGTGATATCCAACTCCATCCCATTCCAATCCTGAGACTCTTCTGATAGCATGAGATATGATATCTCAATGCTTCTAATATCAAAACTGAGACCCTCCCTATAGTATGAGATGTGATATCTAAGTCCTTCCCATTCCTATCCTGAGACCCTTCCGATAGCAGAGATGTGATATCTCAATGCTTATACCAAACCTGATGACCCTTCCTATGGCATGAGATGTGATATCCAACTCCTTCCCATTCCAAACCTGAGACCCTTCCGATAGCATGAGATGAGATATCTCAATGCTTCTAAAACCAAACATGAGAACCGTCCTATAACATGAGATGTGAAATCCAAATCCTTCCCTTCCCAAACCTGAGAGCCTCCCTATAGCATGAGATGTGATATCCAAGTCCTTCCCATTCCAATCCTGAGACCCTTCCTATAGCATGAGAAGTGATATCTCAATGCTTATACCAAACCTGAGACCCTTCCTATAGCATGAGATGTGATATCCAACTCCTTCCCATTCCAATCCTGAGACCCTTCCTATAGCATGAGATGTGATATCTCAATGCTTCTACCAAACCTGAGACCCTTCCTATAGCATGAGATGTGATATCCAACTCCTTCCCATTCCAATCCTGAGACCCTTCCTATAGCATGAGATGTGATATCTCAATGCTTCTACCAAAACTGAGACCCTTCCTTTAGCATCAGATGTGATATCCAACTCCTTCCCATTCCAATCCTGAGACCCTTCCTATAGCATGAGATGTGATATCTCAATGCTTCTAATACCAAACCTGAGATCCTTCCTATAACATGAGATGCGATATCCAACTCCTTCCCATTCCAATCCTGAGACCCTTCCTATAGCATGAGATGTGATATCTCAATGCTTCTAAAACCAAACCTGAGATCCTTCCTATAACATGAGATGTGATATCCAAATCCTTCCCCTTCCAAACCTGAGACCCTCCCTTTAGCATGAGATGTGATATCCAACTCCTTCCCATTCCAATCCTGAGACCCTTCCTATAGCATGAGATGTGATATCTCAATGCTTCTACCAAAACTGACACCCTTCCTTTAGCATCAGATGTGATATCCAACTCCTTCCCATTCCAATCCTGAGACCCTTCCTATAGCATGAGATGTGATATCCAACTCCTTCCCATTCCAACCTGAGACCCTTCCTATAGCATGAGAAGGGATATCCAACTCCTTCCAAATCCAATCCTGATACCCTTCCATGAGATGTGATATCCCAATGCTTCTACAAAACCTGAGACCCATACCATGGCATGAGATGTGATATCAAACTCCCGTCCTATACCATGAGACTTGATATCTCAATGCTTCTAATACCAAACCTGAGACCGGTCCAATAACATGAGATGTGATATCCAAATCCTTCCCCTTCCAAACCTTAGACCCTTCCTTTACCATGAGATGTGATATCCAAGTCCTTCCCATGCCATTCCTGAGACCCTTCCTATAGCCTGAGATGTGATATCTCAATGCTTCTAATACCAAACCTGAAACCCTTCCAATAACATGAGATGTGATATCCAAGTCCTTCCCATTCCAATCCTGAAACCCTTCCTAAAGCATGAGATGTGATATCTCAATGCTTCTAATACCAAACCTGAGACCTTTCCTATAACATGAATTGTAATATCCAAGTCCTTCCCATTCCAATCCTGAGACCCTTCCGATAGCAGAGATGTGATATCTCAATGCTTATACCAAACCTGAGACCCTTCCTATAACATGAGATGTGATATCCAAATCCTTCCCCTTCCAAACCTTAGACCCTCCCTTTAGCATGAGATGTGATATCCAACTCCTTCCCATTCCAATCCTGAGACCCTTCTGATAGCATGAGATGTGACATCTCAATGCCTCTAATACCAAACCTGAGATCCTACCTCTAACATGAAATGTGATATCCAACTCCTTCCCCTTCCAACCCTGAGAGCCTTCCTATAGAATGAGATGTTATATCCAAGTCCTTCCCATTCCAATCCTGAGACCCTTCCTATAACATGAGATGTGATATCCAACTCCTTCCCATTCCAACCTTAGACCCTTCCTATAGCATGAGATGGGATATCCAACTCCTTCCAAATCCAATCCTGATACCCTTCCGATAGCATGAGATGTGATATCCCAATGCCTCTACAAAACCTCAGACCCATACCATGGCATGAGATGTGATATCAAACTCCTTCCCATTCCAATCATGAGACGCTTCCTATAGCTTGAGATGTGATATCCAACTCCTTCCCATTCCAATCCTGAGACCCTTCATATAGCATGAGATGTGATATCTCAATGCTTCTAATACCAAACCTGAGACCGGTCCTATAACATGAGATGTGATATCCAAATCCGTCCCCTTCCAAACCTGAGACCCTTCCTATAGCAGAGATGTGATATCTCAATGCTTATACCAAACCTGTGACCCTTCCTATGGCATGAGATGTCATATACAACTCCTTCCCATTCCAATCCTGAGACCCTTCCTATAGCATGTGATGGGATATCTCAATGCATATACCAAACCTGAGACCCTTCCTATAGCATGAGATGTGATATCCAACTCCTTCCCATTCCAATCCTGAGACCCTTCATATAGCATGAGATGTGATATCTCAATGCTTTTAATACCAAACCTGAGATCCTTCCTATAACATGAGACGTGATATCCAACTCCTTCCCATTCCAAACCTTTGCTTCTATCAAACCTGAGACCCTTCCTTTAGCACGAGATGTGATATCCAACTCCTTCCCATTCCAATCCTGAGACTCTTCCTATAGCATGAGATGTGATAGCTCAATGCTTCTAAAACCAAACATGAGAACCATCCTATAACATGAGATGTGAAATCCAAATCATTCCCTTTCCAAACCTGAGACCCTTCCTATAGCTTCAGATGTGATATCAAACTCCTTCCCATTCAATGTGATATCCAACTCCTTCCCATTCCAATCCTGAGACCCTTCCTATACCTTGAGATGTGATATCTCAATGCTTCTAATACCAAACCTGAGACCCGTCCTAAAACATGAGATGTGAGATCCAAATCCTTCCCCTTCCAAACCTGAGACCTTTCCTTTAACATGAGATGTCATATCCAACTCCTTCCCATTCCAAACCTGAGGCCCTTCCTATAGCATGAGATTTTATATCTTAATGCTTCTAAAACCAAACCTGAGAACCATCCTATAACATGTGAAATCCAAATCCTTCCCTTTCTAAACCTGAGACCCTTCCGATAGCATGAGATGTGATATCTCAATGCTTCGAAAACCAAACATGAGAACCATCCTATAACATGAGATGTGAAATCCAGATCCTTCCCTTTCCAAACCTGAGACCCTTCCTATAGCTTGAGGTGTGATATCAAACTCCTTCCCATTCCAATCCTGAGATAGCTTGAGATGTGATATCCAACTCCTTCCGATTCCAATCCTGAGACCCTTCCTATATCATGAGATGTGATATCTCAATGCTTCTAATACCAAACCTGAGACCCGTCCTAAAACCAGATCCTTCCGTTTCCAATCCTGAGACCGTTCCTATAGCTTGAGATGTGATATCAAACTTCTTCCCATTCCAATCCTGAGATAGCTTGAGATGTGATATCCAACTCCATCCCATTCCAATCCTGAGACCCTTCCGATAGCATGAGATGTGATATCTCAATGCTTCTAATATCAAAACTGAGACCCTCCCTATAGTATGAGATGTGATATCTAAGTCCTTCCCATTCCTATCCTGAGACCCTTCCGAGAGCAGAGATGTGATATCTCAATGCTTATACCAAACCTGATGACCCTTCCTATGGCATGAGATGTGATATCCAACTGCTTCCCATTCCAATCCTGAGACCCTTCCTATAACATGAGATGTGATATCCAACTCCTTCCCATTCCAATCCTGAGACTCTTCCTGTAGCATGAGATGTGATATCTCAATGCTTCTAATACCAAACATGGGACCAGTCATATAGCATGAGATATGATATCCAAATCCTTCCCCTTCCAAACCTGAGACCCTTCCTTTAGCATGAGATGTGATATCCAACTCCTTCCCATTCCAACCTGCGATCCTTCCTATAGCATGAGAAGGGATATCCAACTCCTTCCCAATCCAATCCTGAGACCCTTCCAATAGCAGAGATGTGATATCTCAATGCTTATACCAAACCTGAGACCCTTCCTATGGCATGAGATGTGATATCCAACTCCTTCCCATTCCAATCCTGAGACCCTTCCTATAGCATGAGATGTGATATCTCAATGCGTCTATTAAACCTGAGACTCTTCCTTTAGCATGAGATGTGATATCCAAATCCTTCACATTCCAATCCTGAGACCCTTCCTATAGCATATGTGATATCTCAATGCTTCTAAAACCAAACATGAGAACCATCCTATAACATGAGATGTGAAATCCAAATCCTTCCCTTCCCAAATCTGAGACCCTTCTTATAGCTTGAGATGTGATATCTCAATGCTTCTAATACCAAACCTGAGACCCGTCCTAAAACATGAGATGTGAGATCCAAATCCTTCCCCTTCCAAACCTGACACCTTTCCTTTAGCATGAGATGTGATATCCAACTCCTTCCCATTCCAATCCTGAGACCCTTCTGAAAGCATGAGATGTGATATCTCAATGCTTCTAATATCAAACCTGAGAACCTCCCTATAGCATGAGATGTGATATCCAACTCCTTCCAATTCCAATACTGAGACCCTTCCAATAGCATATGTGATATCTCAATGCTTCTAATATCAAAACTGAGACCCTCCCTATAGCATGAGATGTGATATCCAACTCCTTCCCATTCCAATCCTGAGACTATTCCTATAACATGAGATGTGATATCTCTATGCTTCTAATAGCAAACCTGAGGCCCTTCCCGTAGTATATGTGATATCCAACTCCTTCTCACCCCTTCCAATACCAAACCCGAGACCATTCCCACAGCCTGAGATTTGTAATCTCATTTCTTCCAATACCAAACCCGAGACCCTTCCGATAGGATGAGATTTACTATCTCACTCCTTAAAATAGCAAACTCGAGTCCCTTCCTAAAGGATGTGATTTGATTTCTCAGTGCTTCTAATGCCAAACCTGAGACCCTCCGTATAACAAGAGATATATCCAACTCCTTCCCATTCCAATACTGAGACTCTTCCGATAGCATGAGATGTGATATCTCAATGCTTCTAATACCAAACCTGAGACCCGTCCTAAAACATGAGATGTGAGATCCTAATCCTTCCCCTTCCAAACCTGAGACCATTCCTATAGCTTGAGATGTGATATCAAACTCCTTCCCATTCCAATCCTGAGATAGCTTGAGATGTGATATCCAACTCCATCCCATTCCAATCCTGAGACTCTTCTGATAGCATGAGATATGATATCTCAATGCTTCTAATATCAAAACTGAGACCCTCCCTATAGTATGAGATGTGATATCTAAGTCCTTCCCATTCCTATCCTGAGACCCTTCCGATAGCAGAGATGTGATATCTCAATGCTTATACCAAACCTGATGACCCTTCCTATGGCATGAGATGTGATATCCAACTCCTTCCCATTCCAAACCTGAGACCCTTCCGATAGCATGAGATGAGATATCTCAATGCTTCTAAAACCAAACATGAGAACCATCCTATAACATGAGATGTGAAATCCAAATCCTTCCCTTCCCAAACCTGAGAGCCTCCCTATAGCATGAGATGTGATATCCAAGTCCTTCCCATTCCAATCCTGAGACCCTTCCTATAGCATGAGAAGTGATATCTCAATGCTTATACCAAACCTGAGACCCTTCCTATAGCATGAGATGTGATATCTCAATGCTTCTACCAAAACTGAGACCCTTCCTTTAGCATCAGATGTGATATCCAACTCCTTCCCATTCCAATCCTGAGACCCTTCCTATAGCATGAGATGTGATATCTCAATGCTTCTAATACCAAACCTGAGATCCTTCCTATAACATGAGATGTGATATCCAACTCCTTCCCATTCCAATCCTGAGACCCTTCCTATAGCATGAGATGTGATATCTCAATGCTTCTAAAACCAAACCTGAGATCCTTCCTATAACATGAGATGTGATATCCAAATCCTTCCCCTTCCAAACCTGAGACCCTCCCTTTAGCATGAGATGTGATATCCAACTCCTTCCCATTCCAATCCTGAGACCCTTCCTATAGCATGAGATGTGATATCTCAATGCTTCTACCAAAACTGACACCCTTCCTTTAGCATCAGATGTGATATCCAACTCCTTCCCATTCCAATCCTGAGACCCTTCCTATAGCATGAGATGTGATATCCAACTCCTTCCCATTCCAACCTGAGACCCTTCCTATAGCATGAGATGGGATATCCAACTCCTTCCAAATCCAATCCTGATACCCTTCCATGAGATGTGATATCCCAATGCTTCTACAAAACCTGAGACCCATACCATGGCATGAGATGTGATATCAAACTCCCGTCCTATACCATGAGACTTGATATCTCAATGCTTCTAATACCAAACCTGAGACCGGTCCAATAACATGAGATGTGATATCCAAATCCTTCCCCTTCCAAACCTTAGACCCTTCCTTTACCATGAGATGTGATATCCAAGTCCTTCCCATGCCATTCCTGAGACCCTTCCTATAGCCTGAGATGTGATATCTCAATGCTTCTAATACCAAACCTGAGACCCTTCCAATAACATGAGATGTGATATCCAAATCCTTCCCATTCCAATCCTGAAACCCTTCCTAAAGCATTAGATGTGATATCTCAATGCTTCTAATACCAAACCTGAGACCTTTCCTATAACATGAATTGTAATATCCAAGTCCTTCCCATTCCAATCCTGAGACCCTTCCGATAGCAGAGATGTGATATCTCAATGCTTATACCAAACCTGAGACCCTTCCTATAACATGAGATGTGATATCCAAATCCTTCCCCTTCCAAACCTTAGACCCTCCCTTTAGCATGAGATGTGATATCCAACTCCTTCCCATTCCAATCCTGAGACCCTTCTGATAGCATGAGATGTGACATCTCAATGCCTCTAATACCAAACCTGAGATCCTACCTCTAACATGAAATGTGATATCCAACTCCTTCCCCTTCCAACCCTGAGAGCCTTCCTATAGAATGAGATGTTATATCCAAGTCCTTCCCATTCCAATCCTGAGACCCTTCCTATAACATGAGATGTGATATCCAACTCCTTCCCATTCCAACCTTAGACCCTTCCTATAGCATGAGATGGGATATCCAACTCCTTCCAAATCCAATCCTGATACCCTTCCGATAGCATGAGATGTGATATCCCAATGCCTCTACAAAACCTCAGACCCATACCATGGCATGAGATGTGATATCAAACTCCTTCCCATTCCAATCATGAGACGCTTCCTATAGCTTGAGATGTGATATCCAACTCCTTCCCATTCCAATTCTGAGACCCGTCCTATACCATGAGACTTGATATTTCAATGCTTCTAATACCAAACCTGAGACCTGTCCTATAACATGAGATGTGATATCCAAATCCTTCCCCTTCCAAACCTGAGAGCCTTCCTATAGCAGAGATGTGATATCTCAATGCTTATACCAAACCTGTGACCCTTCCTATGGCATGAGATGTCATATACAACTCCTTCCCATTCCAATCCTGAGACCCTTCCTATAGCATGTGATGGGATATCTCAATGCATATACCAAACCTGAGACCCTTCCTATAGCATGAGATGTGATATCCAACTCCTTCCCATTCCAATCCTGAGACCCTTCATATAGCATGAGATGTGATATCTCAATGCTTCTAATACCAAACCTGAGATCCTTCCTATAACATGAGATGTGATATCCAACTCCTTCCCATTCCAAACCTTTGCTTCTATCAAACCTGAGACCCTTCCTTTAGCATGAGATGTGATATCCAACTCCTTCCCATTCCTATACTGAGACCCTTCCTATAACATGAGACGTGATATCCAACTCCTTCCCATTCCAAACCTTTGCTTCTATCAAACTTGAGACCCTTCATTTAGCATGAGATGTGATATCCAACTCCTTCCCATTACAATCCTGAGACTCTTCCTATAGCATGAGATGTGATAGCTCAATGCTTCTAAAACCAAACATGAGAACCATCCTATAAAATGAGATGTGAAATCCAAATCATTCCCTTTCCAAACCTGAGACCCTTCCTATAGCTTCAGATGTGATATCAAACTCCTTCCCATTCAATGTGATATCCAACACCTTCCCATTCCAATCCTGAGACCCTTCCTATACCTTGAGATGTGATATCTCAATGCTTCTAATACCAAACCTGAGACCCGTCCTAAAACATGAGATGTGAGATCCAAATCCTTCCCCTTCCAAACCTGAGACCTTTCCTTTAACATGAGATGTCATATCCAACTCCTTCCCATTCCAAACCTGAGGCCCTTCCTATAGCATGAGATGTTATATCTTAATGCTTCTAAAACCAAACCTGAGAACCATCCTATAACATGTGAAATCCAAATCCTTCCCTTTCTAAACCTGAGACCCTTCCGATAGCATGAGATGTGATATCTCAATGCTTCGAAAACCAAACATGAGAACCATCCTATAACATGAGATGTGAAATCCAGATCCTTCCCTTTCCAAACCTGAGACCCTTCCTATAGCTTGAGGTGTGATATCCAACTCCTTCCCATTCCAAACCCGAGACCCTTCCTATAGCATGAGATTTTATATCTTAATGCTTCTAAAACCAAACCTGACAACCATCCTATATATAACATGTGAAATCCAAATCCTTCCCTTTCCAAACCTGAGACCCTTCCGATAGCATATGTGATATCTCAATGCTTCTAAAACCAAACATGAGAACCATCCTATAACATTAGATGTGAAATCCAGATCCTTCCGTTTCCAATCCTGAGACCGTTCCTATAGCTTGAGATCTGATATCAAACTTCTTCCCATTCCAATCCTGAGATAGCTTGAGATGTGATATCCAACTCCATCCCATTCCAATCCTGAGACCCTTCCAATAGCATGAGATGTGATATCTCAATGCTTCTAATATCAAAACTGAGACCCTCCCTATAGTATGAGATGTGATATCTAAGTCCTTCCCATTCCTATCCTGAGACCCTTCCGAGAGAAGAGATGTGATATCTCGATGCTTATACCAAACCTGATGACCCTTCCTATGGCATGAGATGTGATATCCAACTCCTTCCCATTCCAATCCTGAGACTCTTCCTGTAGCATGAGATGTGATCTCAATTCTTCTAATACCAAACATGGGACCAGTCATATAGCATGAGATATGATATCCAAATCCTTCCCCTTCCAAACCTGAGACCCTTCCTTTAGCATGAGATGTGATATCCAACTCCTTCCCATTCCAACCTGCGATCCTTCCTATAGCATGAGAAGGGATATCCAACTCCTTCCCAATCCAATCCTGAGACCCTTCCAATAGCAGAGATGTGATATCTCAATGCTTATACCAAACCTGAGACCCTTCCTATGGCATGAGATGTGATATCCAACTCCTTCCCATTCCAATCCTGAGACCCTTCCTATAGCATGAGATGTGATATCTCAATGCGTCTATTAAACCTGAGACTCTTCCTTTAGCATGAGATGTGATATCCAAATCCTTCACATTCCAATCCTGAGACCCTTCCTATAGCATATGTGATATCTCAATGCTTCTAAAACCAAACATGAGAACCATCCTATAACATGAGATGTGAAATCCAAATCCTTCCCTTCCCAAATCTGAGACCCTTCTTATAGCTTGAGATGTGATATCTCAATGCTTCTAATACCAAACCTGAGACCCGTCCTAAAACATGAGATGTGAGATCCAAATCCTTCCCCTTCCAAACCTGACACCTTTCCTTTAGCATGAGATGTGATATCCAACTCCTTCCCATTCCAATCCTGAGACCCTTCTGAAAGCATGAGATGTGATATCTCAATGCTTCTAATATCAAACCTGAGAACCTCCCTATAGCATGAGATGTGATATCCAACTCCTTCCAATTCCAATACTGAGACCCTTCCAATAGCATATGTGATATCTCAATGCTTCTAATATCAAAACTGAGACCCTCCCTATAGCATGAGATGTGATATCCAACTCCTTCCCATTCCAATCCTGAGACTATTCCTATAACATGAGATGTGATATCTCTATGCTTCTAATAGCAAACCTGAGGCCCTTCCCGTAGTATATGTGATATCCAACTCCTTCTCACCCCTTCCAATACCAAACCCGAGACCATTCCCACAGCCTGAGATTTGTAATCTCATTTCTTCCAATACCAAACCCGAGACCCTTCCGATAGGATGAGATTTACTATCTCACTCCTTAAAATAGCAAACTCGAGTCCCTTCCTAAAGGATGTGATTTGATTTCTCAGTGCTTCTAATGCCAAACCTGAGACCCTCCGTATAACAAGAGATATATCCAACTCCTTCCCATTCCAATACTGAGACTCTTCCGATAGCATGAGATGTGATATCTCAATGCTTCTAATACCAAACCTGAGACCCGTCCTAAAACATGAGATGTGAGATCCTAATCCTTCCCCTTCCAAACCTGAGACCATTCCTATAGCTTGAGATGTGATATCAAACTCCTTCCCATTCCAATCCTGAGATAGCTTGAGATGTGATATCCAACTCCATCCCATTCCAATCCTGAGACTCTTCTGATAGCATGAGATATGATATCTCAATGCTTCTAATATCAAAACTGAGACCCTCCCTATAGTATGAGATGTGATATCCAACTCCTTCCCATTCCAATCCTGAGACTATTCCTATAACATGAGATGTGATATCTCTATGCTTCTAATAGCAAACCTGAGGCCCTTCCCGTAGTATATGTGATATCCAACTCCTTCTCACCCCTTCCAATACCAAACCCGAGACCATTCCCACAGCCTGAGATTTGTAATCTCATTTCTTCCAATACCAAACCCGAGACCCTTCCGATAGGATGAGATTTACTATCTCACTCCTTAAAATAGCAAACTCGAGTCCCTTCCTAAAGGATGTGATTTGATTTCTCAGTGCTTCTAATGCCAAACCTGAGACCCTCCGTATAACAAGAGATATATCCAACTCCTTCCCATTCCAATACTGAGACTCTTCCGATAGCATGAGATGTGATATCTCAATGCTTCTAATACCAAACCTGAGACCCGTCCTAAAACATGAGATGTGAGATCCTAATCCTTCCCCTTCCAAACCTGAGACCATTCCTATAGCTTGAGATGTGATATCAAACTCCTTCCCATTCCAATCCTGAGATAGCTTGAGATGTGATATCCAACTCCATCCCATTCCAATCCTGAGACTCTTCTGATAGCATGAGATATGATATCTCAATGCTTCTAATATCAAAACTGAGACCCTCCCTATAGTATGAGATGTGATATCTAAGTCCTTCCCATTCCTATCCTGAGACCCTTCCGATAGCAGAGATGTGATATCTCAATGCTTATACCAAACCTGATGACCCTTCCTATGGCATGAGATGTGATATCCAACTCCTTCCCATTCCAAACCTGAGACCCTTCCGATAGCATGAGATGAGATATCTCAATGCTTCTAAAACCAAACATGAGAACCATTCTATAACATGAGATGTGAAATCCAAATCCTTCCCTTCCCAAACCTGAGAGCCTCCCTATAGCATGAGATGTGATATCCAAGTCCTTCCCATTCCAATCCTGAGACCCTTCCTATAGCATGAGAAGTGATATCTCAATGCTTATACCAAACCTGAGACCCTTCCTATAGCATGAGATGTGATATCCAACTCCTTCTCATTCCAATCCTGAGACCCTTCCTATAGCATGAGATGTGATATCTCAATGCTTCTACCAAAACTGAGACCCTTCCTTTAGCATCAGATGTGATATCCAACTCCTTCCCATTCCAATCCTGAGACCCTTCCTATAGCATGAGATGTGATATCTCAATGCTTCTAATACCAAACCTGAGATCCTTCCTATAACATGAGATGCGATATCCAACTCCTTCCCATTCCAATCCTGAGACCCTTCCTATAGCATGAGATGTGATATCTCAATGCTTCTAAAACCAAACCTGAGATCCTTCCTATAACATGAGATGTGATATCCAAATCCTTCCCCTTCCAAACCTGAGACCCTCCCTTTAGCATGAGATGTGATATCCAACTCCTTCCCATTCCAATCCTGAGACCCTTCCTATAGCATGAGATGTGATATCTCAATGCTTCTACCAAAACTGACACCCTTCCTTTAGCATCAGATGTGATATCCAACTCCTTCCCATTCCAGTCCTGAGACCCTTCCTATAGCATGAGATGTGATATCCAACTCCTTCCCATTCCAACCTGAGACCCTTCCTATAGCATGAGATGGGATATCCAACTCCTTCCAAATCCAATCCTGATACCCTTCCATGAGATGTGATATCCCAATGCTTCTACAAAACCTGAGACCCATACCATGGCATGAGATGTGATATCAAACTCCCGTCCTATACCATGAGACTTGATATCTTAATGCTTCTAATACCAAACCTGAGACCGGTCCAATAACATGAGATGTGATATCCAAATCCTTCCCCGTCCAAACCTTAGACCCTTCCTTTACCATGAGATGTGATATCCAAGTCCTTCCCATGCCATTCCTGAGACCCTTCCTATAGCCTGAGATGTGATATCTCAATGCTTCTAATACCAAACCTGAGACCCTTCCAATAACATGAGATGTGATATCCAAGTCCTTCCCATTCCAATCCTGAAACCCTTCCTAAAGCATGAGATGTGATATCTCAATGCTTCTAATACCAAACCTGAGACCGTTCCTATAACATGAATTGTAATATCCAAGTCCTTCCCATTCCAATCCTGAGACCCTTCCGATAGCAGAGATGTGATATCTCAATGCTTATACCAAACCTGAGACCCTTCCTATAACATGAGATGTGATATCCAAATCCTTCCCCTTCCAAACCTTAGACCCTCCCTTTAGCATGAGATGTGATATCCAACTCCTTCCCATTCCAATCCTGAGACCCTTCTGATAGCATGAGATGTGACATCTCAATGCCTCTAATACCAAACCTGAGATCCTACCTCTAACATGAAATGTGATATCCAACTCCTTCCCCTTCCAACCCTGAGAGCCTTCCTATAGAATGAGATGTTATATCCAAGTCCTTCCCATTCCAATCCTGAGACCCTTCCTATAACATGAGATGTGATATCCAACTCCTTCCCATTCCAACCTTAGACCCTTCCTATAGCATGAGATGGGATATCCAACTCCTTCCAAATCCAATCCTGATACCCTTCCGATAGCATGAGATGTGATATCCCAATGCCTCTACAAAACCTCAGACCCATACCATGGCATGAGATGTGATATCAAACTCCTTCCTATTCCAATCATGAGACGCTTCCTATAGCTTGAGATGTGATATCCAACTCCATCCCATTCCAATCCTGAGACCCTTCCGATAGCATGAGATGTGATATCTCAATGCTTCTAATATCAAAACTGAGACCCTCCCTATAGTATGAGATGTGATATCTAAGTCCTTCCCATTCCTATCCTGAGACCCTTCCGAGAGCAGAGATGTGATATCTCAATGCTTATACCAAACCTGATGACCCTTCCTATGGCATGAGATGTGATATCCAACTGCTTCCCATTCCAATCCTGAGACCCTTCCTATAACATGAGATGTGATATCCAACTCCTTCCCATTCCAATCCTGAGACTCTTCCTGTAGCATGAGATGTGATATCTCAATGCTTCTAATACCAAACATGGGACCAGTCATATAGCATGAGATATGATATCCAAATCCTTCCCCTTCCAAACCTGAGACCCTTCCTTTAGCATGAGATGTGATATCCAACTCCTTCCCATTCCAACCTGCGATCCTTCCTATAGCATGAGAAGGGATATCCAACTCCTTCCCAATCCAATCCTGAGACCCTTCCAATAGCAGAGATGTGATATCTCAATGCTTATAACAAACCTGAGACCCTTCCTATGGCATGAGATGTGATATCCAACTCCTTCCCATTCCAATCCGGAGACCCTTCGTATAGCATGAGATGTGATATCTCAATGCGTCTATTAAACCTGAGACTCTTCCTTTAGCATGAGATGTCATATCCAAATCCTTCACATTCCAATCCTGAGACCCTTCCTATAGCATATGTGATATCTCAATGCTTCTAAAACCAAACATGAGAACCATCCTATAACATGAGATGTGAAATCCAAATCCTTCCCATCCCAAATCTGAGACCCTTCTTATAGCTTGAGATGTGATATCTCAATGCTTCTAATACCAAACCTGAGACCCGTCCTAAAACATGAGATGTGAGATCCAAATCCTTCCCCTTCCAAACCTGTCACCTTTCCTTTAGCATGAGATGTGATATCCAACTCCTTCCCATTCCAATCCTGAGACCCTTCTGATAGCATGAGATGTGATATCTCAATGCTTCTAATATCAAACCTGAGAACCTCCCTATAGCATGAGATGTGATATCCAACTCCTTCCAATTCCAATACTGAGACCCTTCCAATAGCATATGTGATATCTCAATGCTTCTAATATCAAAACTGAGACCCTCCCTATAGCATGAGATGTGATATCCAACTCCTTCCCATTCCAATCCTGAGACTATTCCTATAACATGAGATGTGATATCTCTATGCTTCTAATAGCAAACCTGAGGCCCTTCCCGTAGTATATGTGATATCCAACTCCTTCCCATTCCAAACCTGTGACCCTTCCTGTAGCATGAAATGTGATTTCTCACCCCTTCCAATACCAAACCCGAGACCATTCCCACAGCCTGAGATTTGTAATCTCATTTCTTCCAATACCAAACCCGAGACCCTTCCGATAGGATGAGATTTACTATCTCACTCCTTAAAATAGCAAACTCGAGTCCCTTCCTAAAGGATGTGATTTGATTTCTCAGTGCTTCTAATGCCAAACCTGAGACCCTCCGTATAATAAGAGATATATCCAACTCCTTCCCATTCCAATACTGAGACTCTTCCGATAGCATGAGATGTGATATCTCAATGCTTCTAATACCAAACCTGAGACCCGTCCTAAAACATGAGATGTGAGATCCTAATCCTTCCCCTTCCAAACCTGAGACCATTCCTATAGCTTGAGATGTGATATCAAACTCCTTCCCATTCCAATCCTGAGATAGCTTGAGATGTGATATCCAACTCCATCCCATTCCAATCCTGAGACTCTTCTGATAGCATGAGATATGATATCTCAATGCTTCTAATATCAAAACTGAGACCCTCCCTATAGTATGAGATGTGATATCTAAGTCCTTCCCATTCCTATCCTGAGACCCTTCCGATAGCAGAGATGTGATATCTCAATGCTTATACCAAACCTGATGACCCTTCCTATGGCATGAGATGTGATATCCAACTCCTTCCCATTCCAAACCTGAGACCCTTCCGATAGCATGAGATGAGATATCTCAATGCTTCTAAAACCAAACATGAGAACCATCCTATAACATGAGATGTGAAATCCAAATCCTTCCCTTCCCAAACCTGAGAGCCTCCCTATAGCATGAGATGTGATATCCAAGTCCTTCCCATTCCAATCCTGAGACCCTTCCTATAGCATGAGAAGTGATATCTCAATGCTTATACCAAACCTGAGACCCTTCCTATAGCATGAGATGTGATATCCAACTCCTTCCCATTCCAATCCTGAGACCCTTCCTATAGCATGAGATGTGATATCTCAATGCTTCTACCAAACCTGAGACCCTTCCTATAGCATGAGATGTGATATCCAACTCCTTCCCATTCCAATCCTGAGACCCTTCCTATAGCATGAGATGTGATATCTCAATGCTTCTACCAAAACTGAGACCCTTCCTTTAGCATCAGATGTGATATCCAACTCCTTCCCATTCCAATCCTGAGACCCTTCCTATAGCATGAGATGTGATATCTCAATGCTTCTAATACCAAACCTGAGATCCTTCCTATAACATGAGATGCGATATCCAACTCCTTCCCATTCCAATCCTGAGACCCTTCCTATAGCATGAGATGTGATATCTCAATGCTTCTAAAACCAAACCTGAGATCCTTCCTATAACATGAGATGTGATATCCAAATCCTTCCCCTTCCAAACCTGAGACCCTCCCTTTAGCATGAGATGTGATATCCAACTCCTTCCCATTCCAATCCTGAGACCCTTCCTATAGCATGAGATGTGATATCTCAATGCTTCTACCAAAACTGACACCCTTCCTTTAGCATCAGATGTGATATCCAACTCCTTCCCATTCCAATCCTGAGACCCTTCCTATAGCATGAGATGTGATATCCAACTCCTTCCCATTCCAACCTGAGACCCTTCCTATAGCATGAGAAGGGATATCCAACTCCTTCCAAATCCAATCCTGATACCCTTCCATGAGATGTGATATCCCAATGCTTCTACAAAACCTGAGACCCATACCATGGCATGAGATGTGATATCAAACTCCCGTCCTATACCATGAGACTTGATATCTCAATGCTTCTAATACCAAACCTGAGACCGGTCCAATAACATGAGATGTGATATCAAAATCCTTCCCCTTCCAAACCTTAGACCCTTCCTTTACCATGAGATGTGATATCCAAGTCCTTCCCATGCCATTCCTGAGACCCTTCCTATAGCCTGAGATGTGATATCTCAATGCTTCTAATACCAAACCTGAAACCCTTCCAATAACATGAGATGTGATATCCAAGTCCTTCCCATTCCAATCCTGAAACCCTTCCTAAAGCATGAGATGTGATATCTCAATGCTTCTAATACCAAACCTGAGACCTTTCCTATAACATGAATTGTAATATCCAAGTCCTTCCCATTCCAATCCTGAGACCCTTCCGATAGCAGAGATGTGATATCTCAATGCTTATACCAAACCTGAGACCCTTCCTATAACATGAGATGTGATATCCAAATCCTTCCCCTTCCAAACCTTAGACCCTCCCTTTAGCATGAGATGTGATATCCAACTCCTTCCCATTCCAATCCTGAGACCCTTCTGATAGCATGAGATGTGACATCTCAATGCCTCTAATACCAAACCTGAGATCCTACCTCTAACATGAAATGTGATATCCAACTCCTTCCCCTTCCAACCCTGAGAGCCTTCCTATAGAATGAGATGTTATATCCAAGTCCTTCCCATTCCAATCCTGAGACCCTTCCTATAACATGAGATGTGATATCCAACTCCTTCCCATTCCAACCTTAGACCCTTCCTATAGCATGAGATGGGATATCCAACTCCTTCCAAATCCAATCCTGATACCCTTCCGATAGCATGAGATGTGATATCCCAATGCCTCTACAAAACCTCAGACCCATACCATGGCATGAGATGTGATATCAAACTCCTTCCCATTCCAATCATGAGACGCTTCCTATAGCTTGAGATGTGATATCCAACTCCTTCCCATTCCAATCCTGAGACCCTTCATATAGCATGAGATGTGATATCTCAATGCTTCTAATACCAAACCTGAGACCGGTCCTATAACATGAGATGTGATATCCAAATCCGTCCCCTTCCAAACCTGAGACCCTTCCTATAGCAGAGATGTGATATCTCAATGCTTATACCAAACCTGTGACCCTTCCTATGGCATGAGATGTCATATACAACTCCTTCCCATTCCAATCCTGAGACCCTTCCTATAGCATGTGATGGGATATCTCAATGCATATACCAAACCTGAGACCCTTCCTATAGCATGAGATGTGATATCCAACTCCTTCCCATTCCAATCCTGAGACCCTTCATATAGCATGAGATGTGATATCTCAATGCTTTTAATACCAAACCTGAGATCCTTCCTATAACATGAGACGTGATATCCAACTCCTTCCCATTCCAAACCTTTGCTTCTATCAAACCTGAGACCCTTCCTTTAGCACGAGATGTGATATCCAACTCCTTCCCATTCCAATCCTGAGACTCTTCCTATAGCATGAGATGTGATAGCTCAATGCTTCTAAAACCAAACATGAGAACCATCCTATAACATGAGATGTGAAATCCAAATCATTCCCTTTCCAAACCTGAGACCCTTCCTATAGCTTCAGATGTGATATCAAACTCCTTCCCATTCAATGTGATATCCAACTCCTTCCCTTCCAATCCTGAGACCCTTCCTATACCTTGAGATGTGATATCTCAATGCTTCTAATACCAAACCTGAGACCCGTCCTAAAACATGAGATGTGAGATCCAAATCCTTCCCCTTCCAAACCTGAGACCTTTCCTTTAACATGAGATGTCATATCCAACTCCTTCCCATTCCAAACCTGAGGCCCTTCCTATAGCATGAGATTTTATATCTTAATGCTTCTAAAACCAAACCTGAGAACCATCCTATAACATGTGAAATCCAAATCCTTCCCTTTCTAAACCTGAGACCCTTCCGATAGCATGAGATGTGATATCTCAATGCTTCGAAAACCAAACATGAGAACCATCCTATAACATGAGATGTGAAATCCAGATCCTTCCCTTTCCAAACCTGAGACCCTTCCTATAGCTTGAGGTGTGATATCAAACTCCTTCCCATTCCAATCCTGAGATAGCTTGAGATGTGATATCCAACTCCTTCCGATTCCAATCCTGAGACCCTTCCTATATCATGAGATGTGATATCTCAATGCTTCTAATACCAAACCTGAGACCCGTCCTAAAACCAGATCCTTCCGTTTCCAATCCTGAGACCGTTCCTATAGCTTGAGATGTGATATCAAACTTCTTCCCATTCCAATCCTGAGATAGCTTGAGATGTGATATCCAACTCCATCCCATTCCAATCCTGAGACCCTTCCGATAGCATGAGATGTGATATCTCAATGCTTCTAATATCAAAACTGAGACCCTCCCTATAGTATGAGATGTGATATCTAAGTCCTTCCCATTCCTATCCTGAGACCCTTCCGAGAGCAGAGATGTGATATCTCAATGCTTATACCAAACCTGATGACCCTTCCTATGGCATGAGATGTGATATCCAACTGCTTCCCATTCCAATCCTGAGACCCTTCCTATAACATGAGATGTGATATCCAACTCCTTCCCATTCCAATCCTGAGACTCTTCCTGTAGCATGAGATGTGATATCTCAATGCTTCTAATACCAAACATGGGACCAGTCATATAGCATGAGATATGATATCCAAATCCTTCCCCTTCCAAACCTGAGACCCTTCCTTTAGCATGAGATGTGATATCCAACTCCTTCCCATTCCAACCTGCGATCCTTCCTATAGCATGAGAAGGGATATCCAACTCCTTCCCAATCCAATCCTGAGACCCTTCCAATAGCAGAGATGTGATATCTCAATGCTTATACCAAACCTGAGACCCTTCCTATGGCATGAGATGTGATATCCAACTCCTTCCCATTCCAATCCTGAGACCCTTCCTATAGCATGAGATGTGATATCTCAATGCGTCTATTAAACCTGAGACTCTTCCTTTAGCATGAGATGTGATATCCAAATCCTTCACATTCCAATCCTGAGACCCTTCCTATAGCATATGTGATATCTCAATGCTTCTAAAACCAAACATGAGAACCATCCTATAACATGAGATGTGAAATCCAAATCCTTCCCTTCCCAAATCTGAGACCCTTCTTATAGCTTGAGATGTGATATCTCAATGCTTCTAATACCAAACCTGAGACCCGTCCTAAAACATGAGATGTGAGATCCAAATCCTTCCCCTTCCAAACCTGACACCTTTCCTTTAGCATGAGATGTGATATCCAACTCCTTCCCATTCCAATCCTGAGACCCTTCTGAAAGCATGAGATGTGATATCTCAATGCTTCTAATATCAAACCTGAGAACCTCCCTATAGCATGAGATGTGATATCCAACTCCTTCCAATTCCAATACTGAGACCCTTCCAATAGCATATGTGATATCTCAATGCTTCTAATATCAAAACTGAGACCCTCCCTATAGCATGAGATGTGATATCCAACTCCTTCCCATTCCAATCCTGAGACTATTCCTATAACATGAGATGTGATATCTCTATGCTTCTAATAGCAAACCTGAGGCCCTTCCCGTAGTATATGTGATATCCAACTCCTTCTCACCCCTTCCAATACCAAACCCGAGACCATTCCCACAGCCTGAGATTTGTAATCTCATTTCTTCCAATACCAAACCCGAGACCCTTCCGATAGGATGAGATTTACTATCTCACTCCTTAAAATAGCAAACTCGAGTCCCTTCCTAAAGGATGTGATTTGATTTCTCAGTGCTTCTAATGCCAAACCTGAGACCCTCCGTATAACAAGAGATATATCCAACTCCTTCCCATTCCAATACTGAGACTCTCCCGATAGCATGTGATGTGATATCTCAATGCTTCTAATACCAAACCTGAGACCCGTCCTAAAACATGAGATGTGAGATCCTAATCCTTCCCCTTCCAAACCTGAGACCATTCCTATAGCTTGAGATGTGATATCAAACTCCTTCCCATTCCAATCCTGAGATAGCTTGAGATGTGATATCCAACTCCATCCCATTCCAATCCTGAGACTCTTCTGATAGCATGAGATATGATATCTCAATGCTTCTAATATCAAAACTGAGACCCTCCCTTTAGTATGAGATGTGATATCTAAGTCCTTCCCATTCCTATCCTGAGACCCTTCCGATAGCAGAGATGTGATATCTCAATGCTTATACCAAACCTGATGACCCTTCCTATGGCATGAGATGTGATATCCAACTCCTTCCGATTCCAATCCTGAGACCCTTCCTATATCATGAGATGTGATATCTCAATGCTTCTAATACCAAACCTGAGACCCGTCCTAAAACCAGATCCTTCCGTTTCCAATCCTGAGACCGTTCCTATAGCTTGAGATGTGATATCAAACTTCTTCCCATTCCAATCCTGAGATAGCTTGAGATGTGATATCCAACTCCATCCCATTCCAATCCTGAGACCCTTCCGATAGCATGAGATGTGATATCTCAATGCTTCTAATATCAAAACTGAGACCCTCCCTATAGTATGAGATGTGATATCTAAGTCCTTCCCATTCCTATCCTGAGACCCTTCCGAGAGCAGAGATGTGATATCTCAATGCTTATACCAAACCTGATGACCCTTCCTATGGCATGAGATGTGATATCCAACTGCTTCCCATTCCAATCCTGAGACCCTTCCTATAACATGAGATGTGATATCCAACTCCTTCCCATTCCAATCCTGAGACTCTTCCTGTAGCATGAGATGTGATATCTCAATGCTTCTAATACCAAACATGGGACCAGTCATATAGCATGAGATATGATATCCAAATCCTTCCCCTTCCAAACCTGAGACCCTTCCTTTAGCATGAGATGTGATATCCAACTCCTTCCCATTCCAACCTGCGATCCTTCCTATAGCATGAGAAGGGATATCCAACTCCTTCCCAATCCAATCCTGAGACCCTTCCAATAGCAGAGATGTGATATCTCAATGCTTATACCAAACCTGAGACCCTTCCTATGGCATGAGATGTGATATCCAACTCCTTCCCATTCCAATCCTGAGACCCTTCCTATAGCATGAGATGTGATATCTCAATGCGTCTATTAAACCTGAGACTCTTCCTTTAGCATGAGATGTGATATCCAAATCCTTCACATTCCAATCCTGAGACCCTTCCTATAGCATATGTGATATCTCAATGCTTCTAAAACCAAACATGAGAACCATCCTATAACATGAGATGTGAAATCCAAATCCTTCCCTTCCCAAATCTGAGACCCTTCTTATAGCTTGAGATGTGATATCTCAATGCTTCTAATACCAAACCTGAGACCCGTCCTAAAACATGAGATGTGAGATCCAAATCCTTCCCCTTCCAAACCTGACACCTTTCCTTTAGCATGAGATGTGATATCCAACTCCTTCCCATTCCAATCCTGAGACCCTTCTGAAAGCATGAGATGTGATATCTCAATGCTTCTAATATCAAACCTGAGAACCTCCCTATAGCATGAGATGTGATATCCAACTCCTTCCAATTCCAATACTGAGACCCTTCCAATAGCATATGTGATATCTCAATGCTTCTAATATCAAAACTGAGACCCTCCCTATAGCATGAGATGTGATATCCAACTCCTTCCCATTCCAATCCTGAGACTATTCCTATAACATGAGATGTGATATCTCTATGCTTCTAATAGCAAACCTGAGGCCCTTCCCGTAGTATATGTGATATCCAACTCCTTCTCACCCCTTCCAATACCAAACCCGAGACCATTCCCACAGCCTGAGATTTGTAATCTCATTTCTTCCAATACCAAACCCGAGACCCTTCCGATAGGATGAGATTTACTATCTCACTCCTTAAAATAGCAAACTCGAGTCCCTTCCTAAAGGATGTGATTTGATTTCTCAGTGCTTCTAATGCCAAACCTGAGACCCTCCGTATAACAAGAGATATATCCAACTCCTTCCCATTCCAATACTGAGACTCTCCCGATAGCATGTGATGTGATATCTCAATGCTTCTAATACCAAACCTGAGACCCGTCCTAAAACATGAGATGTGAGATCCTAATCCTTCCCCTTCCAAACCTGAGACCATTCCTATAGCTTGAGATGTGATATCAAACTCCTTCCCATTCCAATCCTGAGATAGCTTGAGATGTGATATCCAACTCCATCCCATTCCAATCCTGAGACTCTTCTGATAGCATGAGATATGATATCTCAATGCTTCTAATATCAAAACTGAGACCCTCCCTTTAGTATGAGATGTGATATCTAAGTCCTTCCCATTCCTATCCTGAGACCCTTCCGATAGCAGAGATGTGATATCTCAATGCTTATACCAAACCTGATGACCCTTCCTATGGCATGAGATGTGATATCCAACTCCTTCCGATTCCAATCCTGAGACCCTTCCTATATCATGAGATGTGATATCTCAATGCTTCTAATACCAAACCTGAGACCCGTCCTAAAACCAGATCCTTCCGTTTCCAATCCTGAGACCGTTCCTATAGCTTGAGATGTGATATCAAACTTCTTCCCATTCCAATCCTGAGATAGCTTGAGATGTGATATCCAACTCCATCCCATTCCAATCCTGAGACCCTTCCGATAGCATGAGATGTGATATCTCAATGCTTCTAATATCAAAACTGAGACCCTCCCTATAGTATGAGATGTGATATCTAAGTCCTTCCCATTCCTATCCTGAGACCCTTCCGAGAGCAGAGATGTGATATCTCAATGCTTATACCAAACCTGATGACCCTTCCTATGGCATGAGATGTGATATCCAACTGCTTCCCATTCCAATCCTGAGACCCTTCCTATAACATGAGATGTGATATCCAACTCCTTCCCATTCCAATCCTGAGACTCTTCCTGTAGCATGAGATGTGATATCTCAATGCTTCTAATACCAAACATGGGACCAGTCATATAGCATGAGATATGATATCCAAATCCTTCCCCTTCCAAACCTGAGACCCTTCCTTTAGCATGAGATGTGATATCCAACTCCTTCCCATTCCAACCTGCGATCCTTCCTATAGCATGAGAAGGGATATCCAACTCCTTCCCAATCCAATCCTGAGACCCTTCCAATAGCAGAGATGTGATATCTCAATGCTTATACCAAACCTGAGACCCTTCCTATGGCATGAGATGTGATATCCAACTCCTTCCCATTCCAATCCTGAGACCCTTCCTATAGCATGAGATGTGATATCTCAATGCGTCTATTAAACCTGAGACTCTTCCTTTAGCATGAGATGTGATATCCAAATCCTTCACATTCCAATCCTGAGACCCTTCCTATAGCATATGTGATATCTCAATGCTTCTAAAACCAAACATGAGAACCATCCTATAACATGAGATGTGAAATCCAAATCCTTCCCTTCCCAAATCTGAGACCCTTCTTATAGCTTGAGATGTGATATCTCAATGCTTCTAATACCAAACCTGAGACCCGTCCTAAAACATGAGATGTGAGATCCAAATCCTTCCCCTTCCAAACCTGACACCTTTCCTTTAGCATGAGATGTGATATCCAACTCCTTCCCATTCCAATCCTGAGACCCTTCTGAAAGCATGAGATGTGATATCTCAATGCTTCTAATATCAAACCTGAGAACCTCCCTATAGCATGAGATGTGATATCCAACTCCTTCCAATTCCAATACTGAGACCCTTCCAATAGCATATGTGATATCTCAATGCTTCTAATATCAAAACTGAGACCCTCCCTATAGCATGAGATGTGATATCCAACTCCTTCCCATTCCAATCCTGAGACTATTCCTATAACATGAGATGTGATATCTCTATGCTTCTAATAGCAAACCTGAGGCCCTTCCCGTAGTATATGTGATATCCAACTCCTTCTCACCCCTTCCAATACCAAACCCGAGACCATTCCCACAGCCTGAGATTTGTAATCTCATTTCTTCCAATACCAAACCCGAGACCCTTCCGATAGGATGAGATTTACTATCTCACTCCTTAAAATAGCAAACTCGAGTCCCTTCCTAAAGGATGTGATTTGATTTCTCAGTGCTTCTAATGCCAAACCTGAGACCCTCCGTATAACAAGAGATATATCCAACTCCTTCCCATTCCAATACTGAGACTCTTCCGATAGCATGAGATGTGATATCTCAATGCTTCTAATACCAAACCTGAGACCCGTCCTAAAACATGAGATGTGAGATCCTAATCCTTCCCCTTCCAAACCTGAGACCATTCCTATAGCTTGAGATGTGATATCAAACTCCTTCCCATTCCAATCCTGAGATAGCTTGAGATGTGATATCCAACTCCATCCCATTCCAATCCTGAGACTCTTCTGATAGCATGAGATATGATATCTCAATGCTTCTAATATCAAAACTGAGACCCTCCCTATAGTATGAGATGTGATATCTAAGTCCTTCCCATTCCTATCCTGAGACCCTTCCGATAGCAGAGATGTGATATCTCAATGCTTATACCAAACCTGATGACCCTTCCTATGGCATGAGATGTGATATCCAACTCCTTCCCATTCCAAACCTGAGACCCTTCCGATAGCATGAGATGAGATATCTCAATGCTTCTAAAACCAAACATGAGAACCATCCTATAACATGAGATGTGAAATCCAAATCCTTCCCTTCCCAAACCTGAGAGCCTCCCTATAGCATGAGATGTGATATCCAAGTCCTTCCCATTCCAATCCTGAGACCCTTCCTATAGCATGAGAAGTGATATCTCAATGCTTATACCAAACCTGAGACCCTTCCTATAGCATGAGATGTGATATCTCAATGCTTCTACCAAAACTGAGACCCTTCCTTTAGCATCAGATGTGATATCCAACTCCTTCCCATTCCAATCCTGAGACCCTTCCTATAGCATGAGATGTGATATCTCAATGCTTCTAATACCAAACCTGAGATCCTTCCTATAACATGAGATGTGATATCCAACTCCTTCCCATTCCAATCCTGAGACCCTTCCTATAGCATGAGATGTGATATCTCAATGCTTCTAAAACCAAACCTGAGATCCTTCCTATAACATGAGATGTGATATCCAAATCCTTCCCCTTCCAAACCTGAGACCCTCCCTTTAGCATGAGATGTGATATCCAACTCCTTCCCATTCCAATCCTGAGACCCTTCCTATAGCATGAGATGTGATATCTCAATGCTTCTACCAAAACTGACACCCTTCCTTTAGCATCAGATGTGATATCCAACTCCTTCCCATTCCAATCCTGAGACCCTTCCTATAGCATGAGATGTGATATCCAACTCCTTCCCATTCCAACCTGAGACCCTTCCTATAGCATGAGATGGGATATCCAACTCCTTCCAAATCCAATCCTGATACCCTTCCATGAGATGTGATATCCCAATGCTTCTACAAAACCTGAGACCCATACCATGGCATGAGATGTGATATCAAACTCCCGTCCTATACCATGAGACTTGATATCTCAATGCTTCTAATACCAAACCTGAGACCGGTCCAATAACATGAGATGTGATATCCAAATCCTTCCCCTTCCAAACCTTAGACCCTTCCTTTACCATGAGATGTGATATCCAAGTCCTTCCCATGCCATTCCTGAGACCCTTCCTATAGCCTGAGATGTGATATCTCAATGCTTCTAATACCAAACCTGAGACCCTTCCAATAACATGAGATGTGATATCCAAGTCCTTCCCATTCCAATCCTGAAACCCTTCCTAAAGCATGAGATGTGATATCTCAATGCTTCTAATACCAAACCTGAGACCTTTCCTATAACATGAATTGTAATATCCAAGTCCTTCCCATTCCAATCCTGAGACCCTTCCGATAGCAGAGATGTGATATCTCAATGCTTATACCAAACCTGAGACCCTTCCTATAACATGAGATGTGATATCCAAATCCTTCCCCTTCCAAACCTTAGACCCTCCCTTTAGCATGAGATGTGATATCCAACTCCTTCCCATTCCAATCCTGAGACCCTTCTGATAGCATGAGATGTGACATCTCAATGCCTCTAATACCAAACCTGAGATCCTACCTCTAACATGAAATGTGATATCCAACTCCTTCCCCTTCCAACCCTGAGAGCCTTCCTATAGAATGAGATGTTATATCCAAGTCCTTCCCATTCCAATCCTGAGACCCTTCCTATAACATGAGATGTGATATCCAACTCCTTCCCATTCCAACCTTAGACCCTTCCTATAGCATGAGATGGGATATCCAACTCCTTCCAAATCCAATCCTGATACCCTTCCGACAGCATGAGATGTGATATCCCAATGCCTCTACAAAACCTCAGACCCATACCATGGCATGAGATGTGATATCAAACTCCTTCCCATTCCAATCATGAGACGCTTCCTATAGCTTGAGATGTGATATCCAACTCCTTCCCATTCCAATTCTGAGACCCGTCCTATACCATGAGACTTGATATTTCAATGCTTCTAATACCAAACCTGAGACCTGTCCTATAACATGAGATGTGATATCCAAATCCTTCCCCTTCCAAACCTGAGAGCCTTCCTATAGCAGAGATGTGATATCTCAATGCTTATACCAAACCTGTGACCCTTCCTATGGCATGAGATGTCATATACAACTCCTTCCCAATCCAATCCTGAGACCCTTCCTATAGCATGTGATGGGATATCTCAATGCATATACCAAACCTGAGACCCTTCCTATAGCATGAGATGTGATATCCAACTCCTTCCCATTCCAATCCTGAGACCCTTCATATAGCATGAGATGTGATATCTCAATGCTTCTAATACCAAACCTGAGATCCTTCCTATAACATGAGATGTGATATCCAACTCCTTCCCATTCCAAACCTTTGCTTCTATCAAACCTGAGACCCTTCCTTTAGCATGAGATGTGATATCCAACTCCTTCCCATTCCTATACTGAGACCCTTCCTATAACATGAGACGTGATATCCAACTCCTTCCCATTCCAAACCTTTGCTTCTATCAAACTTGAGACCCTTCATTTAGCATGAGATGTGATATCCAACTCCTTCCCATTCCAATCCTGAGACTCTTCCTATAGCATGAGATGTGATAGCTCAATGCTTCTAAAACCAAACATGAGAACCATCCTATAAAATGAGATGTGAAATCCAAATCATTCCCTTTCCAAACCTGAGACCCTTCCTATAGCTTCAGATGTGATATCAAACTCCTTCCCATTCAATGTGATATCCAACTCCTTCCCATTCCAATCCTGAGACCCTTCCTATACCTTGAGATGTGATATCTCAATGCTTCTAATACCAAACCTGAGACCCGTCCTAAAACATGAGATGTGAGATCCAAATCCTTCCCCTTCCAAACCTGAGACCTTTCCTTTAACATGAGATGTCATATCCAACTCCTTCCCATTCCAAACCTGAGGCCCTTCCTATAGCATGAGATGTTATATCTTAATGCTTCTAAAACCAAACCTGAGAACCATCCTATAACATGTGAAATCCAAATCCTTCCCTTTCTAAACCTGAGACCCTTCCGATAGCATGAGATGTGATATCTCAATGCTTCGAAAACCAAACATGAGAACCATCCTATAACATGAGATGTGAAATCCAGATCCTTCCCTTTCCAAACCTGAGACCCTTCCTATAGCTTGAGGTGTGATATCCAACTCCTTCCCATTCCAAACCCGAGACCCTTCCTATAGCATGAGATTTTATATCTTAATGCTTCTAAAACCAAACCTGACAACCATCCTATATATAACATGTGAAATCCAAATCCTTCCCTTTCCAAACCTGAGACCCTTCCGATAGCATATGTGATATCTCAATGCTTCTAAAACCAAACATGAGAACCATCCTATAACATTAGATGTGAAATCCAGATCCTTCCGTTTCCAATCCTGAGACCGTTCCTATAGCTTGAGATGTGATATCAAACTTCTTCCCATTCCAATCCTGAGATAGCTTGAGATGTGATATCCAACTCCATCCCATTCCAATCCTGAGACCCTTCCAATAGCATGAGATGTGATATCTCAATGCTTCTAATATCAAAACTGAGACCCTCCCTATAGTATGAGATGTGATATCTAAGTCCTTCCCATTCCTATCCTGAGACCCTTCCGAGAGCAGAGATGTGATATCTCGATGCTTATACCAAACCTGATGACCCTTCCTATGGCATGAGATGTGATATCCAACTCCTTCCCATTCCAATCCTGAGACTCTTCCTGTAGCATGAGATGTGATCTCAATTCTTCTAATACCAAACATGGGACCAGTCATATAGCATGAGATATGATATCCAAATCCTTCCCCTTCCAAACCTGAGACCCTTCCTTTAGCATGAGATGTGATATCCAACTCCTTCCCATTCCAACCTGCGATCCTTCCTATAGCATGAGAAGGGATATCCAACTCCTTCCCAATCCAATCCTGAGACCCTTCCAATAGCAGAGATGTGATATCTCAATGCTTATACCAAACCTGAGACCCTTCCTATGGCATGAGATGTGATATCCAACTCCTTCCCATTCCAATCCTGAGACCCTTCCTATAGCATGAGATGTGATATCTCAATGCGTCTATTAAACCTGAGACTCTTCCTTTAGCATGAGATGTGATATCCAAATCCTTCACATTCCAATCCTGAGACCCTTCCTATAGCATATGTGATATCTCAATGCTTCTAAAACCAAACATGAGAACCATCCTATAACATGAGATGTGAAATCCAAATCCTTCCCTTCCCAAATCTGAGACCCTTCTTATAGCTTGAGATGTGATATCTCAATGCTTCTAATACCAAACCTGAGACCCGTCCTAAAACATGAGATGTGAGATCCAAATCCTTCCCCTTCCAAACCTGACACCTTTCCTTTAGCATGAGATGTGATATCCAACTCCTTCCCATTCCAATCCTGAGACCCTTCTGAAAGCATGAGATGTGATATCTCAATGCTTCTAATATCAAACCTGAGAACCTCCCTATAGCATGAGATGTGATATCCAACTCCTTCCAATTCCAATACTGAGACCCTTCCAATAGCATATGTGATATCTCAATGCTTCTAATATCAAAACTGAGACCCTCCCTATAGCATGAGATGTGATATCCAACTCCTTCCCATTCCAATCCTGAGACTATTCCTATAACATGAGATGTGATATCTCTATGCTTCTAATAGCAAACCTGAGGCCCTTCCCGTAGTATATGTGATATCCAACTCCTTCTCACCCCTTCCAATACCAAACCCGAGACCATTCCCACAGCCTGAGATTTGTAATCTCATTTCTTCCAATACCAAACCCGAGACCCTTCCGATAGGATGAGATTTACTATCTCACTCCTTAAAATAGCAAACTCGAGTCCCTTCCTAAAGGATGTGATTTGATTTCTCAGTGCTTCTAATGCCAAACCTGAGACCCTCCGTATAACAAGAGATATATCCAACTCCTTCCCATTCCAATACTGAGACTCTTCCGATAGCATGAGATGTGATATCTCAATGCTTCTAATACCAAACCTGAGACCCGTCCTAAAACATGAGATGTGAGATCCTAATCCTTCCCCTTCCAAACCTGAGACCATTCCTATAGCTTGAGATGTGATATCAAACTCCTTCCCATTCCAATCCTGAGATAGCTTGAGATGTGATATCCAACTCCATCCCATTCCAATCCTGAGACTCTTCTGATAGCATGAGATATGATATCTCAATGCTTCTAATATCAAAACTGAGACCCTCCCTATAGTATGAGATGTGATATCCAACTCCTTCCCATTCCAATCCTGAGACTATTCCTATAACATGAGATGTGATATCTCTATGCTTCTAATAGCAAACCTGAGGCCCTTCCCGTAGTATATGTGATATCCAACTCCTTCTCACCCCTTCCAATACCAAACCCGAGACCATTCCCACAGCCTGAGATTTGTAATCTCATTTCTTCCAATACCAAACCCGAGACCCTTCCGATAGGATGAGATTTACTATCTCACTCCTTAAAATAGCAAACTCGAGTCCCTTCCTAAAGGATGTGATTTGATTTCTCAGTGCTTCTAATGCCAAACCTGAGACCCTCCGTATACCAAGAGATATATCCAACTCCTTCCCATTCCAATACTGAGACTCTTCCGATAGCATGAGATGTGATATCTCAATGCTTCTAATACCAAACCTGAGACCCGTCCTAAAACATGAGATGTGAGATCCTAATCCTTCCCCTTCCAAACCTGAGACCATTCCTATAGCTTGAGATGTGATATCAAACTCCTTCCCATTCCAATCCTGAGATAGCTTGAGATGTGATATCCAACTCCATCCCATTCCAATCCTGAGACTCTTCTGATAGCATGAGATATGATATCTCAATGCTTCTAATATCAAAACTGAGACCCTCCCTATAGTATGAGATGTGATATCTAAGTCCTTCCCATTCCTATCCTGAGACCCTTCCGATAGCAGAGATGTGATATCTCAATGCTTATACCAAACCTGATGACCCTTCCTATGGCATGAGATGTGATATCCAACTCCTTCCCATTCCAATCCTGAGACCCTTCTGAAAGCATGAGATGTGATATCTCAATGCTTCTAATATCAAACCTGAGAACCTCCCTATAGCATGAGATGTGATATCCAACTCCTTCCAATTCCAATACTGAGACCCTTCCAATAGCATATGTGATATCTCAATGCTTCTACTATCAAAACTGAGACCCTCCCTATAGCATGAGATGTGATATCCAACTCCTTCCCATTCCAATCCTGAGACTATTCCTATAACATGAGATGTGATATCTCTATGCTTCTAATAGCAAACCTGAGGCCCTTCCCGTAGTATATGTGATATCCAACTCCTTCTCACCCCTTCCAATACCAAACCCGAGACCATTCCCACAGCCTGAGATTTGTAATCTCATTTCTTCCAATACCAAACCCGAGACCCTTCCGATAGGATGAGATTTACTATCTCGCTCCTTAAAATAGCAAACTCGAGTCCCTTCCTAAAGGATGTGATTTGATTTCTCAGTGCTTCTAATGCCAAACCTGAGACCCTCCGTATAACAAGAGATATATCCAACTCCTTCCCATTCCAATACTGAGACTCTTCCGATAGCATGAGATGTGATATCTCAATGCTTCTAATACCAAACCTGAGACCCGTCCTAAAACATGAGATGTGAGATCCTAATCCTTCCCCTTCCAAACCTGAGACCATTCCTATAGCTTGAGATGTGATATCAAACTCCTTCCCATTCCAATCCTGAGATAGCTTGAGATGTGATATCCAACTCCATCCCATTCCAATCCTGAGACTCTTCTGATAGCATGAGATATGATATCTCAATGCTTCTAATATCAAAACTGAGACCCTCCCTATAGTATGAGATGTGATATCTAAGTCCTTCCCATTCCTATCCTGAGACCCTTCCGATAGCAGAGATGTGATATCTCAATGCTTATACAAAACCTGATGACCCTTCCTATGGCATGAGATGTGATATCCAACTCCTTCCCATTCCAAACCTGAGACCCTTCCGATAGCATGAGATGAGATATCTCAATGCTTCTAAAACCAAACATGAGAACCATCCTATAACATGAGATGTGAAATCCAAATCCTTCCCTTCCCAAACCTGAGAGCCTCCCTATAGCATGAGATGTGATATCCAAGTCCTTCCCATTCCAATCCTGAGACCCTTCCTATAGCATGAGAAGTGATATCTCAATGCTTATACCAAACCTGAGACCCTTCCTATAGCATGAGATGTGATATCTCAATGCTTCTACCAAAACTGAGACCCTTCCTTTAGCATCAGATGTGATATCCAACTCCTTCCCATTCCAATCCTGAGACCCTTCCTATAGCATGAGATGTGATATCTCAATGCTTCTTATACCAAACCTGAGATCCTTCCTATAACATGAGATGTGATATCCAACTCCTTCCCATTCCAATCCTGAGACCCTTCCTATAGCATGAGATGTGATATCTCAATGCTTCTAAAACCAAACCTGAGATCCTTCCTATAACATGAGATGTGATATCCAAATCCTTCCCCTTCCAAACCTGAGACCCTCCCTTTAGCATGAGATGTGATATCCAACTCCTTCCCATTCCAATCCTGAGACCCTTCCTATAGCATGAGATGTGATATCTCAATGCTTCTACCAAAACTGACACCCTTCCTTTAGCATCAGATGTGATATCCAACTCCTTCCCATTCCAATCCTGAGACCCTTCCTATAGCATGAGATGTGATATCCAACTCCTTCCCATTCCAACCTGAGACCCTTCCTATAGCATGAGATGGGATATCCAACTCCTTCCAAATCCAATCCTGATACCCTTCCATGAGATGTGATATCCCAATGCTTCTACAAAACCTGAGACCCATACCATGGCATGAGATGTGATATCAAACTCCCGTCCTATACCATGAGACTTGATATCTCAATGCTTCTAATACCAAACCTGAGACCGGTCCAATAACATGAGATGTGATATCCAAATCCTTCCCCTTCCAAACCTTAGACCCTTCCTTTACCATGAGATGTGATATCCAAGTCCTTCCCATGCCATTCCTGAGACCCTTCCTATAGCCTGAGATGTGATATCTCAATGCTTCTAATACCAAACCTGAGACCCTTCCAATAACATGAGATGTGATATCCAAGTCCTTCCCATTCCAATCCTGAAACCCTTCCTAAAGCATGAGATGTGATATCTCAATGCTTCTAATACCAAACCTGAGACCTTTCCTATAACATGAATTGTAATATCCAAGTCCTTCCCATTCCAATCCTGAGACCCTTCCGATAGCAGAGATGTGATATCTCAATGCTTATACCAAACCTGAGACCCTTCCTATAACATGAGATGTGATATCCAAATCCTTCCCCTTCCAAACCTTAGACCCTCCCTTTAGCATGAGATGTGATATCCAACTCCTTCCCATTCCAATCCTGAGACCCTTCTGATAGCATGAGATGTGACATCTCAATGCCTCTAATACCAAACCTGAGATCCTACCTCTAACATGAAATGTGATATCCAACTCCTTCCCCTTCCAACCCTGAGAGCCTTCCTATAGAATGAGATGTTATATCCAAGTCCTTCCCATTCCAATCCTGAGACCCTTCCTATAACATGAGATGTGATATCCAACTCCTTCCCATTCCAACCTTAGACCCTTCCTATAGCATGAGATGGGATATCCAACTCCTTCCAAATCCAATCCTGATACCCTTCCGATAGCATGAGATGTGATATCCCAATGCCTCTACAAAACCTCAGACCCATACCATGGCATGAGATGTGATATCAAACTTCTTCCCATTCCAATCATGAGACGCTTCCTATAGCTTGAGATGTGATATCCAACTCCTTCCCATTCCAATTCTGAGACCCGTCCTATACCATGAGACTTGATATTTCAATGCTTCTAATACCAAACCTGAGACCTGTCCTATAACATGAGATGTGATATCCAAATCCTTCCCCTTCCAAACCTGAGAGAATTCCTATAGCAGAGATGTGATTTCTCAATGCTTATACCAAACCTGTGACCCTTCCTATGGCATGAGATGTCATATACAACTCCTTCCCATTCCAATCCTGAGACCCTTCCTATAGCATGTGATGGGATATCTCAATGCATATACCAAACCTGAGACCCTTCCTTTAGCATGAGATGTGATATCCAACTCCTTCCCATTCCAATCCTGAGACCCTTCATATAGCATGAGATGTGATATCTCAATGCTTCTAATACCAAACCTGAGATCCTTCCTATAACATGAGACGTGATATCCAACTCCTTCCCATTCCAAACCTTTGCTTCTATCAAACCTGAGACCCTTCCTTTAGCATGAGATGTGATATCCAACTCCTTCCCATTCCTATACTGAGACCCTTCCTATAACATGAGACGTGATATCCAACTCCTTCCCATTCCAAACCTTTGCTTCTATCAAACTTGAGACCCTTCCTTTAGCATGAGATGTGATATCCAACTCCTTCCCATTCCAATCCTGAGACTCTTCCTATAGCATGAGATGTGATAGCTCAATGCTTCTAAAACCAAACATGAGAACCATCCTATAAAATGAGATGTGAAATCCAAATCATTCCCTTTCCAAACCTGAGACCCTTCCTATAGCTTCAGATGTGATATCAAACTCCTTCCCATTCAATGTGATATCCAACTCCTTCCCATTCCAATCCTGAGACCCTTCCTATACCTTGAGATGTGATATCTCAATGCTTCTAATACCAAACCTGAGACCCGTCCTAAAACATGAGATGTGAGATCCAAATCCTTCCCCTTCCAAACCTGAGACCTTTCCTTTAACATGAGATGTCATATCCAACTCCTTCCCATTCCAAACCTGAGGCCCTTCCTATAGCATGAGATGTTATATCTTAATGCTTCTAAAACCAAACCTGAGAACCATCCTATAACATGTGAAATCCAAATCCTTCCCTTTCTAAACCTGAGACCCTTCCGATAGCACGAGATGTGATATCTCAATGCTTCGAAAACCAAACATGAGAACCATCCTATAACATGAGATGTGAAATCCAGATCCTTCCCTTTCCAAACCTGAGACCCTTCCTATAGCTTGAGGTGTGATATCCAACTCCTTCCCATTCCAAACCCGAGACCCTTCCTATAGCATGAGATTTTATATCTTAATGCTTCTAAAACCAAACCTGACAACCATCCTATATATAACATGTGAAATCCAAATCCTTCCCTTTCCAAACCTGAGACCCTTCCGATAGCATATGTGATATCTCAATGCTTCTAAAACCAAACATGAGAACCATCCTATAACATTAGATGTGAAATCCAGATCCTTCCGTTTCCAATCCTGAGACCGTTCCTATAGCTTGAGATGTGATATCAAACTTCTTCCCATTCCAATCCTGAGATAGCTTGAGATGTGATATCCAACTCCATCCCATTCCAATCCTGAGACCCTTCCGATAGCATGAGATGTGATATCTCAATGCTTCTAATATCAAAACTGAGACCCTCCCTATATTATGAGATGTGATATCTAAGTCCTTCCCATTCCTATCCTGAGACCCTTCCGAGAGCAGAGATGTGATATCTCGATGCTTATACCAAACCTGATGACCCTTCCTATGGCATGAGATGTGATATCCAACTGCTTCCCATTCCAATCCTGAGACCCTTCCTATAACATGAGATGTGATATCCAACTCCTTCCCATTCCAATCCTGAGACTCTTCCTGTAGCATGAGATGTGATCTCAATTCTTCTAATACCAAACATGGGACCAGTCATATAGCATGAGATATGATATCCAAATCCTTCCCCTTCCAAACCTGAGACCCTTCCTTTAGCATGAGATGTGATATCCAACTCCTTCCCATTCCAACCTGCGATCCTTCCTATAGCATGAGAAGGGATATCCAACTCCTTCCCAATCCAATCCTGAGACCCTTCCAATAGCAGAGATGTGATATCTCAATGCTTATACCAAACCTGAGACCCTTCCTATGGCATGAGATGTGATATCCAACTCCTTCCCATTCCAATCCTGAGACCCTTCCTATAGCATGAGATGTGATATCTCAATGCGTCTATTAAACCTGAGACTCTTCCTTTAGCATGAGATGTGATATCCAAATCCTTCACATTCCAATCCTGAGACCCTTCCTATAGCATATGTGATATCTCAATGCTTCTAAAACCAAACATGAGAACCATCCTATAACATGAGATGTGAAATCCAAATCCTTCACTTCCCAAATCTGAGACCCTTCTTATAGCTTGAGATGTGATATCTCAATGCTTCTAATACCAAACCTGAGACCCGTCCTAAAACATGAGATGTGAGATCCAAATCCTTCCCCTTCCAAACCTGACACCTTTCCTTTAGCATGAGATGTGATATCCAACTCCTTCCCATTCCAATCCTGAGACCCTTCTGATAGCATGAGATGTGATATCTCAATGCTTCTAATATCAAACCTGAGAACCTCCCTATAGCATGAGATGTGATATCCAACTCCTTCCAATTCCAATACTGAGACCCTTCCAATAGCATATGTGATATCTCAATGCTTCTAATATCAAAACTGAGACCCTCCCTATAGCATGAGATGTGATATCCAACTCCTTCCCATTCCAATCCTGAGACTATTCCTATAACATGAGATGTGATATCTCTATGCTTCTAATAGCAAACCTGAGGCCCTTCCCGTAGTATATGTGATATCCAACTCCTTCCCATTCCAAACCTGTGACCCTTCCTGTAGCATGAAATGTGATTTCTCACCCCTTCCAATACCAAACCCGAGACCATTCCCACAGCCTGAGATTTGTAATCTCATTTCTTCCAATACCAAACCCGAGACCCTTCCGATAGGATGAGATTTACTATCTCACTCCTTAAAATAGCAAACTCGAGTCCCTTCCTAAAGGATGTGATTTGATTTCTCAGTGCTTCTAATGCCAAAACTGAGACCCTCCGTATAACAAGAGATATATCCAACTCCTTCCCATTCCAATACTGAGACTCTTCCGATAGCATGAGATGTGATATCCCAATGCTTCTAATACCAATCCTGAGACCCTTCCTGTAGCACGACATGTGATATCGAACTTCCCATTCCAATCCTGAGACTCAGACCTCCCCGTCTAACCTTCTCACCACTCCTAGCTCCCGGATTGATCATGCATTCCTGCTGTCTCTTTTCTCCCTTCTTCTGCTTCCTTTCCTCTCTCCTTCCTCATCTGCCCTAGGTCAGGCTCCTTCTACACCTCCGCAGGGATTACTGATTTGTACCCCGCCCCACTCTCAACTCTCACTCAGTTTCAAACACTCATCTGCCATTTCCTGGAAGAACCCGACCTGGATGTCCTTGGTCTAACCGAGACATGGTTGACGGCCAGCGCTGTCTTGAGCTTAGAGACTTTCCTCCCTGATGACAAGTTCCTCTCCATGCCCAGATCCAACCGTTCTTGAGGGGGAGTATCCTTGATTCCTGTCGTAAATTGCTTTCCTTTACAGGCCGCCTCCTCTCACGAATGCCTTCTCTGCATGCATTCTCTCTTTCCTGGCCATTCTCTCACCGTGGCTATTTGCCTACCCCCTTCCTCTCTTAGTGGATGGACTTCTCCATCCCAGCCTCCTACCACTCAACTCCGCCTACTTGTAGAATTTAACATGAACCTGTATGCTACCTGACCTGGACTTTTACGAAATCTGCAACTGTTCATGTCGCTGGCCCTACACATTGCAGGGAATACTCAGGATTTTCTGATCTCAGACCTCCCCCTCTGTAACCCTCTCAACAATCCTCTCCCGTGGTGATCAAGTTCTCATCTCCAAAGAAGGCTAACTACCAGCTGTTCCTCCTCAGAGGAGTTCTCCCTTTCTGTCCCTGCTCCCTGCACCGTTTCGCATTGCAAACACTCGTTTCCCTGCTCTCTGGTTTAGACGCTTTTCCTTCTCAGAGGCCTCTTCCTTTCTGTCCCTGTCCCCTGCACCGTTTCGCGTTGCAAACACTCGCTTCCCAGCTCTCTGGTCTAGGCGCGGTTCCTCCTCAGAGGCGTTCTTTTCTGTCCCTGCTGCCTGCAGTTTCGCGTTGCAAATACTCGCTTCCCAGCTCTTGTTTAGAAGCGTGTTCCAAGCCTTCTCTCCTCTTCCCGCTGCCTTCAAATCAACAAATGAGCTCCACAAGATACACAGTGCTCAGAATGCTTTATAACACCCATTATTCAACATATAGCCGTAACCCGCTAGACGTATTGAAACGTGCTGTAAACTAGCAAAAACAGCTAGCAACCTCGCGTTTTTGTAAATGCGAATTCTGATGCGTTCCCATGTATGAACTGTGTCCGTGCGTTTGTTGTCGAATACTGAATGTTTTAATCACTGTTCTCCCATACTAGGGGGGCGTCAAAATCTACTGTTCACAGGCTGAATGTATACGGCTGAAATCTTCAAGGCATTATCAGCTTTCCTGACTGTTTTGGAACGTATATTTGCCATCTGTTAATGCAGTCGCCCTGTGGTCATCGTCCCTTTTAGTTTACAGGCTGCACTCCCCTGGTGATCACATTCTCCTCTCCAGAGCAGGCTACCAGCTGCTACTCCTCAGAGGCGTTCCTCCTTTCTGTCCCTGCTCCCTGCACCATTTCGCGATGCATGTACTCGCTTCCCAGATCTCTGGTTTAGAAGCGTGTTCCCTGCCTTCTCTCCTCTACCTACAGCCTTCCAAAGAGCTCCACAAGATAGTGTTCAGAATGCTTTATAACCCCATTATTAAACATATAGCTGTAACACGCTAGACGTATTGAAACGTGCTAAAAACTAGCAAAAATAGCTAGAAAATGTACTTCCCTCGCGTTTTTGTAAATGCGAATTCTGGTGGGTTCCCATGTTGTATGTACTGTGTCCGTGCGTTTGTTGTCGAATCCTGAAGTTGTTCACCCATACTAGGGGGTGGGGGGTCAACATCTACTGTTCACAGGCTGAATGTATACGGCTGAAATCTTCACTGCATTATCAGCTTTCCTGACTGTTTTGGAACGTGTATTTGCCATCTGTTAATGCAGTCGCCCTGTGTTCATCGTCCCTTCTAGTTTACAGGCTGCACTCCCCTGGTGATCACATTCTCCTTTCCAGAGCAGGCTAACTACCAGCTGCTCCTCTTCCTAGGCGTTCATCCTTTCTGTCCCTGCTCCCTGCACAGTTTCGCGTTGCATGTACTCGCTTCCCAGCTCTCTGGTTTAGATGCGTGTTCCCTCAGTTCTCTCCTCTTCATACAGCCTTCCAATGAGCTCCACAAGATAGTGTTCAGAATGCTTTATATAACACCCATTATTCAAAATATAGCCGTAATCAGCTAGACGTATTGAAACGTGCTAAAAACTAGCAAAAACAGCTAGAAAATGTACTTTCCTCGCGTTTTGGTAAATGCGAATTCTGGTGGATTCCCATTTTGTACTCTGTTCGTGCGTTTGTTCAGTCGAATCCTGTTCTTTTGAACCACTCTTCTCCCATACAAGGGAGGATTAAAATGTGTTGTTCACAGGCGGAATGTATACTACTGAAATGCTCACTTCCCTGCTCTCTGGTTTAGACGCGTGTACCCTGCATATACCAAAACGCAGGGAAGTACATTTTCTAGCTGTTTTTGCTAGTTCTTAGCACGTTTCAATACGTCTAGCGGTTTACAGCTATATGTTGAATAATGGGTGTTATAAAGCATTCTGAACACTGTATCTTGTGGAGCTCATTGGAAGGCTATAGGAAGAGGAGAGAAGGCAGGGAACATGCATCTAAACGAGAGCTGGGAAGCGAGTACATGCAACGCGAAACGGTGCAGGGAGCAGGGAAAGAAAGGATGAACGCCTATGAGGAGCAGCCGGTAGTTAGCCTGCTCTGGAGAGGAGAATGTGATCACCAGGGGAGTGCAGCCTGTAAACTAGAAGGGACGATGAACACAGGCCGACTGTATTAACAGATGGCAAATACACGTTCCAAAACAGTCAGGAAAGCTGGTAGTGCAGTGAAGATTTCAGCCGTATACATTCAGCCTGTGAACAGTAGATGTTGACCCCCCACCCGCTAGTATGGGAGAACAGTGGTTAAAAACTTCAGGATTCGACAACAAACGCACGGCCACAGTACATACAACATGGGAACCCACCAGAATTCGCATTTACCAATACGCGAGGAAAGGACATTTTCTAGCTATTTTTGCTAGTTTTTAGCACTTTTCAATATGTCTAGCGAGTTACAGCTATATCTTGAATAATGGGTGTTATAAAGCATTCTGAGCACCGTGTATCTTTTGAAGCTCATTTGTAGATTTGAAGGCAGCGGGAAGAGGAGAGAAGGCAGGAAACACGCGTCTAAACCAGAGAGCTGGGAAACGAGTGCTTGCAACGCGAAACGGTGCAGGGAGCTGGGACCGAAAGGGAGAACTCCTCTGAGGAGGAACAGCTGGTAGTTAGCCTTCTTTGGAGATGAGAAATTGATTACCACGGGAGAGGATTGTTGAGAGGGTTACAGAGGGGGAGGTCTGAGATCAGAAAATCATGAGTATTCCCTGCAGTGTGTAGGGCCAGCGACATGAGTTGCAGATCTCGTAAAAGTCCGGGTCAGGAAGCATACAGGTTCATGTTGAATTCTCCAAGTAGGCGGAGTTGAGTGGTAGGAGGCTAGGATGGAGAAGTCCATCCACTGAGAGAGGAAGCGGGTAGGCAAATAGCCAGGGTGAGAGAATTGCCAGGAAAGAGAGCATGCATGCAGACAAAGCAATCGTGAGAGGAGTCGGCCTGCAAAGGAAAGCAATTTACTACAGGAATCAAGGATACTCCCCCTCAAGAACGGTTGGATCTGGGCATGGAGAGGAACTTGTCATCAGGGAGGAAAGTGTCAAAGCTCGAGACCGCGCTGGCCGTCAACCATGTCTCGGGTAGACCAAGGACATCAAGGTCGGGTTCTTCCAGGAAATGGCAGATGTCAGATGAGTGTTTGACACTGAGTGAGAGTTGAGAGTGGGTAGGGGTACAAATCAGTAATCCCTGCAGAGGTGTAGAAGGAGCCTGACCTAGAGCAGATGAGGAAGGAGAGAGGAAAGGAAGCAGAAGAAGGGAGAGAAGAGACAGCAGGAGTGCATGATCAATCCGGGAGCTAGGAGTGGTGAGAAGGTTAGACGGGGAGGTCTGAGTCTCAGGATTGAAATGGGAAGTTCGATATCACATGTCATGCTATAGGAAGGGTCTCAGGATTGGTATTAGAAGCATTGGGATATCACATCTCATGCTATAGGGAGGTTCTCAGGTTTGATATTAGAAGCATTGAGATGTCACATCTCATGCTATCGGAAGGGTCTCAGGATTGGAATGGGAAGGAGTTGGATATCACATCTCATGCTAAAGGAAAGGTCTCAGGTTTGGAAGGGAAATGATTTGGATCTCACATCTCATGTTTTAGGACGGGTCTCAGGTTTGGTTTTAGAAGCATTGAGATATCACATATGGTATAATAAGGGTCTCGGGATTGGAATGGGAAGGAGTTGGATATCACATCTCAAGCTATCTCAGGATTGGAATGGGAAGGAGTTTGATATCACATCTCAAGCTATAGGAAGGGTCTCAGGATTGGAATGGGAATGAGTTGGATATCACATCTCATGCTATAGGAAGGGTCTCAGATTTGGTATAAGCATTGAGATATCACATCTCATGCTATAGGAAGGGCCTCAGGATTGGAATGGGAAGGAATTGTATATGACATCTCGGGCCATAGGAAGGGTCTCAGGTGTGGTATAAGCATTGAGATATCACATCTCTGCTATCGGATGGGTCTCAGGATTGGAATGGGAAGGAGTTGGATATCCCATCTCATGTTATAGGAAGGGTCTCAGGTTTGTTATTAGAAGCATTGAGATATCACATCTCATGCTATAGGAAGGGTCTCAGGATTGTAATGGGAAGAACTTGGATGTTACATCTCATGCTATAGGGAGGGTCTCAAGTTTGATATTACAAGCATTGAGATATCAAGTCTCATGGTAAAGGAAGGGTCTCAGAATTGGAATGGGAAGGAGATGGATATCACATCTCAAGCTATAGGAAGGGTCTCAGGATTGGAATGGGAAGGAGATTGATATCACATCTCATGCCATAGTATGGGTCTCAGGTTTGGTAGAAGATTTGGAATATGACATCTCATGCTATCAGAAGGGTATCAGTATTGGATTTGGAAGGAGTTGGATATCCCATCTCGTGCTATAGGAAAGGTCTCAGGTTGGAATGGGAAGGAGTTGGATATCACTTCTCATGTTATAGGAAGGGTCTCAGGATTGGAATGGGAAGGCATTGGATATAATATCTCATGGAAGGCTGTCAGAATTGGAATGCAAAGGAGTTGGATATCACATATGTTATAGGAAAGATCTCAGGTTTGGTATTAGAAGCAATGAGACATCACATCTCATGTTATAGGAAGGGTCTCAGGATTGGAATGGGAAGTAGTTGGATATGACATCTCATGCTATAGGAAGGGTCTCAGGTTTGGTATAAGTATTGAGGTATCACATCTCATGCTATAGGAATGGTCTCAGGATTGGAATGGGTAGGAGTTGGATATCACATCTCATGCTATCGGAAAGGTCTCAGGATTGGAATGTGAATGATTTGGATATCACATCTCATGTTATAGGAAGGATCTCAGGTTTGGTATTAGAAGCATTGAGATATCACATCTCATGCTATCGGAAGTATCTCAGGTTTGGTATTAGAGGCATTGAGATATCACATCTCATGCTATCATAAGGGTCTCAGGATTGGAATGGGAAGGAGTTGGATAGCACATCTCATGCTAAAGGGAGGGTCTCAGGTTTGGAAGGGGAAGGATTTGGATATCACATCACATGTTATAGGAAGGATCTCAGGTTTGGTATTAGAAGCATTGAGATATCACATCTCATGCTATCGGAAGGGTCTCAGGATTGGAATGGGAAGTAGTTGGATATCACATCTCATGCTATAGGAAGGGTCTCAGGTTTGGTATAAGTATTGAGGTATCACATCTCATGCTATAGGAATGGTCTCAGGATTGGAATGGGTAGGAGTTGGATATCACATCTCATGCTATCGGAAAGGTCTCAGGATTGGAATGTGAATGATTTGGATATCACATCTCATGTTATAGGAAGGATCTCAGGTTTGGTATTAGAAGCATTGAGATATCACATCTCATGCTATCGGAAGTATCTCAGGTTTGGTATTAGAGGCATTGAGATATCACATCTCATGCTATCATAAGGGTCTCAGGATTGGAATGGGAAGGAGTTGGATAGCACATCTCATGCTAAAGGGAGGGTCTCAGGTTTGGAAGGGGAAGGATTTGGATATCACATCACATGTTATAGGAAGGATCTCAGGTTTGGTATTAGAAGCATTGAGATATCACATCTCATGCTATCGGAAGGGTCTCAGGATTGGAATGGGAAGGAGTTGGATATCCCATCTCATGTTATAGGACTGGTCTCAGGTTTGGTATTAGAAGCATTGAGATATCACATTGCATGCTGTAGGAAGGGTCTCAGGTTTGGAATGGGAAGGAGTTGGATATTACATTCTTGCTATAGGAAGGGTCTCAGGATTGGAATGGGAAGGATTGGATATCACATCTCATGCTATAGGAAGGGTCTCAGGTTTGGAAGGGGAAGCAGTTGGATATCCCATCTCATGTTATAGGACTGGTCTCAGGTTTGGTATTAGAAGCATTGAGATATCACATCTCATGCTATAGGAATGGTCTCAGGATTGGAATGGGAAGGAGTTGGATATTACATTCTTGCTATAGGAAGGGTCTCATGTTTGGAATGGGAATGAGTTGGATATCACATATGCTATAGGAAAGGTCTCAGCTTTGGAACGGGAAGGAGTTGGATATCACATCTCATGATATAGGAAGGGTCTCAGGTTTGGTATAAGCATTGAGATATCATATCTCTGCTATCGGAAGTGTCTCAGGATTGGAATGGGAAGGAGTTGGATATCCCATCTCATGTTATATGATGGGTCTCAGGTTTGTTATTAGAATCATTGAGATATCATATTGCATGCTGTAGGAAGGGTCTAAGGATTGGAATGGTAAGGACTTGGATATCACATCTCATGCTATAGATAGGCTCTCAGGTTTGGAAAGGGAAGGAGTTGGATATCACATTTCATGTTAGAGGAAGGATCTCAGGTTTGGTATTAGAGGCATTGAGATATCACATCTCATGCTATAGGAAGGGTCTCAGGTTTGGTATAAGCATTGAGATATCACATCTCATGCTATAGGAAGGGTCTCTGGATTGGAATGGAAGGAGTTGGATATCACATCTCGTTATAGGAAGGATCTCAGGTTTGGTATTAGAAGCATTGAGATATCACATCTCATGCTATAGGAAGGGTCTCAGGTTTGGTATAAGCATTGAGATATCACATCTCATGCTATAGGAAGGGTCTCAGGATTGGAATGGGAAGGAGTTGTATATGACATCTCATGCCGTAGGAAGGGTCTCAGGTTTGGTATAAGCATTGAGATATCACATCTTTGCAATCGTAAGGGTCTCAGGATTGGAATGGGAAGGAGTTGGATATCCCATCTCATGTTATAGGAAGAGTCTCAGGTTTGGTATTAGAAGCATTGAGATATCACATCTCATGCTATAGGAGGTGTCTCAGGATTGGAATGGGAAGGACTTGGATATCACATATGCTATAGGGAGGGTCTCAAGTTTGATATTAGAAGCATTGAGATATCACATCTCATGCTATAGGAGGTGTCTCAGGATTGGAATGGGAAGGACTTGGATATCACATATGCTATAGGGAGGGTCTCAAGTTTGATATTAGAAGCATTGAGATATCACATCTCATGCTATAGGAAGGGTCTCAGGATTGGAATGGGAAGGACTTGGATATCACATCTCATGCTATAGGAAGGGTCTCAGGTTTGTTATAAGCAGTGAGATATCACATCTCATGATATCGGAAGGGTCTCAGGATTGGAATGGGAAGGATTTGGATATCACATCTCATGTTATAGGACGGGTCTCAGGTTTGGTATTAGAAGCATTGAGATATCAAGTCTCAAGGTATAGGAAGGGTCTCAGAATTGGAATGGGAAGGAGTTGGATATCACATCTCAAGCTATAGGAAGGGTCTCAGGATTGGAATGGGAAGGAGTTTGATATCACATCTCATGCCATAGTATGGGTCTCAGGTTTGGTAGAAGCATTGGGATATCACATCTCATGCTATCGGAAGGGTATCAGTATTGGATTTGGAAGGAGTTGGATATCCCATTTCATGCTATAGGAAGGGTCTCAGGTTGGAATGGGAAGGAGTTGGATATCACATCTCATGTTATAGGAAGGGTCTCATAATTGGAATGGGAAGGAGTTGGATATCACATCTCATGTTATAGGAAAGATCTCAGGTTTGGTATTAGAAACATTGAGACATCACATCTCATGTTATAGGAAGGGTCTCAGGATTGGAATGGGAAGAAGTTGGATATCACATCTCATGCTATAGGAAGGGTCTCAGGTTTGGTATAAGCATTGAGATATCACATCTCATGCTATAGGAAGGGTCTCAGGATTGGAATGGGAAGAAGTTGGATATCACATCTCATGCTATAGGAAGGGTCTCATAATTGGAATGGGAAGGAGTTGGATATCACATCTCATGTTATAGGAAAGATCTCAGGTTTGGTATTAGAAACATTGAGACATCACATCTCATGTTATAGGAAGGGTCTCAGGATTGGAATGGGAAGAAGTTGGATATCACATCTCATGCTATAGGAAGGGTCTCAGGTTTGGTATAAGCATTGAGATATCACATCTCATGCTATAGGAAGGGTCTCAGGATTGGAATGGGAAGAAGTTGGATATCACATCTCATGCTATAGGAAGCATCTCAGATTTGGTATTAGAAGCATTGAGATATCACATCTCATGCTATAGGAATGGTCTCAGGATTGGAATGGGAAGGAGTTGGATATTACATTCTTGCTATAGGAAGGGTCTCATGTTTGGAATGGGAATGAGTTGGATATCACATATGCTATAGGAAAGGTCTCAGCTTTGGAACGGGAAGGAGTTGGATATCACATCTCATGATATAGGAAGGGTCTCAGGTTTGGTATAAGCATTGAGATATCATATCTCTGCTATCGGAAGTGTCTCAGGATTGGAATGGGAAGGAGTTGGATATCCCATCTCATATTATATGACGGGTCTCAGGTTTGTTATTAGAATCATTGAGATATCATATTGCATGCTGTAGGAAGGGTCTAAGGATTGGAATGGGAAGGACTTGGATATCACATCTCATGCTATAGATAGGCTCTCAGGTTTGGAAAGGGAAGGAGTTGGATATCACATTTCATGTTAGAGGAAGGATCTCAGGTTTGGTATTAGAGGCATTGAGATATCACATCTCATGCTATAGGAAGGGTCTCAGGTTTGGTATAAGCATTGAGATATCACATCTCATGCTATAGGAAGGGTCTCTGGATTGGAATGGAAGGAGTTGGATATCACATCTCGTTATAGGAAGGATCTCAGGTTTGGTATTAGAAGCATTGAGATATCACATCTCATGCTATAGGAAGGGTCTCAGGTTTGGTATAAGCATTGAGATATCACAGCTCATGCTATAGGAAGGGTCAGAGGATTGGAATGGGAAGGAGTTGGATATCCCATCTCATGTTATAGGAAGAGTCTCAGGTTTGGTATTAGAAGCATTGAGATATCACATCTCATGCTATAGGAGGTGTCTCAGGATTGGAATGGGAAGGACTTGGATATCACATATGCTATAGGGAGGGTCTCAAGTTTGATATTAGAAGCATTGAGATATCACATCTCATGCTATAGGAGGTGTCTCAGGATTGGAATGGGAAGGACTTGGATATCACATATGCTATAGGGAGGGTCTCAAGTTTGATATTAGAAGCATTGAGATATCACATCTCATGCTATAGGAAGGGTCTCAGGATTGGAATGGGAAGGATTGGATATCACATCTCGTGCTATAGGAAGGGTCTCAGGTTTGTTATAAGCAGTGAGATATCACATCTCATGATATCGGAAGGGTCTCAGGATTGGAATGGGAAGGAGCTGGATATCACATCTCATGATAAAGGAAGGGTCTAAGGTTTGGTATTAGAAGCATTGAGATATCACTTCTCATGCTATAGGAAGGGTCTCAGGATTGGAATGGGAAGGACTTGGATATCACATCTCATGCTATAGGGAGGGTCTCAAGTTTGATATTAGAAGCATTGAGATATCACATCTCATGATATCGGAAGGGTCTCAGGATTGGAATGGGAAGGATTTGGATATCACATCTCATGTTATAGGACGGGTCTCAGGTTTGGTATTAGAAGCATTGAGTTATCAAGTCTCATGGTATAGGAAGGGTCTCAGAATTGGAATGGGAAGGAGTTGGATATCACATCTCAAGCTATAGGAAGGGTCTCAGGATTGGAATGGGAAGGAGTTTGATATCACATCTCATGCCATAGTATGGGTCTCAGGTTTGGTAGAAGCATTGGGATATCACATCTCATGCTATCGGAAGGGTATCAGTATTGGATTTGGAAGGAGTTGGATATCCCATCTCATGTTATAGGAAGGGTCTCAGGATTGGAATGGGAAGGACTTGGATATCATATCTCATGCTATAGGAAGGGTCTCATAATTGGAATGGGAAGGAGTTGGATATCACATCTCATGTTATAGGAAAGATCTCAGGTTTGGTATTAGAAGCATTGAGACATCACATCTCATGTTATAGGAAGGGTCTCAGGATTGGAATGGGAAGAAGTTGGATATCACATCTCATGCTATAGGAAGGGTCTCAGGTTTGGTATAAGCATTGAGATATCACATCTCATGCTATAGGAAGGGTCTCAGGATTGGAATGGGAAGAAGTTGGATATCACATCTCATGCTATAGGAAGCATCTCAGATTTGGTATTAGAAGCATTGAGATATCACATCTCATGCTATCGGAAGGGTCTCAGGATTGGAATGGGAAGGAGTTGTATATGACATCTCATGCCGTAGGAAGGGTCTCAGGTTTGGTATAAGCATTGAGATATCACATCTTTGCAATCGAAAGGGTCTCAGGATTGGAATGGGAAGGAGTTGGATATCCCATCTCATGTTATAGGAAGAGTCTCAGGTTTGGTATTAGAAGCATTGAGATATCACATCTCATGCATTAGGAAGTGTCTCAGGATTGGAATGGGAAGGACTTGGATATCACATATGCTATAGGGAGGGTCTCAAGTTTGATATTAGAAGCATTGAGATATCACATCTCATGCTATAGGAAGGGTCTCAGGATTGGAATGGGAAGGATTGGATATCACATCTCATGCTATAGGAAGGGTCTCAGGTTTCTTATAAGCAGTGAGAAACATCTCATGCTATAGGAAGTGTCTCAGGATTGGAATGGGAAGGAGTTGGATATCACATCTCATGCTATAGGAAGGGTCTCAGGTTTGGTAGCATTGAGATATCACATCTCATGCTATAGGAAGGGTCTCAGGATTGGAATGGGAAGAAGTTGGATATCACATCTCATGCTATAGGAAGGATCTCAGATTTGGTATTAGAAGCATTGAGATATCAAGTCTCATGGTATAGGAAGGGTCTCAGAATTGGAATGGGAAGGAGTTGGATATCACATCTCAAGCTATAGGAAGGGTCTCAGGATTGGAATGGGAAGGAGTTTGATATCACATCTCATGCCATAGTATGGGTCTCAGGTTTGGTAGAAGCATTGGGATATCACATCTCATGCTATCGGAAGGGTATCAGTATTGGATTTGGAAGGAGTTGGATATCCCATCTCATGCTATAGGAAGGGTCTCAGGTTGGAATGGGAAGGAGTTGGATATCACATCTCATGTTATAGGAAGGGTCTCAGGATTGGAATGGGAAGGACTTGGATATCATATCTAATGCTATAGGAAGGGTCTCAGAATTGGAATGGGAAGGAGTTGGATGTCATCTCATGTTATAGGAAAGATCTCAGGTTTGGTAATAGAAGCATTGAGACATCACATCTCATGTTATAGGAAGGGTCTCAGGATTGGAATGGGAAGAAGTTGGATATCACATCTCATGCTATAGGAAGGGTCTCAGGTTTGGTATAAGCTTTGAGATATCACATCTCATGCTATAGGAAGGGTCTCAGGATTGGAATGGGAAGAAATTGGATATCACATCTCATGATAAAGGAAGGGTCTAAGGTTTGGTATTAGAAGCATTGAGATATCACTTCTCATGCTATAGGAAGGGTCTCAGGATTGGAATGGGAAGGACTTGGATATCACATCTCATGCTATAGGGAGGGTCTCAAGTTTGATATTAGAAGCATTGAGATATCACATCTCATGATATCGGAAGGGTCTCAGGATTGGAATGGGAAGGATTTGGATATCACATCTCATGTTATAGGACGGGTCTCAGGTTTGGTATTAGAAGCATTGAGACATCACATCTCATGTTATAGGAAGGGTCTCAGGATTGGAATGGGAAGAAGTTGGATATCACATCTCATGCTATAGGAAGGGTCTCAGGTTTGTTATAAGCAGTGAGATATCACATCTCATGATATCGGAAGGGTCTCAGGATTGGAATGGGAAGGAGCTGGATATCACATCTCATGATAAAGGAAGGGTCTAAGGTTTGGTATTAGAAGCATTGAGATATCACTTCTCATGCTATAGGAAGGGTCTCAGGATTGGAATGGGAAGGTCTTGGATATCACATCTCATGCTATAGGGAGGGTCTCAAGTTTGATATTAGAAGCATTGAGATATCACATCTCATGATATCGGAAGGGTCTCAGGATTGGAATGGGAAGGATTTGGATATCACATCTCATGTTGTAGGACGGGTCTCAGGTTTGGTATTAGAAGCATTGAGATATCAAGTCTCATGGTATAGGAAGGGTCTCAGAATTGGAATGGGAAGGAGTTGGATATCACATCTCAAGCTATAGGAAGGGTCTCAGGATTGGAATGGGAAGGAGTTTGATATCACATCTCATGCCATAGTATGGGTCTCAGGTTTGGTAGAAGCATTGGGATATCACATCTCATGCTATCGGAAGGGTATCAGTATTGGATTTGGAAGGAGTTGGATATCCCATTTCATGCTATAGGAAGGGTGTCAGGTTGGAATGGGAAGGAGTTGGATATCACATCTCATGTTATAGGAAGGGTCTCAGGATTGGAATGGGAAGAAGTTGGATATCACATCTCATGCTATAGGAATGGTCTCAGGTTTGGTATAAGCATTGAGATATCACATCTCATGCTATAGGAAGGGTCTCAGGATTGGAATGGGAAGAAGTTGGATATCACATCTCATGCTATAGGAAGCATCTCAGATTTGGTATTAGAAGCATTGAGATATCACATCTCATGCTATCGGAAGGGTCTCAGGATTGGAATGGGAAGGAGTTGTATATGACATCTCATGCCGTAGGAAGGGTATCAGGTTTGGTATAAAAATTGAGATATCACATCTTTGCAATCGAAAGGGTCTCAGGATTGGAATGGGAAGGAGTTGGATATCCCATCTCATGTTATAGGAAGAGTCTCAGGTTTGGTATTAGAAGCGTTGAGATATCACATCTCATGCTATAGGAAGTGTCTCAGGATTGGAATGGGAAGGACTTGGATATCACATATGCTATAGGGAGGGTCTCAAGTTTGATATTAGAAGCATTGAGATATCACATCTCATGCTATAGGAAGGGTCTCAGGATTGGAATGGGAAGGATTGGATATCACATCTCATGCTATAGGAAGGGTCTCAGGTTTGTTATAAGCAGTGAGATACATCTCATGCTATAGGAAGTGTCTCAGGATTGGAATGGGAAGGAGTTGGATATCACATCTCATGCTATAGGAAGGGTCTCAGGTTTGGTAGCATTGAGATATCACATCTCATGCTATAGGAAGGGTCTCAGGATTGGAATGGGAAGAAGTTGGATATCCCATCCCATGTTATAGGACGGGTCTCTGGTTTGGTATTAGAATCATTGAGATATCACATCGCATGCTGTAGGAAGGGTCTAAGTATTGGAATGGGATGGACTTGGACATCACATCTCTTGCTATAGGTAGGCTCTCAGGTTTGGTATAAGCATTGAGATATCACATCTCATGGTATAGGAAGGGTCTCAGGATTGGAATTGGACGGATTTGGATATCACATCTCATGCTATAGGAAGGGTCTCAGGTTTGGTATACGCATGGAGATATCACTTCTCATGCTATAGGAAGGGTCTCAGGATTGGAATGGGAAGGAGTTGGATATCACATCTCATGCTATAGGAAGGGTCTCTGATTTGGTATAAGCATTGAGATATCACATCTCATGCTATAGGAAGGGTCTCAGGATTGGAATTGGAAGGAGTTGTATATGACATCTCAGGCTATAGGAAGGGTCTCAGGTTTGGTATAAGCATTGAGATATCACATCTCTGCTATCGGAAGGGTCTCAGGATTGGAATGGGAAGGACTTGGATGTCACATCTCATGCTATAGGGAGGGTCTCAAGTTTGATATTAGAAGCATCGAGATAACAAATCTCATGATATCGGAAGGGTCTCAGGATTGGAATGGGAAGGAGTTGGATATCACATCTCATGATATAGGAAGGGTCTAAGGTTTGGAAGGGGAAGGATTTGGATATCACATCTCATGTTATAGGACGGGTCTCAGGTTTGGTATTAGAAGCATTGAGATATCAAGTCTCATGGTATAGGAAGGGTCTCAGAATTGGAATGGGAAGGAGTTGGATAACACATCTCAAGCTATAGGAAGGGTCTCAGGATTGGAATGGGAAGAAGTTTGATATCACATCTCATGCCATAGTATGGGTCTCAGGTTTGGTAGAAGCATTGGGATATCACATCTCATGCTATCGGAAGGGTATCAGTATTGGATTTGGAAGGAGTTGGATATCCCATCATGCTATAGGAAGGGCCTCAGGTTGGAATGGGAAGGAGTTGGATATCACATCTCATGTTATAGGAAGGGTCTCAGGATTGGAATGGGAAGGACTTGGATATCATATCTCATGCTATGGGAAGGCTCTCCGGTTTGGAAGGGGAAGGAGTTGGATATCACACCTCAAGCTATAGGAAGGGTCTCAGGTTTGGAATGGGAAGGAGTTGGATATCACATCTCAAGCTATAGGAAGAGTCTCAGGTTTGGTATAAGCATTGAGATATCACATCTCATGCTATAGGAAGGGTCTCAGAATTGGAATGGGAAGGAGTTGGATATCACATCTCATGTTATAGGAAAGATCTCAGGTTTGGTATTAGAAGCATTGAGACATCAAATCTCATGTTATAGGAAGGGTCTCAGGATTGGAATGGGAAGAAGTTGGATATCACATCTCATGCTATAGGAAGGGTCTCAGGTTTGGTATAAGCATTGAGATATCACATCTCATGCTATAGGAAGGGTCTCAGGATTGGAATGGGAAGGAGTTGTATATGACATCTCATGCCATAGGAAGGGTCTCAGGTTTGGTATAAGCATTGAGATATCACATCACATGCTATAGGAAGGGTCTCGGGATTGGAATGGGAAGGACTTGGATATCACATCTCATGCTATAGGCAGGGTCTCAGGTTTGGAAAGGGAAGGAGTTGGATATCACATTTCATGTTAGAGGTAGGATCTCAGGTTTGGTATTAGAGGCATTGAGATATCACATCTCATGCTATCAGAAGGGTCTCAGGATTGGAATGGGAAGGAGTTGGATATCACATCTCATGCTAAAGGGAGGGTCTCAGGTTTGGAAAGGGAAGGATTTGGATATCACATCTCATGTTATATGAAGGATCTCAGGTTTGGTATTAGAAGCATTGAGATATCACATCTCATGCTATCGGAAGTATCTCAGGTTTGGTATTAGAGGCATTGAGATATCACATCTCATGCTATCATAAGAGTCTCAGGATTGGAATGGGAAGGAGTTGGATAGCACATCTCATGCTATAGGAAGTATCTCAGGATTGGAATGGGAAGGAGTTGGATATCACATCTCATGTTATAGGAAGGATCTCAGGTTTGGTATTAGAAGCATTGAGATATCACTTCTCATGCTATAGGGAGGGTCTCAGGATTGGAATGGGAAGTATTTGGATATCACATCTCATGCTATAGGGAGGGTCTCAAGTTTGATATTAGAAGCATTGAGATATCACATCTCATGATATCGGAAGGGTCTCAGGATTGGAATGGGAAGGAGTTGGATATCACATCTCATGATAAAGGAAGGGTCTAAGGTTTGGTATTAGAAGCATTGAGATATCACTTCTCATGCTATAGGAAGGGTCTCAGGATTGGAATGGGAAGGACTTGGATATCACATCTCATGCTATAGGGAGGGTCTCAAATTTGATATTAGAAGCATTGAGATATCACATCTCATGATATCGGAAGGGTCTCAGGATTGGAATGGGAAGGATTTGGATATCACATCTCATGTTATAGGACGGGTCTCAGGATTGGAATGGGAAGGAGTTTGATATCACATCTCATGCCATAGTATGGGTCTCAGGTTTGGTAGAAGCATTGGGATATCACATCTCATGCTATCGGAAGGGTATCAGTATTGGATTTGGAAGGAGTTGGATATCCCATCTCATGCTAAAGGAAGGGTCTCAGGTTGGAATGGGAAGGAGTTGGATATCACATCTCATGTTATAGGAAGGGTTTCAGGATTGGAATGGGAAGGAGTTGGATATCACATCTCAAGCTATAGGAAGGGTCTCAGGATTGGAATGGGAAGGAGTTTGATATCACATCTCATGCCATAGTATGGGTCTCAGGTTTGGTAGAAGCATTGGGATATCACATCTCATGCTATCGGAAGGGTATCAGTATTGGATTTGGAAGGAGTTGGATATCCCATCTCATGCTATAGGAAGGGTCTCAGGTTGGAATGGGAAGGAGTTGGATATCACATCTCATGCTATAGGAAGGGTCTCAGGTTTGGTAGCATTGAGATATCAAGTCTCATGGTATAGGAAGGGTCTCAGAATTGGAATGGGAAGGAGTTGGATATCACATCTCAAGCTATAGGAAGGGTCTCAGGATTGGAATGGGAAGGAGTTTGATATCAAATCTCATGCCATAGTATGGGTCTCAGGTTTGGTAGAAGCATTGGGATATCACATCTCATGCTATCGGAAGGGTATCAGTATTGGATTTGGAAGGAGTTGGATATCCCATCTCATGCTATAGGAAGGGTCTCAGGTTGGAATGGGAAGGAGTTGGATATCACATCTCATGTTATAGGAAGGGTCTCAGGATTGGAATGGGAAGGACTTGGATATCATATCTAATGTTATAGGAAGGGTCTCAGAATTGGAATGGGAAGGAGTTGAATATCACATCTCAAGCTATAGGAAGGGTCTCAGGATTGGAATGGGAAGGAGTTTGATATCACATCTCATGCCATAGTATGGGTCTCAGGTTTGGTAGAAGCATTGGGATATCACATCTCATGCTATCGGAAGGGTATCAGTATTGGATTTGGAAGGAGTTGGATATCCCATCTCATGTTATAGGAAGGGTCTCAGGATTGGAATGGGAAGGACTTGGATATCATATCTCATGCTATAGGAAGGGTCTTATAATTGGAATGGGAAGGAGTTGGATATCACATCTCATGTTATAGGAAAGATCTCAGGTTTGGTATTAGAAGCATTGAGACATCACATCTCATGTTATAGGAAGGGTCTCAGGATTGGAATGGGAAGAAGTTGGATATCACATCTCATGCTATAGGAAGGGTCTCAGGTTTGGTATAAGCATTGAGATATCACATCTCATGCTATAGGAAGGGTCTCAGGATTGGAATGGGAAGAAGTTGGATATCACATCTCATGCTATAGGAAGCATCTCAGATTTGGTATTAGAAGCATTGAGATATCACATCTCATGCTATCGGAAGGGTCTCAGGATTGGAATGGGAAGGAGTTGTATATGACATCTCATGCCGTAGGAAGGGTCTCAGGTTTGGTATAAGCATTGAGATATCACATCTTTGCAATCGAAAGGGTCTCAGGATTGGAATGGGAAGGAGTTGGATATCCCATCTCATGTTATAGGAAGAGTCTCAGGTTTGGTATTAGAAGCATTGAGATATCACATCTCATGCATTAGGAAGTGTCTCAGGATTGGAACGGGAAGGACTTGGATATCACATATGCTATAGGGAGGGTCTCAAGTTTGATATTAGAAGCATTGAGATATCACATCTCATGCTATAGGAAGGGTCTCAGGATTGGAATGGGAAGGATTGGATATCACATCTCATGCTATAGGAAGGGTCTCAGGTTTGTTATAAGCAGTGAGAAACATCTCATGTTATAGGAAGTGTCTCAGGATTGGAATGGGAAGGAGTTGGATTTCACATCTCATGCTATAGGAAGGGTCTCAGGTTTGGTAGCATTGAGATATCACATCTCATGCTATAGGAAGGGTCTCAGGATTGGAATGGGAAGAAGTTGGATATCACATCTCATGCTATAGGAAGGATCTCAGATTTGGTATTAGAAGCATTGAGATATCAAGTCTCATGGTATAGGAAGGGTCTCAGAATTGGAATGGGAAGGAGTTGGATATCACATCTCAAGCTATAGGAAGGGTCTCAGGATTGGAATGGGAAGGAGTTTGATATCAAATCTCATGCCATAGTATGGGTCTCAGGTTTGGTAGAAGCATTGGGATATCACATCTCATGCTATCGGAAGGGTATCAGTATTGGATTTGGAAGGAGTTGGATATCCCATCTCATGCTATAGGAAGGGTCTCAGGTTGGAATGGGAAGGAGTTGGATATCACATCTCATGTTATAGGAAGGGTCTCAGGATTGGAATGGGAAGGACTTGGATATCATATCTAATGCTATAGGAAGGGTCTCAGAATTGGAATGGGAAGGAGTTGAATATCACATCTCAAGCTATAGGAAGGGTCTCAGGATTGGAATGGGAAGGAGTTTGATATCACATCTCATGCCATAGTATGGGTCTCAGGTTTGGTAGAAGCATTGGGATATCACATCTCATGCTATCGGAAGGGTATCAGTATTGGATTTGGAAGGAGTTGGATATCCCATCTCATGTTATAGGAAGGGTCTCAGGATTGGAATGGGAAGGACTTGGATATCATATCTCATGCTATAGGAAGGGTCTTATAATTGGAATGGGAAGGAGTTGGATATCACATCTCATGTTATAGGAAAGATCTCAGGTTTGGTATTAGAAGCATTGAGACATCACATCTCATGTTATAGGAAGGGTCTCAGGATTGGAATGGGAAGAAGTTGGATATCACATCTCATGCTATTGGAAGGGTCTCAGGTTTGGTATTAGAAGCATTGAGATATCAAGTCTCATGGTATAGGAAGGGTCTCAGAATTGGAATGGGAAGGAGTTGGATATCACATCTCAAGCTATAGGAAGGGTCTCAGGATTGGAATGGGAAGGAGTTTGATATCACATCTCATGCCATAGTATGGGTCTCAGGTTTGGTAGACGCATTGGGATATCACATCTCATGCTATCGGAAGGGTATCAGTATTGGATTTGGAAGGAGTTGGATATCCCATTTCATGCTATAGGAAGGGTCTCAGGTTGGAATGGGAAGGAGTTGGATATCACATCTCATGTTATAGGAAGGGTCTCAGGATTGGAATGGGAAGGACTTGGATATCATATCTCATGCTATAGGAAGGGTCTCATAATTGGAATGGGAAGGAGTTGGATATCACATCTCATGTTATAGGAAAGATCTCAGGTTTGGTATTAGAAACATTGAGACATCACATCTCATGTTATAGGAAGGGTCTCAGGATTGGAATGGGAAGAAGTTGGATATCACATCTCATGCTATAGGAAGGGTCTCAGGTTTGGTATAAGCATTGAGATATCACATCTCATGCTATAGGAAGGGTCTCAGGATTGGAATGGGAAGAAGTTGGACATCACATCTCATGCTATAGGAAGCATCTCAGATTTGGTATTAGAAGCATTGAGATATCACATCTCATGCTATAGGAATGGTCTCAGGATTGGAATGGGAAGGAGTTGGATATTACATTCTTGCTATAGGAATGGTCTCATGTTTGGAATGGGAATGAGTTGGATATCACATATGCTATAGGAAAGGTCTCAGCTTTGGAACGGGAAGGAGTTGGATATCACATCTCATGATATAGGAAGGGTCTCAGGTTTGGTATAAGCATTGAGATATCATATCTCTGCTATCGGAAGTGTCTCAGGATTGGAATGGGAAGGAGTTGGATATCCCATCTCATATTATATGACGGGTCTCAGGTTTGTTATTAGAATCATTGAGATATCATATTGCATGCTGTAGGAAGGGTCTAAGGATTGGAATGGGAAGGACTTGGATATCACATCTCATGCTATAGATAGGCTCTCAGGTTTGGAAAGGGAAGGAGTTGGATATCACATTTCATGTTAGAGGAAGGATCTCAGGTTTGGTATTAGAGGCATTGAGATATCACATCTCATGCTATAGGAAGGGTCTCAGGTTTGGTATAAGCATTGAGATATCACATCTCATGCTATAGGAAGGGTCTCTGGATTGGAATGGAAGGAGTTGGATATCACATCTCGTTATAGGAAGGATCTCAGGTTTGGTATTAGAAGCATTGAGATATCACATCTCATGCTATAGGAAGGGTCTCAGGTTTGGTATAAGCATTGAGATATCACAGCTCATGCTATAGGAAGGGTCAGAGGATTGGAATGGGAAGGAGTTGGATATCCCATCTCATGTTATAGGAAGAGTCTCAGGTTTGGTATTAGAAGCATTGAGATATCACATCTCATGCTATAGGAGGTGTCTCAGGATTGGAATGGGAAGGACTTGGATATCACATATGCTAAAGGGAGGGTCTCAAGTGTGATATTAGAAGCATTGAGATATCACATCTCATGCTATAGGAGGTGTCTCAGGATTGGAATGGGAAGGACTTGGATATCACATATGCTATAGGGAGGGTCTCAAGTTTGATATTAGAAGCATTGAGATATCACATCTCATGCTATAGGAAGGGTCTCAGGATTGGAATGGGAAGGATTGGATATCACATCTCATGCTATAGGAAGGGTCTCAGGTTTGTTATAAGCAGTGAGATATCACATCTCATGATATCGGAAGGGTCTCAGGATTGGAATGGGAAGGAGCTGGATATCACATCTCATGATAAAGGAAGGGTCTAAGGTTTGGTATTAGAAGCATTGAGATATCACTTCTCATGCTATAGGAAGGGTCTCAGGATTGGAATGGGAAGGACTTGGATATCACATCTCATGCTATAGGGAGGGTCTCAAGTTTGATATTAGAAGCATTGAGATATCACATCTCATGATATCGGAAGGGTCTCAGGATTGGAATGGGAAGGATTTGGATATCACATCTCATGTTATAGGACGGGTCTCAGGTTTGGTATTAGAAGCATTGAGTTATCAAGTCTCATGGTATAGGAAGGGTCTCAGAATTGGAATGGGAAGGAGTTGGATATCACATCTCAAGCTATAGGAAGGGTCTCAGGATTGGAATGGGAAGGAGTTTGATATCACATCTCATGCCATAGTATGGGTCTCAGGTTTGGTAGAAGCATTGGGATATCACATCTCATGCTATCGGAAGGGTATCAGTATTGGATTTGGAAGGAGTTGGATATCCCATCTCATGTTATAGGAAGGGTCTCAGGATTGGAATGGGAAGGACTTGGATATCATATCTCATGCTATAGGAAGGGTCTCATAATTGGAATGGGAAGGAGTTGGATATCACATCTCATGTTATAGGAAAGATCTCAGGTTTGGTATTAGAAGCATTGAGACATCACATCTCATGTTATAGGAAGGGTCTCAGGATTGGAATGGGAAGAAGTTGGATATCACATCTCATGCTATAGGAAGGGTCTCAGGTTTGGTATAAGCATTGAGATATCACATCTCATGCTATAGGAAGGGTCTCAGGATTGGAATGGGAAGAAGTTGGATATCACATCTCATGCTATAGGAAGCATCTCAGATTTGGTATTAGAAGCATTGAGATATCACATCTCATGCTATCGGAAGGGTCTCAGGATTGGAATGGGAAGGAGTTGTATATGACATCTCATGCCGTAGGAAGGGTCTCAGGTTTGGTATAAGAATTGAGATATCACATCTTTGCAATCGAAAGGGTCTCAGGATTGGAATGGGAAGGAGTTGGATATCCCATCTCATGTTATAGGAAGAGTCTCAGGTTTGGTATTAGAAGCATTGAGATATCACATCTCATGCTATAGGAAGTGTCTCAGGATTGGAATGGGAAGGACTTGGATATCACATATGCTATAGGGAGGGTCTCAAGTTTGATATTAGAAGCATTGAGATATCACATCTCATGCTATAGGAAGGGTCTCAGGATTGGAATGGGAAGGATTGGATATCACATCTCATGCTATAGGAAGGGTCTCAGGTTTGTTATAAGCAGTGAGATACATCTCATGCTATAGGAAGTGTCTCAGGATTGGAATGGGAAGGAGTTGGATATCACATCTCATGCTATAGGAAGGGTCTCAGGTTTGGTAGCATTGAGATATCACATCTCATGCTATAGGAAGGGTCTCAGGATTGGAATGGGAAGAAGTTGGATATCCCATCCCATGTTATAGGACGGGTCTCTGGTTTGGTATTAGAATCATTGAGATATCACATTGCATGCTGTAGGAAGGGTCTAAGGATTGGAATGGGATGGACTTGGACATCACATCTCATGCTATAGGTAGGCTCTCAGGTTTGGTATAAGCATTGAGATATCACATCTCATGGTATAGGAAGGGTCTCAGGATTGGAATTGGACGGATTTGGATATCACATCTCATGCTATAGGAAGGGTCTCAGGTTTGGTATACGCATGGAGATATCACTTCTCATGCTATAGGAAGGGTCTCAGGATTGGAATGGGAAGGAGTTGGATATCACATCTCATGCTATAGGAAGGGTCTCTGATTTGGTATAAGCATTGAGATATCACATCTCATGCTATAGGAAGGGTCTCAGGATTGGAATTGGAAGGAGTTGTATATGACATCTCAGGCTATAGGAAGGGTCTCAGGTTTGGTATAAGCATTGAGATATCACATCTCTGCTATCGGAAGGGTCTCAGGATTGGAATGGGAAGGACTTGGATGTCACATCTCATGCTATAGGGAGGGTCTCAAGTTTGATATTAGAAGCATTGAGATAACAAATCTCATGATATCGGAAGGGTCTCAGGATTGGAATGGGAAGGAGTTGGATATCACATCTCATGATATAGGAAGGGTCTAAGGTTTGGAAGGGGAAGGATTTGGATATCACATCTCATGTTATAGGACGGGTCTCAGGTTTGGTATTAGAAGCATTGAGATATCAAGTCTCATGGTATAGGAAGGGTCTCAGAATTGGAATGGGAAGGAGTTGGATAACACATCTCAAGCTATAGGAAGGGTCTCAGGATTGGAATGGGAAGAAGTTTGATATCACATCTCATGCCATAGTATGGGTCTCAGGTTTGGTAGAAGCATTGGGATATCACATCTCATGCTATCGGAAGGGTATCAGTATTGGATTTGGAAGGAGTTGGATATCCCATCATGCTATAGGAAGGGTCTCAGGTTGGAATGGGAAGGAGTTGGATATCACATCTCATGTTATAGGAAGGGTCTCAGGATTGGAATGGGAAGGACTTGGATATCATATCTCATGCTATGGGAAGGCTCTCAGGTTTGGAAGGGGAAGGAGTTGGATATCACACCTCAAGCTATAGGAAGGGTCTCAGGTTTGGAATGGGAAGGAGTTGGATATCACATCTCAAGCTATAGGAAGAGTCTCAGGTTTGGTATAAGCATTGAGATATCACATCTCATGCTATAGGAAGGGTCTCAGAATTGGAATGGGAAGGAGTTGGATATCACATCTCATGTTATAGGAAAGATCTCAGGTTTGGTATTAGAAGCATTGAGACATCAAATCTCATGTTATAGGAAGGGTCTCAGGATTGGAATGGGAAGAAGTTGGATATCACATCTCATGCTATAGGAAGGGTCTCAGGTTTGGTATAAGCATTGAGATATCACATCTCATGCTATAGGAAGGGTCTCAGGATTGGAATGGGAAGGAGTTGTATATGACATCTCATGCCATAGGAAGGGTCTCAGGTTTGGTATAAGCATTGAGATATCACATCACATGCTATAGGAAGGGTCTCGGGATTGGAATGGGAAGGACTTGGATATCACATCTCATGCTATAGGCAGGGTCTCAGGTTTGGAAAGGGAAGGAGTTGGATATCACATTTCATGTTAGAGGTAGGATCTCAGGTTTGGTATTAGAGGCATTGAGATATCACATCTCATGCTATCAGAAGGGTCTCAGGATTGGAATGGGAAGGAGTTGGATATCACATCTCATGCTAAAGGGAGGGTCTCAGGTTTGGAAAGGGAAGGATTTGGATATCACATCTCATGTTATAGGAAGGATCTCAGGTTTGGTATTAGAAGCATTGAGATATCACATCTCATGCTATCGGAAGTATCTCAGGTTTGATATTAGAGGCATTGAGATATCACATCTCATGCTATCATAAGAGTCTCAGGATTGGAATGGGAAGGAGTTGGATAGCACATCTCATGCTATAGGAAGTGTCTCAGGATTGGAATGGGAAGGAGTTGGATATCACATCTCATGTTATAGGAAGGATCTCAGGTTTGGTATTAGAAGCATTGAGATATCACTTCTCATGCTATAGGGAGGGTGTCAGGATTGGAATGGGAAGTATTTGGATATCACATCTCATGCTATAGGGAGGGTCTCAAGTTTGATATTAGAAGCATTGAGATATCACATCTCATGATATCGGAAGGGTCTCAGGATTGGAATGGGAAGGAGTTGGATATCACATCTCATGATAAAGGAAGGATCTAAGGTTTGGTATTAGAAGCATTGAGATATCACTTCTCATGCTATAGGAAGGGTCTCAGGATTGGAATGGGAAGGACTTGGATATCACATCTCATGCTATAGGGAGGGTCTCAAGTTTGATATTAGAAGCATTGAGATATCACATCTCATGATATCGGAAGGGTCTCAGGATTGGAATGGGAAGGATTTGGATATCACATCTCATGTTATAGGACGGGTCTCAGGATTGGAATGGGAAGGAGTTTGATATCACATCTCATGCCATAGCATGGGTCTCAGGTTTGGTAGAAGCATTGGGATATCACATCTCATGCTATCGGAAGGGTATCAGTATTGGATTTGGAAGGAGTTGGATATCCCATCTCATGCTAAAGGAAGGGTCTCAGGTTGGAATGGGAAGGAGTTGGATATCACATCTCATGTTATAGGAAGGGTCTCAGGATTGGAATGGGAAGGAGTTGGATATCACATCTCAAGCTATAGGAAGGGTCTCAGGATTGGAATGGGAAGGAGTTTGATATCACATCTCATGCCATAGTATGGGTCTCAGGTTTGGTAGAAGCATTGGGATATCACATCTCATGCTATCGGAAGGGTATCAGTATTGGATTTGGAAGGAGTTGGATATCCCATCTCATGTTATAGGAAGGGTCTCAGGATTGGAATGGGAAGGACTTGGATATCATATCTCATGCTATAGGAAGGGTCTCATAATTGGAATGGGAAGGAGTTGGATATCACATCTCATGTTATAGGAAAGATCTCAGGTTTGGTATTAGAAGCATTGAGACATCACATCTCATGGTATAGGAAGGGTCTCAGGATTGGAATGGGAAGAAGTTGGATATCACATCTCATGCTTTAGGAAGGGTCTCAGGTTTGGTATAAGCATTGAGATATCACATCTCATGCTATAGGAAGGGTCTCAGGATTGGAATGGGAAGAAGTTGGATATCACATCTCATGCTATAGGAAGCATCTCAGATTTGGTATTAGAAGCATTGAGATATCACATCTCATGCTATCGGAAGGGTCTCAGGATTGGAATGGGAAGGAGTTGTATATGACATCTCATGCTGTAGGAAGGGTCTCAGGTTTGGTAGAAGCATTGAGACATCACATCTCATGTTATAGGAAGGGTCTCAGGATTGGAATGGGAAGAAGTTGGATATCACATCTCATGCTATAGGAAGGGTCTCAGGTTTGTTATAAGCAGTGAGATATCACATCTCATGATATCGGAAGGGTCTCAGGATTGGAATGGGAAGGAGCTGGATATCACATCTCATGATAAAGGAAGGGTCTAAGGTTTGGTATTAGAAGCATTGAGATATCACTTCTCATGCTATAGGAAGGGTCTCAGGATTGGAATGGGAAGGACTTGGATATCACATCTCATGCTATAGGGAGGTTCTCAAGTTTGATATTAGAAGCATTGAGATATCACATCTCATGATATCGGAAGGGTCTCAGGATTGGAATGGGAAGGATTTGGATATCACATCTCATGTTATAGGACGGGTCTCAGGATTGGAATGGGAAGGAGTTTGATATCACATCTCATGCCATAGTATGGGTCTCAGGTTTGGTAGAAGCATTGGGATATCACATCTCATGCTATAGGAAGGGTCTCAGGATTGGAATGGGAAGGACTTGGATATCCCATCTCATGCTATAGGGAGGGTCTCAAGTTTGATATTAGAAGCATTGAGATATCACATCTCATGATATCGGAAGGGTCTCAGGATTGGAATGGGAAGGATTTGGATATCACATCTCATGTTATAGGACGGGTCTCAGGTTTGGTATTAGAAGCATTGAGACATCACATCTCATGTTATAGGAAGGGTCTCAGGATTGGAATGGGAAGAAGTTGGATATCACATCTCATGCTATAGGAAGGGTCTCAGGTTTGTTATAAGCAGTGAGATATCACATCTCATGATATCGGAAGGGTCTCAGGATTGGAATGGGAAGGATCTGGATATCACATCTCATGATAAAGGAAGGGTCTAAGGTTTGGTATTAGAAGCATTGAGATATCACTTCTCATGCTATAGGAAGGGTCTCAGGATTGGAATGGGAAGGACTTGGATATCACATCTCATGCTATAGGGAGGGTCTCAAGTTTGATATTAGAAGCATTGAGATATCACATCTCATGATATCGGAAGGGTCTCAGGATTGGAATGGGAAGGATTTGGATATCACATCTCATGTTATAGGACAGGTCTCAGGTTTGGTATTAGAAGCATTGAGACATCACATCTCATGTTATAGGAAGGGTCTCAGGATTGGAATGGGAAGAAGTTGGATATCACATCTCATGCTATAGGAAGGGTCTCAGGTTTGTTATAAGCAGTGAGATATCACATCTCATGATATCGGAAGGGTCTCAGGATTGGAATGGGAAGGAGCTGGATATCACATCTCATGATAAAGGAAGGGTCTAAGGTTTGGTATTAGAAGCATTGAGATATCACTTCTCATGCTATAGGAAGGGTCTCAGGATTGGAATGGGAAGGTCTTGGATATCACATCTCATGCTATAGGGAGGGTCTCAAGTTTGATATTAGAAGCATTGAGATATCACATCTCATGATATCGGAAGGGTCTCAGGATTGGAATGGGAAGGAGTTGGATATCACATCTCATGATATAGGAAGGGTCTCAGGTTTGGTATAAGCATTGAGATATCATATCTCTGCTATCGGAAGTGTCTCAGGATTGGAATGGGAAGGAGTTGGATATCCCATCTCATGTTATATGACGGGTCTCAGGTTTGTTATTAGAATCATTGAGATATCATATTGCATGCTGTAGGAAGGGTCTAAGGATTGGAATGGGAAGGACTTGGATATCACATATGCTATAGGGAGGGTCTCAAGTTTGATATTAGAAGCATTGAGATATCACATCTCATGCTATAGGAGGTGTCTCAGGATTGGAATGGGAAGGACTTGGATATCACATATGCTATAGGGAGGGTCTCAAGTTTGATATTAGAAGCATTGAGATATCACATCTCATGCTATAGGAAGGGTCTCAGGATTGGAATGGGAAGGATTGGATATCACATCTCATGCTATAGGAAGGGTCTCAGGTTTGTTATAAGCAGTGAGATATCACATCTCATGATATCGGAAGGGTCTCAGGATTGGAATGGGAAGGAGCTGGATATCACATCTCATGATAAAGGAAGGGTCTAAGGTTTGGTATTAGAAGCATTGAGATATCACTTCTCATGCTATAGGAAGGGTCTCAGGATTGGAATGGGAAGGACTTGGATATCACATCTCATGCTATAGGGAGGGTCTCAAGTTTGATATTAGAAGCATTGAGATATCACATCTCATGATATCGGAAGGGTCTCAGGATTGGAATGGGAAGGATTTGGATATCACATCTCATGTTATAGGACGGGTCTCAGGTTTGGTATTAGAAGCATTGAGACATCACATCTCATGTTATAGGAAGGGTCTCAGGATTGGAATGGGAAGAAGTTGGATATCACATCTCATGCTATAGGAAGGGTCTCAGGTTTGTTATAAGCAGTGAGATATCACATCTCATGATATCGGAAGGGTCTCAGGATTGGAATGGGAAGGAGTTGGATATCACATCTCATGATATAGGAAGGGTCTAAGGTTTGGAAGGGGAAGGATTTGGATATCACATCTCATGTTATAGGACGGGTCTCAGGTTTGGTATTAGAAGCATTGAGATATCAAGTCTCATGGTATAGGAAGGGTCTCAGAATTGGAATGGGAAGGAGTTGGATAACACATCTCAAGCTATAGGAAGGGTCTCAGGATTGGAATGGGAAGAAGTTTGATATCACATCTCATGCCATAGTATGGGTCTCAGGTTTGGTAGAAGCATTGGGATATCACATCTCATGCTATCGGAAGGGTATCAGTATTGGATTTGGAAGGAGTTGGATATCCCATCATGCTATAGGAAGGGTCTCAGGTTGGAATGGGAAGGAGTTGGATATCACATCTCATGTTATAGGAAGGGTCTCAGGATTGGAATGGGAAGGACTTGGATATCATATCTCATGCTATGGGAAGGCTCTCAGGTTTGGAAGGGGAAGGAGTTGGATATCACACCTCAAGCTATAGGAAGGGTCTCAGGTTTGGAATGGGAAGGAGTTGGATATCACATCTCAAGCTATAGGAAGAGTCTCAGGTTTGGTATAAGCATTGAGATATCACATCTCATGCTATAGGAAGGGTCTCAGAATTGGAATGGGAAGGAGTTGGATATCACATCTCATGTTATAGGAAAGATCTCAGGTTTGGTATTAGAAGCATTGAGACATCAAATCTCATGTTATAGGAAGGGTCTCAGGATTGGAATGGGAAGAAGTTGGATATCACATCTCATGCTATAGGAAGGGTCTCAGGTTTGGTATAAGCATTGAGATATCACATCTCATGCTATAGGAAGGGTCTCAGGATTGGAATGGGAAGGAGTTGTATATGACATCTCATGCCATAGGAAGGGTCTCAGGTTTGGTATAAGCATTGAGATATCACATCACATGCTATAGGAAGGGTCTCGGGATTGGAATGGGAAGGACTTGGATATCACATCTCATGCTATAGGCAGGGTCTCAGGTTTGGAAAGGGAAGGAGTTGGATATCACATTTCATGTTAGAGGTAGGATCTCAGGTTTGGTATTAGAGGCATTGAGATATCACATCTCATGCTATCAGAAGGGTCTCAGGATTGGAATGGGAAGGAGTTGGATATCACATCTCATGCTAAAGGGAGGGTCTCAGGTTTGGAAAGGGAAGGATTTGGATATCACATCTCATGTTATAGGAAGGATCTCAGGTTTGGTATTAGAAGCATTGAGATATCACATCTCATGCTATCGGAAGTATCTCAGGTTTGATATTAGAGGCATTGAGATATCACATCTCATGCTATCATAAGAGTCTCAGGATTGGAATGGAAAGGAGTTGGATAGCACATCTCATGCTATAGGAAGTGTCTCAGGATTGGAATGGGAAGGAGTTGGATATCACATCTCATGTTATAGGAAGGATCTCAGGTTTGGTATTAGAAGCATTGAGATATCACTTCTCATGCTATAGGGAGGGTGTCAGGATTGGAATGGGAAGTATTTGGATATCACATCTCATGCTATAGGGAGGGTCTCAAGTTTGATATTAGAAGCATTGAGATATCACATCTCATGATATCGGAAGGGTCTCAGGATTGGAATGGGAAGGAGTTGGATATCACATCTCATGATAAAGGAAGGATCTAAGGTTTGGTATTAGAAGCATTGAGATATCACTTCTCATGCTATAGGAAGGGTCTCAGGATTGGAATGGGAAGGACTTGGATATCACATCTCATGCTATAGGGAGGGTCTCAAGTTTGATATTAGAAGCATTGAGATATCACATCTCATGATATCGGAAGGGTCTCAGGATTGGAATGGGAAGGATTTGGATATCACATCTCATGTTATAGGACGGGTCTCAGGATTGGAATGGGAAGGAGTTTGATATCACATCTCATGCCATAGCATGGGTCTCAGGTTTGGTAGAAGCATTGGGATATCACATCTCATGCTATCGGAAGGGTATCAGTATTGGATTTGGAAGGAGTTGGATATCCCATCTCATGCTAAAGGAAGGGTCTCAGGTTGGAATGGGAAGGAGTTGGATATCACATCTCATGTTATAGGAAGGGTCTCAGGATTGGAATGGGAAGGAGTTGGATATCACATCTCAAGCTATAGGAAGGGTCTCAGGATTGGAATGGGAAGGAGTTTGATATCACATCTCATGCCATAGTATGGGTCTCAGGTTTGGTAGAAGCATTGGGATATCACATCTCATGCTATCGGAAGGGTATCAGTATTGGATTTGGAAGGAGTTGGATATCCCATCTCATGTTATAGGAAGGGTCTCAGGATTGGAATGGGAAGGACTTGGATATCATATCTCATGCTATAGGAAGGGTCTCATAATTGGAATGGGAAGGAGTTGGATATCACATCTCATGTTATAGGAAAGATCTCAGGTTTGGTATTAGAAGCATTGAGACATCACATCTCATGGTATAGGAAGGGTCTCAGGATTGGAATGGGAAGAAGTTGGATATCACATCTCATGCTTTAGGAAGGGTCTCAGGTTTGGTATAAGCATTGAGATATCACATCTCATGCTATAGGAAGGGTCTCAGGATTGGAATGGGAAGAAGTTGGATATCACATCTCATGCTATAGGAAGCATCTCAGATTTGGTATTAGAAGCATTGAGATATCACATCTCATGGTATCGGAAGGGTCTCAGGATTGGAATGGGAAGGAGTTGTATATGACATCTCATGCCGTAGGAAGGGTCTCAGGTTTGGTAGAAGCATTGAGACATCACATCTCATGTTATAGGAAGGGTCTCAGGATTGGAATGGGAAGAAGTTGGATATCACATCTCATGCTATAGGAAGGGTCTCAGGTTTGTTATAAGCAGTGAGATATCACATCTCATGATATCGGAAGGGTCTCAGGATTGGAATGGGAAGGAGCTGGATATCACATCTCATGATAAAGGAAGGGTCTAAGGTTTGGTATTAGAAGCATTGAGATATCACTTCTCATGCTATAGGAAGGGTCTCAGGATTGGAATGGGAAGGACTTGGATATCACATCTCATGCTATAGGGAGGTTCTCAAGTTTGATATTAGAAGCATTGAGATATCACATCTCATGATATCGGAAGGGTCTCAGGATTGGAATGGGAAGGATTTGGATATCACATCTCATGTTATAGGACGGGTCTCAGGATTGGAATGGGAAGGAGTTTGATATCACATCTCATGCCATAGTATGGGTCTCAGGTTTGGTAGAAGCATTGGGATATCACATCTCATGCTATAGGAAGGGTCTCAGGATTGGAATGGGAAGGACTTGGATATCCCATCTCATGCTATAGGGAGGGTCTCAAGTTTGATATTAGAAGCATTGAGATATCACATCTCATGATATCGGAAGGGTCTCAGGATTGGAATGGGAAGGATTTGGATATCACATCTCATGTTATAGGACGGGTCTCAGGTTTGGTATTAGAAGCATTGAGACATCACATCTCATGTTATAGGAAGGGTCTCAGGATTGGAATGGGAAGAAGTTGGATATCACATCTCATGCTATAGGAAGGGTCTCAGGTTTGTTATAAGCAGTGAGATATCACATCTCATGATATCGGAAGGGTCTCAGGATTGGAATGGGAAGGATCTGGATATCACATCTCATGATAAAGGAAGGGTCTAAGGTTTGGTATTAGAAGCATTGAGATATCACTTCTCATGCTATAGGAAGGGTCTCAGGATTGGAATGGGAAGGACTTGGATATCACATCTCATGCTATAGGGAGGGTCTCAAGTTTGATATTAGAAGCATTGAGATATCACATCTCATGATATCGGAAGGGTCTCAGGATTGGAATGGGAAGGATTTGGATATCACATCTCATGTTATAGGACGGGTCTCAGGTTTGGTATTAGAAGCATTGAGACATCACATCTCATGTTATAGGAAGGGTCTCAGGATTGGAATGGGAAGAAGTTGGATATCACATCTCATGCTATAGGAAGGGTCTCAGGTTTGTTATAAGCAGTGAGATATCACATCTCATGATATCGGAAGGGTCTCAGGATTGGAATGGGAAGGAGCTGGATATCACATCTCATGATAAAGGAAGGGTCTAAGGTTTGGTATTAGAAGCATTGAGATATCACTTCTCATGCTATAGGAAGGGTCTCAGGATTGGAATGGGAAGGTCTTGGATATCACATCTCATGCTATAGGGAGGGTCTCAAGTTTGATATTAGAAGCATTGAGATATCACATCTCATGATATCGGAAGGGTCTCAGGATTGGAATGGGAAGGAGTTGGATATCACATCTCATGATATAGGAAGGGTCTCAGGTTTGGTATAAGCATTGAGATATCATATCTCTGCTATCGGAAGTGTCTCAGGATTGGAATGGGAAGGAGTTGGATATCCCATCTCATGTTATATGACGGGTCTCAGGTTTGTTATTAGAATCATTGAGATATCATATTGCATGCTGTAGGAAGGGTCTAAGGATTGGAATGGGAAGGACTTGGATATCACATATGCTATAGGGAGGGTCTCAAGTTTGATATTAGAAGCATTGAGATATCACATCTCATGCTATAGGAGGTGTCTCAGGATTGGAATGGGAAGGACTTGGATATCACATATGCTATAGGGAGGGTCTCAAGTTTGATATTAGAAGCATTGAGATATCACATCTCATGCTATAGGAAGGGTCTCAGGATTGGAATGGGAAGGATTGGATATCACATCTCATGCTATAGGAAGGGTCTCAGGTTTGTTATAAGCAGTGAGATATCACATCTCATGATATCGGAAGGGTCTCAGGATTGGAATGGGAAGGAGCTGGATATCACATCTCATGATAAAGGAAGGGTCTAAGGTTTGGTATTAGAAGCATTGAGATATCACTTCTCATGCTATAGGAAGGGTCTCAGGATTGGAATGGGAAGGACTTGGATATCACATCTCATGCTATAGGGAGGGTCTCAAGTTTGATATTAGAAGCATTGAGATATCACATCTCATGATATCGGAAGGGTCTCAGGATTGGAATGGGAAGGATTTGGATATCACATCTCATGTTATGGGACGGGTCTCAGGTTTGGTATTAGAAGCATTGAGACATCACATCTCATGTTATAGGAAGGGTCTCAGGATTGGAATGGGAAGAAGTTGGATATCACATCTCATGCTATAGGAAGGGTCTCAGGTTTGTTATAAGCAGTGAGATATCACATCTCATGATATCGGAAGGGTCTCAGGATTGGAATGGGAAGGAGCTGGATATCACATCTCATGATAAAGGAAGGGTCTAAGGTTTGGTATTATAAGCATTGAGATATCACTTCTCATGCTATAGGAAGGGTCTCAGGATTGGAATGGGAAGGTCTTGGATATCACATCTCATGCTATAGGGAGGGTCTCAAGTTTGATATTAGAAGCATTGAGATATCACATCTCATGATATCGGAAGGGTCTCAGGATTGGAATGGGAAGGATTTGGATATCACATCTCATGTTATAGGACGGGTGTCAGGTTTGGTATTAGAAGCATTGAGATATCAAGTCTCATGGTATAGGAAGGGTCTCAGAATTGGAATGGGAAGGAGTTGGATATCACATCTCAAGCTATAGGAAGGGTCTCAGGATTGGAATGGGAAGGAGTTTGATATCACATCTCATGCCATAGTATGGGTCTCAGGTTTGGTAGAAGCATTGGGATATCACATCTCATGCTATCGGAAGGGTATCAGTATTGGATTTGGAAGGAGTTGGATATCCCATTTCATGCTATAGGAAGGGTCTCAGGTTGGAATGGGAAGGAGTTGGATATCACATCTCATGTTATAGGAAGGGTCTCAGGATTGGAATGGGAAGGACTTGGATATCATATCTCATGCTATAGGAAGGGTCTCATAATTGGAATGGGAAGGAGTTGGATATCACATCTCATGTTATAGGAAAGATCTCAGGTTTGGTATTAGAAGCATTGAGACATCACATCTCATGTTATAGGAAGGGTCTCAGGATTGGAATGGGAAGAAGTTGGATATCACATCTCATGCTATAGGAAGGGTCTCAGGTTTGGTATAAGCATTGAGATATCACATCTCATGCTATAGGAAGGGTCTCAGGATTGGAATGGGAAGAAGTTGGATATCACATCTCATGCTATAGGAAGCATCTCAGATTTGGTATTAGAAGCATTGAGATATCACATCTCATGCTATCGGAAGGGTCTCAGGATTGGAATGGGAAGGAGTTGTATATGACATCTCATGCCGTAGGAAGGGTCTCAAGTTTGGTATAAGAATTGAGATATCACATCTTTGCAATCGAAAGGGTCTCAGGATTGGAATGGGAAGGAGTTGGATATCCCATCTCATGTTATAGGAAGAGTCTCAGGTTTGGTATTAGAAGCATTGAGATATCACATCTCATGCTATAGGAAGTGTCTCAGGATTGGAATGGGAAGGACTTGGATATCACATATGCTATAGGGAGGGTCTCAAGTTTGATATTAGAAGCATTGAGATATCACATCTCATGCTATAGGAAGGGTCTCAGGATTGGAATGGGAAGGATTGGATATCACATCTCATGCTATAGGAAGGGTCTCAGGTTTGTTATAAGCAGTGAGATACATCTCATGCTATAGGAAGTGTCTCAGGATTGCAATGGGAAGGAGTTGGATATCACATCTCATGCTATAGGAAGGGTCTCAGGTTTGGTAGCATTGAGATATCACATCTCATGCTATAGGAAGGGTCTCAGGATTGGAATGGGAAGAAGTTGGATATCCCATCCCATGTTATAGGACGGGTCTCTGGTTTGGTATTAGAATCATTGAGATATCACATCGCATGCTGTAGGAAGGGTCTAAGGATTGGAATGGGATGGACTTGGACATCACATCTCATGCTATAGGTAGGCTCTCAGGTTTGGTATAAGCATTGAGATATCACATCTCATGGTATAGGAAGGGTCTCAGGATTGGAATTGGACGGATTTGGATATCACATCTCATGCTATAGGAAGGGTCTCAGGTTTGGTATACGCATGGAGATATCACTTCTCATGCTATAGGAAGGGTCTCAGGATTGGAATGGGAAGGAGTTGGATATCACATCTCATGCTATAGGAAGGGTCTCTGATTTGGTATAAGCATTGAGATATCACATCTCATGCTATAGGAAGGGTCTCAGGATTGGAATTGGAAGGAGTTGTATATGACATCTCAGGCTATAAGAAGGGTCTCAGGTTTGGTATAAGCATTGAGATATCACATCTCTGCTATCGGAAGGGTCTCAGGATTGGAATGGGAAGGACTTGGATGTCACATCTCATGCTATAGGGAGGGTCTCATGTTTGATATTAGAAGCATTGAGATAACAAATCTCATGATATCGGAAGGGTCTCAGGATTGGAATGGGAAGGAGTTGGATATCACATCTCATGATATAGGAAGGGTCTAAGGTTTGGAAGGGGAAGGATTTGGATATCACATCTCATGTTATAGGACGGGTCTCAGGTTTGGTATTAGAAGCATTGAGATATCAAGTCTCATGGTATAGGAAGGGTCTCAGAATTGGAATGGGAAGGAGTTGGATAACACATCTCAAGCTATAGGAAGGGTCTCAGGATTGGAATGGGAAGAAGTTTGATATCACATCTCATGCCATAGTATGGGTCTCAGGTTTGGTAGAAGCATTGGGATATCACATCTCATGCTATCGGAAGGGTATCAGTATTGGATTTGGAAGGAGTTGGATATCCCATCATGCTATAGGAAGGGCCTCAGGTTGGAATGGGAAGGAGTTGGATATCACATCTCATGTTATAGGAAGGGTCTCAGGATTGGAATGGGAAGGACTTGGATATCATATCTCATGCTATGGGAAGGCTCTCAGGTTTGGAAGGGGAAGGAGTTGGATATCACACCTCAAGCTATAGGAAGGGTCTCAGGTTTGGAATGGGAAGGAGTTGGATATCACATCTCAAGCTATAGGAAGAGTCTCAGGTTTGGTATAAGCATTGAGATATCACATCTCATGCTATAGGAAGGGTCTCAGAATTGGAATGGGAAGGAGTTGGATATCACATCTCATGTTATAGGAAAGATCTCAGGTTTGGTATTAGAAGCATTGAGACATCAAATCTCATGTTATAGGAAGGGTCTCAGGATTGGAATGGGAAGAAGTTGGATATCACATCTCATGCTATAGGAAGGGTCTCAGGTTTGGTATAAGCATTGAGATATCACATCTCTTGCTATAGGAAGGGTCTCAGGATTGGAATGGGAAGGAGTTGTATATGACATCTCATGCCATAGGAAGGGTCTCAGGTTTGGTATAAGCATTGAGATATCACATCACATGCTATAGGAAGGGTCTCGGGATTGGAATGGGAAGGACTTGGATATCACATCTCATGCTATAGGCAGGGTCTCAGGTTTGGAAAGGGAAGGAGTTGGATATCACATTTCATGTTAGAGGTAGGATCTCAGGTTTGGTATTAGAGGCATTGAGATATCACATCTCATGCTATCAGAAGGGTCTCAGGATTGGAATGGGAAGGAGTTGGATATCACATCTCATGCTAAAGGGAGGGTCTCAGGTTTGGAAAGGGAAGGATTTGGATATCACATCTCATGTTATAGGAAGGATCTCAGGTTTGGTATTAGAAGCATTGAGATATCACATCTCATGCTATCGGAAGTATCTCAGGTTTGGTATTAGAGGCATTGAGATATCACATCTCATGCTATCATAAGAGTCTCAGGATTGGAATGGGAAGGAGTTGGATAGCACATCTCATGCTATAGGAAGTGTCTCAGGATTGGAATGGGAAGGAGTTGGATATCACATCTCATGTTATAGGAAGGATCTCAGGTTTGGTATTAGAAGCATTGAGATATCACTTCTCATGCTATAGGGAGGGTCTCAGGATTGGAATGGGAAGTATTTGGATATCACATCTCATGCTATAGGGAGGGTCTCAAGTTTGATATTAGAAGCATTGAGATATCACATCTCATGATATCGGAAGGGTCTCAGGATTGGAATGGGAAGGAGTTGGATATCACATCTCATGATAAAGGAAGGGTCTAAGGTTTGGTATTAGAAGCATTGAGATATCACTTCTCATGCTATAGGAAGGGTCTCAGGATTGGAATGGGAAGGACTTGGATATCACATCTCATGCTATAGGGAGGGTCTCAAGTTTGATATTAGAAGCATTGAGATATCACATCTCATGATATCGGACGGGTCTCAGGATTGGAATGGGAAGGATTTGGATATCACATCTCATGTTATAGGACGGGTCTCAGGATTGGAATGGGAAGGAGTTTGATATCACATCTCATGCCATAGTATGGGTCTCAGGTTTGGTAGAAGCATTGGGATATCACATCTCATGCTATCGGAAGGGTATCAGTATTGGATTTGGAAGGAGTTGGATATCCCATCTCATGCTAAAGGAAGGGTCTCAGGTTGGAATGGGAAGGAGTTGGATATCACATCTCATGTTATAGGAAGGGTCTCAGGATTGGAATGGGAAGGAGTTGGATATCACATCTCAAGCTATAGGAAGGGTCTCAGGATTGGAATGGGAAGGAGTTTGATATCACATCTCATGCCATAGTATGGGTCTCAGGTTTGGTAGAAGCATTGGGATATCACATCTCATGCTATCGGAAGGGTATCAGTATTGGATTTGGAAGGAGTTGGATATCCCATCTCATGTTATAGGAAGGGTCTCAGGATTGGAATGGGAAGGACTTGGATATCATATCTCATGCTATAGGAAGGGTCTCATAATTGGAATGGGAAGGAGTTGGATATCACATCTCATGTTATAGGAAAGATCTCAGGTTTGTTATTAGAAGCATTGAGACATCACATCTCATGTTATAGGAAGGGTCTCAGGATTGGAATGGGAAGAAGTTGGATATCACATCTCATGCTATAGGAAGGGTCTCAGGTTTGGTATAAGCATTGAGATATCACATCTCATGCTATAGGAAGGGTCTCAGGATTGGAATGGGAAGAAGTTGGATATCACATCTCATGCTATAGGAAGCATCTCAGATTTGGTATTAGAAGCATTGAGATATCACATCTCATGCTATCGGAAGGGTCTCAGGATTGGAATGGGAAGGAGTTGTATATGACATCTCATGCCGTAGGAAGGGTCTCAGGTTTGGTATAAGCATTGAGATATCACATCTTTGCAATCGAAAGGGTCTCAGGATTGGAATGGGAAGGAGTTGGATATCCCATCTCATGTTATAGGAAGAGTCTCAGGTTTGGTATTAGAAGCATTGAGATATCACATCTCATGCTATAGGAAGTGTCTCAGGGTTGGAATGGGAAGGACTTGGATATCACATATGCTATAGGGAGGGTCTCATGTTTGATATTAGAAGCATTGAGATATCACATCTCATGCTATAGGAAGGGTCTCAGGATTGGAATGGGAAGGAGTTGGATATCACATCTCATGCTATAGGAAGGGTCTCAGGTTTGGTAGCATTGAGATATCACATCTCATGCTATAGGAAGGGTCTCAGGATTGGAATGGGAAGAAGTTGGATATCACATCTCATGCTATAGGAAGGGTCTCAGGTTTGGTAGCATTGAGATATCACATCTCATGCTATAGGAAGGGTCTCAGGATTGGAATGGGAAGAAGTTGGATATCACATCTCATGCTATAGGAAGGATCTCAGATTTGGTATTAGAAGCATTGAGATATCAAGTCTCATGGTATAGGAAGGGTCTCAGAATTGGAATGGGAAGGAGTTGGATATCACATCACAAGCTATAGGAAGGGTATCAGTATTGGATTTGGAAGGAGTTGGATATCCCATCTCATGCTATAGGAAGGGTCTCAGGTTGGAATGGGAAGGAGTTGGATATCACATCTCATGCTATAGGAAGGGTCTCAGGTTTGGTAGCATTGAGATATCACATCTCATGCTATAGGAAGGGTCTCAGGATTGGAATGGGAAGAAGTTGGATATCACATCTCATGCTATAGGAAGGATCTCAGATTTGGTATTAGAAGCATTGAGATATCAAGTCTCATGGTATAGGAAGGGTCTCAGAATTGGAATGGGAAGGAGTTGGATATCACATCTCATGCTATAGGAAGGGTCTCAGGTTTGGTAGCATTGAGATATCACATCTCATGCTATAGGAAGGGTCTCAGGATTGGAATGGGAAGAAGTTGGATATCACATCTCATGCTATAGGAAGGATCTCAGATTTGGTATTAGAAGCATTGAGATATCAAGTCTCATGGTATAGGAAGGGTCTCAGAATTGGAATGGGAAGGAGTTGGATATCACATCACAAGCTATAGGAAGGGTATCAGTATTGGATTTGGAAGGAGTTGGATATCCCATCTCATGCTATAGGAAGGGTCTCAGGTTGGAATGGGAAGGAGTTGGATATCACATCTCATGTTATAGGAAGGGTCTTAGGATTGGAATGGGAAGGACTTGGATATCATATCTAATGATATAGGAAGGGTCTCAGAATTGGAATGGGAAGGAGTTGGATATCATCTCATGTTATAGGAAAGATCTCAGGTTTGGTATTAGAAGCATTGAGACATCACATCTCATGTTATAGGAAGGGTCTCAGGATTGGAATGGGAAGAAGTTGGATATCACATCTCATGCTATAGGAAGGGTCTCAGGTTTGGTATAAGCTTTGAGATATCACATCTCATGCTATAGGAAGGGTTTCAGGATTGGAATGGGAAGAAGTTGGATATCACATCTCATGATAAAGGAAGGGTCTAAGGTTTGGTATTAGAAGCATTGAGATATCACATCTCATGCTATAGGAAGGGTCTCAGGATTGGAATGGGAAGGACTTGGATATCACATCTCATGCTATAGGGAGGGTCTCAAGTTTGATATTAGAAGCATTGAGATATCACATCTCATGATATCGGAAGGGTCTCAGGATTGGAATGGGAAGGATTTGGATATCACATCTCATGTTATAGGACGGGTCTCAGGTTTGGTATTAGAAGCATTGAGACATCACATCTCATGTTATAGGAAGGGTCTCAGGATTGGAATGGGAAGAAGTTGGATATCACATCTCATGCTATAGGAAGGGTCTCAGGTTTGTTATAAGCAGTGAGATATCACATCTCATGATATCGGAAGAGTCTCAGGATTGGAATGGGAAGGAGCTGGATATCACATCTCATGATAAAGGAAGGGTCTAAGGTTTGGTATGAGAAGCATTGAGATATCACTTCTCATGCTATAGGAAGGGTCTCAGGATTGGAATGGGAAGGACTTGGATATCACATCTCATGCTATAGGGAGGGTCTCAAGTTTGATATTAGAAGCATTGAGATATCACATCTCATGATATCGGAAGGGTCTCAGGATTGGAATGGGAAGGATTTGGATATCACATCTCATGTTATAGGACGGGTCTCAGGATTGGAATGGGAAGGAGTTTGATATCACATCTCATGCCATAGTATGGGTCTCAGGTTTGGTAGAAGCATTGGGATATCACATCTCATGCTATCGGAAGGGTATCAGTATTGGATTTGGAAGGAGTTGGATATCCCATCTCATGCTAAAGGAAGGGTCTCAGGTTGGAATGGGAAGGAGTTGGATATCACATCTCATGTTATAGGAAGGGTCTCAGGATTGGAATGGGAAGGAGTTGGATATCACATCTCAAGCTATAGGAAGGGTCTCAGGTTTGGTATAAGCATTGAGATATCACATCTCATGCTATAGGAAGGGTCTCAGAATTGGAATGGGAAGGAGTTGGATATCACATCTCATGTTATAGGAAAGATCTCAGGTTTGGTATTAGAAGCATTGAGACATCAAATCTCATGTTATAGGAAGGGTCTCAGGATTGGAATGGGAAGAAGTTGGATATCACATCTCATGCTATAGGAAGGGTCTCAGGTTTGGTATAAGCATTGAGATATCACATCTCATGCTATAGGAAGGGTCTCAGGATTGGAATGGGAAGGAGTTGTATATGACATCTCATGCCATAGGAAGGGTCTCAGGTTTGGTATAAGCATTGAGATATCACATCACATGCTATAGGAAGGGTCTCGGGATTGGAATGGGAAGGACTTGGATATCACATCTCATGCTATAGGCAGGGTCTCAGGTTTGGAAAGGGAAGGAGTTGGATATCACATTTCATGTTAGAGGTAGGATCTCAGGTTTGGTATTAGAGGCATTGAGATATCACATCTCATGCTATCAGAAGGGTCTCAGGATTGGAATGGGAAGGAGTTGGATATCACATCTCATGCTAAAGGGAGGGTCTCAGGTTTGGAAAGGGAAGGATTTGGATATCACATCTCATGTTATAGGAAGGATCTCAGGTTTGGTATTAGAAGCATTGAGATATCACATCTCATGCTATCGGAAGTATCTCAGGTTTGGTATTAGAGGCATTGAGATATCACATCTCATGCTATCATAAGAGTCTCAGGATTGGAATGGGAAGGAGTTGGATAGCACAACTCATGCTATAGGAAGTGTCTCAGGATTGGAATGGGAAGGAGTTGGATATCACATCTCATGTTATAGGAAGGATCTCAGGTTTGGTATTAGAAGCATTGAGATATCACTTCTCATGCTATAGGGAGGGTCTCAGGATTGGAATGGGAAGTATTTGGATATCACATCTCATGCTATAGGGAGGGTCTCACGTTTGATATTAGAAGCATTGAGATATCACATCTCATGATATCGGAAGGGTCTCAGGATTGGAATGGGAAGGAGTTGGATATCACATCTCATGATAAAGGAAGGATCTAAGGTTTGGTATTAGAAGCATTGAGATATCACTTCTCATGCTATAGGAAGGGTCTCAGGATTGGAATGGGAAGGACTTGGATATCACATCTCATGCTATAGGGAGGGTCTCAAGTTTGATATTAGAAGCATTGAGATATCACATCTCATGATATCGGAAGGGTCTCAGGATTGGAATGGGAAGGATTTGGATATCACATCTCATGTTATAGGACGGGTCTCAGGATTGGAATGGGAAGGAGTTGGATATCACATCTCAAGCTATAGGAAGGGTCTCAGGATTGGAATGGGAAGGAGTTTGATATCACATCTCATGCCATAGTATGGGTCTCAGGTTTGGTAGAAGCATTGGGATATCACATCTCATGCTATCGGAAGGGTATCAGTATTGGATTTGGAAGGAGTTGGATATCCCATCTCATGCTAAAGGAAGGGTCTCAGGTTGGAATGGGAAGGAGTTGGATATCACATCTCATGTTATAGGAAGGGTCTCAGGATTGGAATGGGAAGGAGTTGGATATCACATCTCAAGCTATAGGAAGGGTCTCAGGATTGGAATGGGAAGGAGTTTGATATCACATCTCATGCCATAGTATGGGTCTCAGGTTTGGTAGAAGCATTGGGATATCACATCTCATGCTATCGGAAGGGTATCAGTATTGGATTTGGAAGGAGTTGGATATCCCATCTCATGTTATAGGAAGGGTCTCAGGATTGGAATGGGAAGGACTTGGATATCATATCTCATGCTATAGGAAGGGTCTCATAATTGGAATGGGAAGGAGTTGGATATCACATCTCATGTTATAGGAAAGATCTCAGGTTTGGTATTAGAAGCATTGAGACATCACATCTCATGTTATAGGAAGGGTCTCAATATTGGAATGGGAAGAAGTTGGATATCACATCTCATGCTATAGGAAGGGTCTCAGGTTTGGTATAAGCATTGAGATATCACATCTCATGCTATAGGAAGGGTCTCAGGATTGGAATGGGAAGAAGTTGGATATCACATCTCATGCTATAGGAAGCATCTCAGATTTGGTATTAGAAGCATTGAGATATCACATCTCATGCTATCGGAAGGGTCTCAGGATACGAATGGGAAGGAGTTGTATATGACATCTCATGCCGTAGGAAGGGTCTCAGGTTTGGTAGAAGCATTGAGACATCACATCTCATGTTATAGGAAGGGTCTCAGGATTGGAATGGGAAGAAGTTGGATATCACATCTCATGCTATAGGAAGGGTCTCAGGTTTGTTATAAGCAGTGAGATATCACATCTCATGATATCGGAAGGGTCTCAGGATTGGAATGGGAAGGAGCTGGATATCACATCTCATGATAAAGGAAGGGTCTAAGGTTTGGTATTAGAAGCATTGAGATATCACTTCTCATGCTATAGGAAGGGTCTCAGGATTGGAATGGGAAGGACTTGGATATCACATCTCATGCTATAGGGAGGTTCTCAAGTTTGATATTAGAAGCATTGAGATATCACATCTCATGATATCGGAAGGGTCTCAGGATTGGAATGGGAAGGATTTGGATATCACATCTCATGTTATAGGACGGGTCTCAGGATTGGAATGGGAAGGAGTTTGATATCACATCTCATGCCATAGTATGGGTCTCAGGTTTGGTAGAAGCATTGGGATATCACATCTCATGCTATAGGAAGGGTCTCAGGATTGGAATGGGAAGGACTTGGATATCCCATCTCATGCTATAGGGAGGGTCTCAAGTTTGATATTAGAAGCATTGAGATATCACATCTCATGATATCGGAAGGGTCTCAGGATTGGAATGGGAAGGATTTGGATATCACATCTCATGTTATAGGACGGGTCTCAGGTTTGGTATTAGAAGCATTGAGACATCACATCTCATGTTATAGAAAGGGTCTCAGGATTGGAATGGGAAGAAGTTGGATATCACATCACATGCTATAGGAAGGGTCTCAGGTTTGTTATAAGCAGTGAGATATCACATCTCATGATATCGGAAGGGTCTCAGGATTGGAATGGGAAGGAGCTGGATATCACATCTCATGATAAAGGAAGGGTCTAAGGTTTGGTATTAGAAGCATTGAGATATCACTTCTCATGCTATAGGAAGGGTCTCAGGATTGGAATGGGAAGGACTTGGATATCACATCTCATGCTATATGGAGGGTCTCAAGTTTGATATTAGAAGCATTGAGATATCACATCTCATGATATCGGAAGGGTCTCAGGATTGGAATGGGAAGGATTTGGATATCACATCTCATGTTATAGGACGGGTCTCAGGTTTGGTATTAGAAGCATTGAGACATCACATCTCATGTTATAGGAAGGGTCTCAGGATTGGAATGGGAAGAAGTTGGATATCACATCTCATGCTATAGGAAGGGTCTCAGGTTTGTTATAAGCAGTGAGATATCACATCTCATGATATCGGAAGGGTCTCAGGATTGGAATGGGAAGGAGCTGGATATCACATCTCATGATAAAGGAAGGGTCTAAGGTTTGGTATTAGAAGCATTGAGATATCACTTCTCATGCTATAGGAAGGGTCTCAGGATTGGAATGGGAAGGTCTTGGATATCACATCTCATGCTATAGGGAGGGTCTCAAGTTTGATATTAGAAGCATTGAGATATCACATCTCATGATATCGGAAGGGTCTCAGGATTGGAATGGAAAGGATTTGGATATCACATCTCATGTTATAGGACGGGTCTCAGGTTTGGTATTAGAAGCATTGAGATATCAAGTCTCATGGTATAGGAAGGGTCTCAGAATTGGAATGGGAAGGAGTTGGATATCACATCTCAAGCTATAGGAAGGGTCTCAGGATTGGAATGGGAAGGAGTTTGATATCACATCTCATGCCATAGTATGGGTCTCAGGTTTGGTAGAAGCATTGGGATATCACATCTCATGCTATCGGAAGGGTATCAGTATTGGATTTTGAAGGAGTTGGATATCCCATTTCATGCTGTAGGAAGGGTCTCAGGTTGGAATGGGAAGGAGTTGGATATCACATTTCATGTTATAGGAAGGGTCTCAGGATTGGAATGGGAAGGACTTGGATATCATATCTCATGCTATAGGAAGGGTCTCATAATTGGAATGGGAAGGAGTTGGATATCACATCTCATGTTATAGGAAAGATCTCAGGTTTGGTATTAGAAGCATTGAGACATCACATCTCATGTTATAGGAAGGGTCTCAGGATTGGAATGGGAAGAAGTTGGATATCACATCTCATGCTATAGGAAGGGTCTCAGGTTTGGTATAAGCATTGAGATATCACATCTCATGCTATAGGAAGGGTCTCAGGATTGGAATGGGAAGAAGTTGGATATCACATCTCATGCTATAGGAAGCATCTCAGATTTGGTATTAGAAGCATTGAGATATCACATCTCATGCTATCGGAAGGGTCTCAGGATTGGAATGGGAAGGAGTTGTATATGACATCTCATGCCGTAGGAAGGGTCTCAGGTTTGGTATAAGAATTGAGATATCACATCTTTGCAATCGAAAGGGTCTCAGGATTGGAATGGGAAGGAGTTGGATATCCCATCTCATGTTATAGGAAGAGTCTCAGGTTTGGTATTAGAAGCATTGAGATATCACATCTCATGCTATAGGAAGTGTCTCAGGATTGGAATGGGAAGGACTTGGATATCACATATGCTATAGGGAGGGTCTCAAGTTTGATATTAGAAGCATTGAGATATCACATCTCATGCTATAGGAAGGGTCTCAGGATTGGAATGGGAAGGATTGGATATCACATCTCATGCTATAGGAAGGGTCTCAGGTTTGTTATAAGCAGTGAGATACATCTCATGCTATAGGAAGTGTCTCAGGATTGGAATGGGAAGGAGTTGGATATCACATCTCATGCTATAGGAAGGGTCTCAGGTTTGGTAGCATTGAGATATCACATCTCATGCTATAGGAAGGGTCTCAGGATTGGAATGGGAAGAAGTTGGATATCCCATCCCATGTTATAGGACGGGTCTCTGGTTTGGTATTAGAATCATTGAGATATCACATCGCATGCTGTAGGAAGGGTCTAAGGATTGGAATGGGATGGACTTGGACATCACATCTCATGCTATAGGTAGGCTCTCAGGTTTGGTATAAGCATTGAGATATCACATCTCATGGTATAGGAAGGGTCTCAGGATTGGAATTGGACGGATTTGGATATCACATCTCATGCTATAGGAAGGGTCTCAGGTTTGGTATACGCATGGAGATATCACTTCTCATGCTATAGGAAGGGTCTCAGGATTGGAATGGGAAGGAGTTGGATATCACATCTCATGCTATAGGAAGGGTCTCTGATTTGGTATAAGCATTGAGATATCACATCTCATGCTATAGGAAGGGTCTCAGGATTGGAATTGGAAGGAGTTGTATATGACATCTCAGGCTATAGGAAGGGTCTCAGGTTTGGTATAAGCATTGAGATATCACATCTCTGCTATCGGAAGGGTCTCAGGATTGGAATGGGAAGGACTTGGATGTCACATCTCATGCTATAGGGAGGGTCTCAAGTTTGATATTAGAAGCATTGAGATAACAAATCTCATGATATCGGAAGGGTCTCAGGATTGGAATGGGAAGGAGTTGGATATCACATCTCATGATATAGGAAGGGTCTAAGGTTTGGAAGGGGAAGGATTTGGATATCACATCTCATGTTATAGGACGGGTCTCAGGTTTGGTATTAGAAGCATTGAGATATCAAGTCTCATGGTATAGGAAGGGTCTCAGAATTGGAATGGGAAGGAGTTGGATAACACATCTCAAGCTATAGGAAGGGTCTCAGGATTGGAATGGGAAGAAGTTTGATATCACATCTCATGCCATAGTATGGGTCTCAGGTTTGGTAGAAGCATTGGGATATCACATCTCATGCTATCGGAAGGGTATCAGTATTGGATTTGGAAGGAGTTGGATATCCCATCATGCTATAGGAAGGGTCTCAGGTTGGAATGGGAAGGAGTTGGATATCACATCTCATGTTATAGGAAGGGTCTCAGGATTGGAATGGGAAGGACTTGGATATCATATCTCATGCTATGGGAAGGCTCTCAGGTTTGGAAGGGGAAGGAGTTGGATATCACACCTCAAGCTATAGGAAGGGTCTCAGGTTTGGAATGGGAAGGAGTTGGATATCACATCTCAAGCTATAGGAAGAGTCTCAGGTTTGGTATAAGCATTGAGATATCACATCTCATGCTATAGGAAGGGTCTCAGAATTGGAATGGGAAGGAGTTGGATATCACATCTCATGTTATAGGAAAGATCTCAGGTTTGGTATTAGAAGCATTGAGACATCAAATCTCATGTTATAGGAAGGGTCTCAGGATTGGAATGGGAAGAAGTTGGATATCACATCTCATGCTATAGGAAGGGTCTCAGGTTTGGTATAAGCATTGAGATATCACATCTCATGCTATAGGAAGGGTCTCAGGATTGGAATGGGAAGGAGTTGTATATGACATCTCATGCCATAGGAAGGGTCTCAGGTTTGGTATAAGCATTGAGATATCACATCACATGCTATAGGAAGGGTCTCGGGATTGGAATGGGAAGGACTTGGATATCACATCTCATGCTATAGGCAGGGTCTCAGGTTTGGAAAGGGAAGGAGTTGGATATCACATTTCATGTTAGAGGTAGGATCTCAGGTTTGGTATTAGAGGCATTGAGATATCACATCTCATGCTATCAGAAGGGTCTCAGGATTGGAATGGGAAGGAGTTGGATATCACATCTCATGCTAAAGGGAGGGTCTCAGGTTTGGAAAGGGAAGGATTTGGATATCACATCTCATGTTATAGGAAGGATCTCAGGTTTGGTATTAGAAGCATTGAGATATCACATCTCATGCTATCGGAAGTATCTCAGGTTTGGTATTAGAGGCATTGAGATATCACATCTCATGCTATCATAAGAGTCTCAGGATTGGAATGGGAAGGAGTTGGATAGCACATCTCATGCTATAGGAAGTGTCTCAGGATTGGAATGGGAAGGAGTTGGATATCACATCTCATGTTATAGGAAGGATCTCAGGTTTGGTATTAGAAGCATTGAGATATCACTTCTCATGCTATAGGGAGGGTCTCAGGATTGGAATGGGAAGTATTTGGATATCACATCTCATGCTATAGGGAGGGTCTCAAGTTTGATATTAGAAGCATTGAGATATCACATCTCATGATATCGGAAGGGTCTCAGGATTGGAATGGGAAGGAGTTGGATATCACATCTCATGATAAAGGAAGGGTCTAAGGTTTGGTATTAGAAGCATTGAGATATCACTTCTCATGCTATAGGAAGGGTCTCAGGATTGGAATGGGAAGGACTTGGATATCACATCTCATGCTATAGGGAGGGTCTCAAGTTTGATATTAGAAGCATTGAGATATCACATCTCATGATATCGGAAGGGTCTCAGGATTGGAATGGGAAGGATTTGGATATCACATCTCATGTTATAGGACGGGTCTCAGGATTGGAATGGGAAGGAGTTTGATATCACATCTCATGCCATAGTATGGGTCTCAGGTTTGGTAGAAGCATTGGGATATCACATCTCATGCTATCGGAAGGGTATCAGTATTGGATTTGGAAGGAGTTGGATATCCCATCTCATGCTAAAGGAAGGGTCTCAGGTTGGAATGGGAAGGAGTTGGATATCACATCTCATGTTATAGGAAGGGTCTCAGGATTGGAATGGGAAGGAGTTGGATATCACATCTCAAGCTATAGGAAGGGTCTCAGGATTGGAATGGGAAGGAGTTTGATATCACATCTCATGCCATAGTATGGGTCTCAGGTTTGGTAGAAGCATTGGGATATCACATCTCATGCTATCGGAAGGGTATCAGTATTGGATTTGGAAGGAGTTGGATATCCCATCTCATGTTATAGGAATGGTCTCAGGATTGGAATGGGAAGGACTTGGATATCATATCTCATGCTATAGGAAGGGTCTCATAATTGGAATGGGAAGGAGTTGGATATCACATCTCATGTTATAGGAAAGATCTCAGGTTTGTTATTAGAAGCATTGAGACATCACATCTCATGTTATAGGAAGGGTCTCAGGATTGGAATGGGAAGAAGTTGGATATCACATCTCATGCTATAGGAAGGGTCTCAGGTTTGGTATAAGCATTGAGATATCACATCTCATGCTATAGGAAGGGTCTCAGGATTGGAATGGGAAGAAGTTGGATATCACATCTCATGCTATAGGAAGCATCTCAGATTTGGTATTAGAAGCATTGAGATATCACATCTCATGCTATCGGAAGGGTCTCAGGATTGGAATGGGAAGGAGTTGTATATGACATCTCATGCCGTAGGAAGGGTCTCAGGTTTGGTATAAGCATTGAGATATCACATCTTTGCAATCGAAAGGGTCTCAGGATTGGAATGGGAAGGAGTTGGATATCCCATCTCATGTTATAGGAAGAGTCTCAGGTTTGGTATTAGAAGCATTGAGATATCACATCTCATGCTATAGGAAGTGTCTCAGGATTGGAATGGGAAGGACTTGGATATCACATATGCTATAGGGAGGGTCTCACGTTTGATACTAGAAGCATTGAGATATCACATCTCATGCTATAGGAAGGGTCTCAGGATTGGAATGGGAAGGATTGGATATCACATCTCATGCTATAGGAAGGGTCTCAGGTTTGGTAGCATTGAGATATCACATCTCATGCTATAGGAAGGGTCTCAGGATTGGAATGGGAAGAAGTTGGATATCACATCTCATGCTATAGGAAGGATCTCAGATTTGGTATTAGAAGCATTGAGATATCAAGTCTCATGGTATAGGAAGGGTCTCAGAATTGGAATGGGAAGGAGTTGGATATCACATCACAAGCTATAGGAAGGGTATCAGTATTGGATTTGGAAGGAGTTGGATATCCCATCTCATGCTATAGGAAGGGTCTCAGGTTGGAATGGGAAGGAGTTGGATATCACATCTCATGTTATAGGAAGGGTCTCTGGATTGGAATGGGAAGGACTTGGATATCATATCTAATGATATAGGAAGGGTCTCAGAATTGGAATGGGAAGGAGTTGGATATCATCTCATGTTATAGGAAAGATCTCAGGTTTGGTATTAGAAGCATTGAGACATCACATCTCATGTTATAGGAAGGGTCTCAGGATTGGAATGGGAAGAAGTTGGATATCACATCTCATGCTATAGGAAGGGTCTCAGGTTTGGTATAAGCTTTGAGATATCACATCTCATGCTATAGGAAGGGTTTCAGGATTGGAATGGGAAGAAGTTGGATATCACATCTCATGATAAAGGAAGGGTCTAAGGTTTGGTATTAGAAGCATTGAGATATCACTTCTCATGCTATAGGAAGGGTCTCAGGATTGGAATGGGAAGGACTTGGATATCACATCTCATGCTATAGGGAGGGTCTCAAGTTTGATATTAGAAGCATTGAGATATCACATCTCATGATATCGGAAGGGTCTCAGGATTGGAATGGGAAGGATTTGGATATCACATCTCATGTTATAGGACGGGTCTCAGGTTTGGTATTAGAAGCATTGAGACATCACATCTCATGTTATAGGAAGGGTCTCAGGATTGGAATGGGAAGAAGTTGGATATCACATCTCATGCTATAGGAAGGGTCTCAGGTTTGTTATAAGCAGTGAGATATCACATCTCATGATATCGGAAGAGTCTCAGGATTGGAATGGGAAGGAGCTGGATATCACATCTCATGATAAAGGAAGGGTCTACGGTTTGGTATTAGAAGCATTGAGATATCACTTCTCATGCTATAGGAAGGGTCTCAGGATTGGAATGGGAAGGACTTGGATATCACATCTCATGCTATAGGGAGGGTCTCAAGTTTGATATTAGAAGCATTGAGATATCACATCTCATGATATCGGAAGGGTCTCAGGATTGGAATGGGAAGGATTTGGATATCACATCTCATGTTATAGGACGGGTCTCAGGATTGGAATGAGAAGGAGTTTGATATCACATCTCATGCCATAGTATGGGTCTCAGGTTTGGTAGAAGCATTGGGATATCACATCTCATGCTATCGGAAGGGTATCAGTATTGGATTTGGAAGGAGTTGGATATCCCATCTCATGCTAAAGGAAGGGTCTCAGGTTGGAATGGGAAGGAGTTGGATATCACATCTCATGTTATAGGAAGGGTCTCAGGATTGGAATGGGAAGGAGTTGGATATCACATCTCAAGCTATAGGAAGGGTCTCAGGTTTGGTATAAGCATTGAGATATCACATCTCATGCTATAGGAAGGGTCTCAGAATTGGAATGGGAAGGAGTTGGATATCACATCTCATGTTATAGGAAAGATCTCAGGTTTGGTATTAGAAGCATTGAGACATCAAATCTCATGTTATAGGAAGGGTCTCAGGATTGGAATGGGAAGAAGTTGGATATCACATCTCATGCTATAGGAAGGGTCTCAGGTTTGGTATAAGCATTGAGATATCACATCTCATGCTATAGGAAGGGTCTCAGGATTGGAATGGGAAGGAGTTGTATATGACATCTCATGCCATAGGAAGGGTCTCAGGTTTGGTATAAGCATTGAGATATCACATCACATGCTATAGGAAGGGTCTCGGGATTGGAATGGGAAGGACTTGGATATCACATCTCATGCTATAGGCAGGGTCTCAGGTTTGGAAAGGGAAGGAGTTGGATATCACATTTCATGTTAGAGGTAGGATCTCAGGTTTTTTATTAGAGGCATTGAGATATCACATCTCATGCTATCAGAAGGGTCTCAGGATTGGAATGGGAAGGAGTTGGATATCACATCTCATGCTAAAGGGAGGGTCTCAGGTTTGGAAAGGGAAGGATTTGGATATCACATCTCATGTTATAGGAAGGATCTCAGGTTTGGTATTAGAAGCATTGAGATATCACATCTCATGCTATCGGAAGTATCTCAGGTTTGGTATTAGAGGCATTGAGATATCACATCTCATGCTATCATAAGAGTCTCAGGATTGGAATGGGAAGGAGTTGGATAGCACATCTCATGCTATAGGAAGTGTCTCAGGATTGGAATGGGAAGGAGTTGGATATCACATCTCATGTTATAGGAAGGATCTCAGGTTTGGTATTAGAAGCATTGAGATATCACTTCTCATGCTATAGGGAGGGTCTCAGGATTGGAATGGGAAGTATTTGGATATCACATCTCATGCTATAGGGAGGGTCTCAAGTTTGATATTAGAAGCATTGAGATATCACATCTCATGATATCGGAAGGGTCTCAGGATTGGAATGGGAAGGAGTTGGATATCACATCTCATGATAAAGGAAGGATCTAAGGTTTGGTATTAGAAGCATTGAGATATCACTTCTCATGCTATAGGAAGGGTCTCAGGATTGGAATGGGAAGGACTTGGATATCACATCTCATGCTATAGGGAGGGTCTCAAGTTTGATATTAGAAGCATTGAGATATCACATCTCATGATATCGGAAGGGTCTCAGGATTGGAATGGGAAGGATTTGGATATCACATCTCATGTTATAGGACGGGTCTCAGGATTGGAATGGGAAGGAGTTTGATATCACATCTCATGCCATAGTCTGGGTCTCAGGTTTGGTAGAAGCATTGGGATATCACATCTCATGCTATCGGAAGGGTATCAGTATTGGATTTGGAAGGAGTTGGATATCCCATCTCATGCTAAAGGAAGGGTCTCAGGTTGGAATGGGAAGGAGTTGGATATCACATCTCATGTTATAGGAAGGGTCTCAGGATTGGAATGGGAAGGAGTTGGATATCACATCTCAAGCTATAGGAAGGGTCTCAGGATTGGAATGGGAAGGAGTTTGATATCACATCTCATGCTATAGTATGGGTCTCAGGTTTGGTAGAAGCATTGGGATATCACATCTCATGCTATCGGAAGGGTATCAGTATTGGATTTGGAAGGAGTTGGATATCCCATCTCATGTTATAGGAAGGGTCTCAGGATTGGAATGGGAAGAACTTGGATATCATATCTCATGCTATAGGAAGGGTCTCATAATTGGAATGGGAAGGAGTTGGATATCACATCTCATGTTATAGGAAAGATCTCAGGTTTGGTATTAGAAGCATTGAGACATCACATCTCATGTTATAGGAAGGGTCTCAGGATTGGAATGGGAAGAAGTTGGATATCACATCCCATGCTATAGGAAGGGTCTCAGGTTTGGTATAAGCATTGAGATATCACATCTCATGCTATAGGAAGGGTCTCAGGATTGGAATGGGAAGAAGTTGGATATCACATCTCATGCTATAGGAAGCATCTCAGATTTGGTATTAGAAGCATTGAGATATCACATCTCATGCTATCGGAAGGGTCTCAGGATTGGAATGGGAAGGAGTTGTATATGACATCTCATGCCGTAGGAAGGGTCTCAGGTTTGGTAGAAGCATTGAGACATCACATCTCATGTTATAGGAAGGGTCTCAGGATTGGAATGGGAAGAAGTTGGATATCACATCTCATGCTATAGGAAGGGTCTCAGGTTTGTTATAAGCAGTGAGATATCACATCTCATGATATCGGAAGGGTCTCAGGATTGGAATGGGAAGGAGCTGGATATCACATCTCATGATAAAGGAAGGGTCTAAGGTTTGGTATTAGAAGCATTGAGATATCACTTCTCATGCTATAGGAAGGGTCTCAGGATTGGAATGGGAAGGACTTGGATATCACATCTCATGCTATAGGGAGGTTCTCAAGTTTGATATTAGAAGCATTGAGATATCACATCTCATGATATCGGAAGGGTCTCAGGATTGGAATGGGAAGGATTTGGATATCACATCTCATGTTATAGGACGGGTCTCAGGATTGGAATGGGAAGGAGTTTGATATCACATCTCATGCCATAGTATGGGTCTCAGGTTTGGTAGAAGCATTGGGATATCACATCTCATGATATCGGAAGGGTCTCAGGATTGGAATGGGAAGGATTTGGATATCACATCTCATGTTATAGGACGGGTCTCAGGTTTGGTATTAGAAGCATTGAGACATCACATCTCATGTTATAGGAAGGGTCTCAGGATTGGAATGGGAAGAAGTTGGATATCACATCTCATGCTATAGGAAGGGTCTCAGGTTTGTTATAAGCAGTGAGATATCACATCTCATGATATCGGAAGGGTCTCAGGATTGGAATGGGAAGGAGCTGGATATCACATCTCATGATAAAGGAAGGGTCTAAGGTTTGGTATTAGAAGCATTGAGATATCACTTCTCATGCTATAGGAAGGGTCTCAGGATTGGAATGGGAAGGACTTGGATATCACATCTCATGCTATAGGGAGGTTCTCAAGTTTGATATTAGAAGCATTGAGATATCACATCTCATGATATCGGAAGGGTCTCAGGATTGGAATGGGAAGGATTTGGATATCACATCTCATGTTATAGGACGGGTCTCAGGATTGGAATGGGAAGGAGTTTGATATCACATCTCATGCCATAGTATGGGTCTCATGTTTGGTAGAAGCATTGGGATATCACATCTCATGCTATCGGAAGGGTATCAGTATTGGATTTGGAAGGAGTTGGATATCCCATCTCATGCTAAAGGAAGGGTCTCAGGTTGGAATGGGAAGGAGTTGGATATCACATCTCATGTTATAGGAAGGGTCTCAGGATTGGAATGGGAAGAAGTTGGATATCACATCTCATGCTATAGGAAGGGTCTCAGGTTTGTTATAAGCAGTGAGATATCACATCTCATGATATTGGAAGGGTCTCAGGATTGGATTGGGAAGGAGCTGGATATCACATCTCATGATAAAGGAAGGGTCTAAGGTTTGGTATTAGAAGCATTGAGATATCACTTCTCATGCTATAGGAAGGGTCTCAGGATTGGAATGGGAAGGACTTGGATATCACATCTCATGCTATAGGGAGGTTCTCAAGTTTGATATTAGAAGCATTGAGATATCACATCTCATGATATCGGAAGGGTCTCAGGATAGGAATGGGAAGGATTTGGATATCACATCTCATGTTATAGGACGGGTCTCAGGATTGGAATGGGAAGGAGTTTGATATCACATCTCATGCCATAGTATGGGTCTCAGGTTTGGTAGAAGCATTGGGATATCACATCTCATGCTATCGGAAGGGTATCAGTATTGGATTTGGAAGGAGTTGGATATCCCATCTCATGTTATAGGAAGGGTCTCAGGATTGGAATGGGAAGGACTTGGATATCATATCTCATGCTATAGGAAGGGTCTCATAATTGGAATGGGAAGGAGTTGGATATCACATCTCATGTTATAGGAAAGATCTCAGGTTTGGTATTAGAAGCATTGAGACATCACATCTCATGTTATAGGAAGGGTCTCAGGATTGGAATGGGAAGAAGTTGAATATCACATCTCATGCTATAGGAAGGGTCTCAGGTTTGGTATAAGCAGTGAGATATCACATCTCATGATATCGGAAGGGTCTCAGGATTGGAATGGGAAGGAGCTGGATATCACATCTCATGATAAAGGAAGGGTCTAAGGTTTGGTATTAGAAGCATTGAGATATCACTTCTCATGCTATAGGAAGGGTCTCAGGATTGGAATGGGAAGGACTTGGATATCACATCTCATGCTATAGGGAGGTTCTCAAGTTTGATATTAGAAGCATTGAGATATCACATCTCATGATATCGGAAGGGTCTCAGGATTGGAATGGGAAGGATTTGGATATCACATCTCATGTTATAGGACGGGTCTCAGGATTGGAATGGGAAGGAGTTGGATATCACATCTCATGTTATAGGAAGGGTCTCAGGATTGGAATGGGAAGGAGTTGGATATCACATCTCAAGCTATAGTAAGGGTCTCAGGATTGGAATGGGAAGGAGTTTGATATCACATCTCATGCCATAGTATGGGTCTCAGGTTTGGTAGAAGCATTGGGATATCACATCTCATGCTATCGGAAGGGTATCAGTATTGGATTTGGAAGGAGTTGGATATCCCATCTCATGTTATAGGAAGGGTCTCAGGATTGGAATGGGAAGGACTTGGATATCATATCTCATGCTATAGGAAGGGTCTCATAATTGGAATGGGAAGGAGTTGGATATCACATCTCATGTTATAGGAAAGATCTCAGGTTTGGTATTAGAAGCATTGAGACATCACATCTCATGTTATAGGAAGGGTCTCAGGATTGGAATGGGAAGAAGTTGGATATCACATCTCATGCTATAGGAAGGGTCTCAGGTTTGGTATAAGCATTGAGATATCACATCTCATGCTATAGGAAGGGTCTCAGGATTGGAATGGGAAGAAGTTGGATATCACATCTCATGCTATAGGAAGCATCTCAGATTTGGTATTAGAAGCATTGAGATATCACATCTCATGCTATCGGAAGGGTCTCAGGATTGGAATGGGAAGGAGTTGTATATGACATCTCATGCCGTAGGAAGGGTCTCAGGTTTGGTATAAGCATTGAGATATCACATCTTTGCAATCGAAAGGGTCTCAGGATTGGAATGGGAAGGAGTTGGATATCCCATCTCATGTTATAGGAAGAGTCTCAGGTTTGGTATTAGAAGCATTGAGATATCACATCTCATGCTATAGGAAGTGTCTCAGGATTGGAATGGGAAGGACTTGGATATCACATATGCTATAGGGAGGGTCTCAAGTTTGATATTAGAAGCATTGAGATATCACATCTCATGCTATTGGAAGGGTCTCAGGATTGGAATGGGAAGGATTGGATATCACATCTCATGCTATAGGAAGGGTCTCAGGTTTGTTATAAGCAGTGAGAAACATCTCATGCTATAGGAAGTGTCTCAGGATTGGAATGGGAAGGAGTTGGATATCACATCTCATGCTATAGGAAGGGTCTCAGGTTTGGTAGCATTGAGATATCACATCTCATGCTATAGGAAGGGTCTCAGGATTGGAATGGGAAGAAGTTGGATATCACATCTCATGCTATAGGAAGGATCTCAGATTTGGTATTAGAAGCATTGAGATATCAAGTCTCATGGTATAGGAAGGGTCTCAGAATTGGAATGGGAAGGAGTTGGATATCACATCTCAAGCTATAGGAAGGGTATCAGTATTGGATTTGGAAGGAGTTGGATATCCCATCTCATGCTATAGGAAGGGTCTCAGGTTGGAATGGGAAGGAGTTGGATATCACATCTCATGTTATAGGAAGGGTCTCAGGATTGGAATGGGAAGGACTTGGATATCATATCTAATGCTATAGGAAGGGTCTCAGAATTGGAATGGGAAGGAGTTGGATATCATCTCATGTTATAGGAAAGATCTCAGGTTTGGTATTAGAAGCATTGAGACATCACATCTCATGTTATAGGAAGGGTCTCAGGATTGGAATGGGAAGAAGTTGGATATCACATCTCATGCTATAGGAAGGGTCTCAGGTTTGGTATAAGCTTTGAGATATCACATCTCATGCTATAGGAAGGGTTTCAGGATTGGAATGGGAAGAAGTTGGATATCACATCTCATGATAAAGGAAGGGTCTAAGGTTTGGTATTAGAAGCATTGAGATATCACTTCTCATGCTATAGGAAGGGTCTCAGGATTGGAATGGGAAGGACTTGGATATCACATCTCATGCTATAGGGAGGGTCTCAAGTTTGATATTAGAAGCATTGAGATATCACATCTCATGATATCGGAAGGGTCTCAGGATTGGAATGGGAAGGATTTGGATATCACATCTCATGTTATAGGACGGGTCTCAGGTTTGGTATTAGAAGCATTGAGACATCACATCTCATGTTATAGGAAGGGTCTCAGGATTGGAATGGGAAGAAGTTGGATATCACATCTCATGCTATAGGAAGGGTCTCAGGTTTGTTATAAGCAGTGAGATATCACATCTCATGATATCGGAAGGGTCTCAGGATTGGAATGGGAAGGAGTTGGATATCCCATCTCATGTTATAGGAAGAGTCTCAGGTTTGGTATTAGAAGCATTGAGATATCACATCTCATGCTATAGGAAGTGTCTCAGGATTGGAATGGGAAGGACTTGGATATCACATATGCTATAGGGAGGGTCTCAAGTTTGATATTAGAAGCATTGAGATATCACATCTCATGATATCGGAATGGTCTCAGGATTGGAATGGGAAGGATTTGGATATCACATCTCATGTTATAGGACGGGTCTCAGGATTGGAATGGGAAGGAGTTTGATATCACATCTCATGCCATAGTATGGGTCTCAGGTTTGGTAGAAGCATTGGGATATCACATCTCATGCTATCGGAAGGGTATCAGTATTGGATTTGGAAGGAGTTGGATGTCCCATCTCATGCTAAAGGAAGGGTCTCAGGTTGGAATGGGAAGGAGTTGGATATCACATCTCATGTTATAGGAAGGGTCTCAGGATTGGAATGGGAAGGAGTTGGATATCACATCTCAAGCTATAGGAAGGGTCTCAGGATTGGAATGGGAAGGAGTTTGATACCACATCTCATGCCATAGTATGGGTCTCAGGTTTGGTAGAAGCATTGGGATATCACATCTCATGCTATCGGAAGGGTATCAGTATTGGATTTGGAAGGAGTTGGATATCCCATCTCATGTTATAGGAAGGGTCTCAGGATTGGAATGGGAAGGACTTGGATATCATATCTCATGCTATAGGAAGGGTCTCATAATTGGAATGGGAAGGAGTTGGATATCACATCTCATGTTATAGGAAAGATCTCAGGTTTGGTATTAGAAGCATTGAGACATCACATCTCATGTTATAGGAAGGGTCTCAGGATTGGAATGGGAAGAAGTTGGATATCACATCTCATGCTATAGGAAGGGTCTCAGGTTTGGTATAAGCATTGAGATATCACATCTCATGCTATAGGAAGGGTCTCAGGATTGGAATGGGAAGAAGTTGGATATCACATCTCATGCTATAGGAAGCATCTCAGATTTGGTATTAGAAGCATTGAGATATCACATCTCATGCTATCGGAAGGGTCTCAGGATTGGAATGGGAAGGAGTTGTATATGACATCTCATGCCGTAGGAAGGGTCTCAGGTTTGGTATAAGCATTGAGATATCACATCTTTGCAATCGAAAGGGTCTCAGGATTGGAATGGGAAGGAGTTGGATATCCCATCTCATGTTATAGGAAGAGTCTCAGGTTTGGTATTAGAAGCATTGAGATATCACATCTCATGCTATAGGAAGTGTCTCAGGATTGGAATGGGAAGGACTTGGATATCACATATGCTATAGGGAGGGTCTCAAGTTTGATATTAGAAGCATTGAGATATCACATCTCATGCTATAGGAAGGGTCTCAGGATTGGAATGGGAAGGATTGGATATCACATCTCATGCTATAGGAAGGGTCTCAGGTTTGTTATAAGCAGTGAGAAACATCTCATGCTATAGGAAGTGTCTCAGGATTGGAATGGGAAGGAGTTGGATATCACATCTCATGCTATAGGAAGGGTCTCAGGTTTGGTAGCATTGAGATATCACATCTCATGCTATAGGAAGGGTCTCAGGATTGGAATGGTAAGAAGTTGGATATCACATCTCATGCTATAGGAAGGATCTCAGATTTGGTATTAGAAGCATTGAGATATCAAGTCTCATGGTATAGGAAGGGTCTCAGAATTGGAATGGGAAGGAGTTGGATATCACATCTCAAGCTATAGGAAGGGTCTCAGGATTGGAATGGGAAGGAGTTTGATATCACATCTCATACCATAGTATGGGTCTCAGGTTTGGTAGAAGCATTGGGATATCACATCTCATGCTATCGGAAGGGTATCAGTATTGGATTTGGAAGGAGTTGGATATCCCATCTCATGCTATAGGAAGGGTCTCAGGTTGGAATGGGAAGGAGTTGGATATCACATCTCATGTTATAGGAAGGGTCTCAGGATTGGAATGGGAAGGACTTGGATATCATATCTAATGCTATAGGAAGGGTCTCAGAATTGGAATGGGAAGGAGTTGGATATCATCTCATGTTATAGGAAAGATCTCAGGTTTGGTATTAGAAGCATTGAGACATCACATCTCATGTTATAGGAAGGGTCTCAGGATTGGAATGGGAAGAAGTTGGATATCACATCTCATGCTATAGGAAGGGTCTCAGGTTTGGTATAAGCTTTGAGATATCACATCTCATGCTATAGGAAGGGTCTCAGGATTGGAATGGGAAGAAGTTGGATATCACATCTCATGATAAAGGAAGGGTCCAAGGTTTGGTATTAGAAGCATTGAGATATCACCTCTCAAGCTATAGGAAGGGTCTCAGGATTGGAATGGGAAGGACTTGGATATCACATCTCATGCTATAGGGAGGGTCTCAAGTTTGATATTAGAAGCATTGAGATATCACATCTCATGATATCGGAACGGTCTCAGGATTGGAATGGGAAGGATTTGGATATCACATCTCATGTTATAGGACGGGTCTCAGGTTTGGTATTAGAAGCATTGAGACATCACATCTCATGTTATAGGAAGGGTCTCAGGATTGGAATGGGAAGAAGTTGGATATCACATCTCATGCTATAGGAAGGGTCTCAGGTTTGTTATAAGCAGTGAGATATCACATCTCATGATATCGGAAGGGTCTCAGGATTGGAATGGGAATGAGCTGGATATCACATCTCATGATAAAGGAAGGGTCTAAGGTTTGGTATTAGAAGCATTGAGATATCACTTCTCATGCTATAGGAAGGGTCTCAGGATTGGAATGGGAAGGACTTGGATATCACATCTCATGCTATAGGGAGGGTCTCAAGTTTGATATTAGAAGCATTGAGATATCACATCTCATGATATCGGAAGGGTCTCAGGATTGGAATGGGAAGGATTTGGATATCACATCTCATGTTATAGGACGGGTCTCAGGTTTGGTATTAGAAGCATTGAGATATCAAGTCTCATGGTATAGGAAGGGTCTCAGAATTGGAATGGGAAGGAGTTGGATATCACATCTCAAGCTATAGGAAGGGTCTCAGGATTGGAATGGGAAGGAGTTTGATATCACATCTCATGCCATAGTATGGGTCTCAGGTTTGGTAGAAGCATTGGGATATCACATCTCATGCTATCGGAAGGGTATCAGTATTGGATTTGGAAGGAGTTGGATATCGCATTTCATGCTATAGGAAGGGTCTCAGGTTGGAATGGGAAGGAGTTGGATATCACATCTCATGTTATAGGAAGGGTCTCAGGATTGGAATGGGAAGGACTTGGATATCATATCTCATGCTATTTGAAGGGTCTCATAATTGGAATTGGAAGGAGGTGATATCACATCTCATGTTATAGGAAAGATCTCAGGTTTGGTATTAGAAGCATTGAGACATCACATCTCATGTTATAGGAAGGGTCTCAGGATTGGAATGGGAAGAAGTTGGATATCACATCTCATGCTATAGGAAGGGTCTCAGGTTTGGTATAAGCATTGAGATATCACATCTCATGCTATAGGAAGGGTCTCAGGATTGGAATGGGAAGAAGTTGGATATCACATCTCATGCTATAGGAAGCATCTCAGATTTGGTATTAGAAGCATTGAGATATCACATCTCATGCTATCGGAAGGGTCTCAGGATTGGAATGGGAAGGAGTTGTATATGACATCTCATGCCGTAGGAAGGGTCTCAGGTTTGGTATAAGAATTGAGATATCACATCTTTGCAATCGAAAGGGTCTCAGGATTGGAATGGGAAGGAGTTGGATATCCCATCTCATGTTATAGGAAGAGTCTCAGGTTTGGTATTAGAAGCATTGAGATATCACATCTCATGCTATAGGAAGTGTCTCAGGATTGGAATGGGAAGGACTTGGATATCACATATGCTATAGGGAGGGTCTCAAGTTTGATATTAGAAGCATTGAGATATCACATCTCATGCTATAGGAAGGGTCTCAGGATTGGAATGGGAAGGATTGGATATCACATCTCATGCTATAGGAAGGGTCTCAGGTTTGTTATAAGCAGTGAGATACATCTCATGCTATAGGAAGTGTCTCAGGATTGGAATGGGAAGGAGTTGGATATCACATCTCATGCTATAGGAAGGGTCTCAGGTTTGGTAGCTTTGAGATATCACATCTCATGCTATAGGAAGGGTCTCAGGATTGGAATGGGAAGAAGTTGGATATCCCATCTCATGTTATAGGACGGGTCTCTGGTTTGGTATTAGAATCATTGAGATATCACATCGCATGCTGTAGGAAGGGTCTAAGGATTGGAATGGGATGGACTTGGACATCACATCTCATGCTATAGGTAGGCTCTCAGGTTTGGTATAAGCATTGAGATATCACATCTCATGGTATAGGAAGGGTCTCAGGATTGGAATTGGACGGATTTGGATATCACATCTCATGCTATAGGAAGGGTCTCAGGTTTGGTATACGCATGGAGATATCACTTCTCATGCTATAGGAAGGGTCTCAGGATTGGAATGGGAAGGAGTTGGATATCACATCTCATGCTATAGGAAGGGTCTCTGATTTGGTATAAGCATTGAGATATCACATCTCATGCTATAGGAAGGGTCTCAGGATTGGAATTGGAAGGAGTTGTATATGACATCTCAGGCTATAGGAAGGGTCTCAGGTTTGGTATAAGCATTGAGATATCACATCTCTGCTATCGGAAGGGTCTCAGGATTGGAATGGGAAGGACTTGGATGTCACATCTCATGCTATAGGGAGGGTCTCAAGTTTGATATTAGAAGCATTGAGATAACAAATCTCATGATATCGGAAGGGTCTCAGGATTGGAATGGGAAGGAGTTGGATATCACATCTCATGATATAGGAAGGGTCTAAGGTTTGGAAGGGGAAGGATTTGGATATCACATCTCATGTTATAGGACGGGTCTCAGGTTTGGTATTAGAAGCATTGAGATATCAAGTCTCATGGTATAGGAAGGGTCTCAGAATTGGAATGGGAAGGAGTTGGATAACACATCTCAAGCTATAGGAAGGGTCTCAGGATTGGAATGGGAAGAAGTTAAATATCACATCTCATGCCATAGTATGGGTCTCAGGTTTGGTAGAAGCATTGGTATATCACATCTCATGCTATCGGAAGGGTATCAGTATTGGATTTGGAAGGAGTTGGATATCCCATCATGCTATAGGAAGGGTCTCAGGTTGGAATGGGAAGGAGTTGCATATCACATCTCATGTTATAGGAAGGGTCTCAGGATTGGAATGGGAAGGAGTTGGATATCACATCTCAAGCTATAGGAAGGGTCTCAGGATTGGAATGGGAAGGAGTTTGATATCACATCTCATGCCATAGTATGGGTCTCAGGTTTGGTAGAAGCATTGGGATATCACATCTCATGCTATCGGAAGGGTATCAGTATTGGATTTGGAAGGAGTTGGATATCCCATCTCATGTTATAGGAAGGGTCTCAGGATTGGAATGGGAAGGACTTGGATATCATATCTCATGCTATAGGAAGGGTCTCATAATTGGAATGGGAAGGAGTTGGATATCACATCTCATGTTATAGGAAAGATCTCAGGTTTGGTATTAGAAGCATTGAGACATCACATCTCATGTTATAGGAAGGGTCTCAGGATTGGAATGGGAAGAAGTTGGATATCACATCTCATGCTATAGGAAGGGTCTCAGGTTTGGTATAAGCATTGAGATATCACATCTCATGCTATAGGAAGGGTCTCAGGATTGGAATGGGAAGAAGTTGGATATCACATCTCATGCTATAGGAAGCATCTCAGATTTGGTATTAGAAGCATTGAGATATCACATCTCATGCTATCGGAAGGGTCTCAGGATTGGAATGGGAAGGAGTTGTATATGACATCTCATGCCGTAGGAAGGGTCTCAGGTTTGGTATAAGCATTGATATATCACATCTTTGCAATCGAAAGGGTCTCAGCATTGGAATGGGAAGGAGTTGGATATCCCATCTCATGTTATAGGACGGGTCTCAGGTTTGGTATTAGAAGCATTGAGACATCACATCTCATGTTATAGGAAGGGTCTCAGGATTGGAATGGGAAGAAGTTGGATATCACATCTCATGCTATAGGAAGGGTCTCAGGTTTGTTATAAGCAGTGAGATATAACATCTCATGATATCGGAAGGGTCTCAGGATTGGAATGGGAAGGAGCTGGATATCACATCTCATGATAAAGGAAGGTTCTAAGGTTTGGTATTAGAAGCATTGAGATATCACTTCTCATGCTATAGGAAGGGTCTCAGGATTGGAATGGGAAGGACTTGGATATCACATCTCATGCTATAGGGAGGGTCTCAAGTTTGATATTAGAAGCATTGAGATATCACATCTCATGTTATAGGAAGGGTCTCAGGATTGGAATGGGAAGGACTTGGATATCATATCTAATGCTATAGGAAGGGTCTCAGAATTGGAATGGGAAGGAGTTGGATATCTTCTCATGTTATAGGAAAGATCTCAGGTTTTGTATTAGAAGCATTGAGACATCACATCTCATGTTATAGGAAGGGTCTCAGTATTGGAATGGGAAGAAGTTGGATATCACATCTCATGCTATAGGAAGGGTCTCAGGTTTGGTATAAGCTTTGAGATATCACATCTCATGCTATAGGAAGGGTCTCAGGATTGGAATGGGGAGAAGTTGGATATCACATCTCATGCTATAGGAAGCATCTCAGATTTGGTATTAGAAGCATTGAGATATCACATCTCATGCTATCGGAAGGGTCTCAGGATTGGAATGGGAAGGAGTTGTATATGACATCTCATGCCGTAGGAAGGGTCTCAGGTTTGGTATAAGCATTGAGATATCACATCTTTGCAATCGAAAGGGTCTCAGCATTGGAATGGGAAGGAGTTGGATATCCCATCTCATGTTATAGGAAGAGTCTCAGGTTTGGTATTAGAAGCATTGAGATATCACATCTCATGCTATAGGAAGTGTCTCAGGATTGGAATGGGAAGGACTTGGATATCACATATGCTATAGGGAGGGTCTCAAGTTTGATATTAGAAGCATTGAGATATCACATCTCATGCTATAGGAAGGGTCTCAGGATTGGAATGGGAAGGATTGGATATCACATCTCATGCTATAATAAGGGTCTCAGGTTTGTTATAAGTAGTGAGATACATCTCATGCTATAGGAAGTGTCTCAGGATTGGAATGGGAAGGAGTTGGATATCACATCTCATGCTATAGGAAGGGTCTCAGGTTTGGTAGCATTGAGATATCACATCTCATGCTATAGGAAGGGTCTCAGGATTGGAATGGGAAGAAGTTGGATATCACATCTCATGCTATAGGAAGGATCTCAGATTTGGTATTAGAAGCATTGAGATATCAAGTCTCATGGTATAGGAAGGGTCTCAGAATTGGAATGGGAAGGAGTTGGATATCACATCTCAAGCTATAGGAAGGGTCTCAGGATTGGAATGGGAAGTGTTAAGACGGATTTCTGAACTCTGTCCTGGTGGCGCAGAGGTTCAGAAGGCCAACCTAATTACTTGGAACAGGGTAACCTCTGGACAAGCCAGACCAATCAAGGTAGCGATCGCGGCGGTCAAGACTAGGTCTCAAGAGGGGTGAGGGTGACTGAAAGCCCGCAATGAGCACACAAAGCAAGAGCGCTTACAAACTACTCCAAACAGTTGTTTATATCAAAAATAGATACACATTTATTATAAGGCCTTGAAACTAATAACCACAGTAAAAGCAGCAATATACAACGATATTAAACCAACACATACACTATCCACCCAATATATATACAGAATACACAGTTTCACAGCATTAGCAGCACGAAATATGTTATCCACCTGCAGGGGAAGGAAAACAGGCAGTGCGAACCAATGCGAGTGATATGTCCGCCTTCTGAGGCCCCTAACTGGATGGTAGTCCAATCCCTACGAAGAGTGGAGCCTAGCGCTCAAAAGTACCTGCACACGCCGGTGCCAATGGGCAGAAGGTGAAGCTCTTCGGAGGACGTTGAACAGCTCTGTAGGGAGCTCTAATGAAGGAGAACACGGTCCGCGACTCTAGCGCAGCCTCCACTGTGAGGCAGAAGCAGGGCGCGAGTACGGACAAGGGGTGCTGTATTTACAGCGGGGAAAAGCAAGAGGCACTGCAGGAGGGCGACCAGATCCTAGCTAATCTACTCACCGGTCCCCGAAGCAAGCAGGCCCGAGCTCCTCCTCGATAGATACAGCTTCTGGCAGGTTCTGAAGAGCAGGGAACGTCTCGTCGTCGTGCAGAGTAAAAAGACGTCCCGATCGAAGAAACAAGCACAGTTTTGTCGCCACAGCAGGGCAACGGAACGGCCGGGTGTATTCAAGCCAAACGAGCACTGCTCACCTCTAGCTTAGGACTGCTAAGCAAACGAAGCGTGTGAGCATGCCCCGGACTCAGAATACCACCCAACCTGTCGGCGATTACAGAGCAGGCCTCCTTAGTAAGCTGGTCAGTCAACTGGATGGCCCAGAGACACTTCCGAAGGCTTACAGCAGGAGTTGATGAAGGTGCCGGGAATAGCTGGTCCTGCTATTCCAATAGGTCGAAGCGCCAGTACAGGCCTTCTTGTTCGATCTTAGGTGGAAAGGGCTTCACCGGACGACAGCAATGAGGAGCAGAAGTTCTTCAGGGGGTCACCAGCGATTCCTCGGTCCAGCCTCGTGTTCGCAGGATACTTGGCTCCTGTATCCCTGGGTTCGTAAGAACTCAGGAGATCGACATGGTAGTGGTGTTTCCAGCTCCCTCTTATCCACGGTTCCCTTCGCGCCAAAACGGAGGGGAGCCAATGGGAGATCCGCTCATCAACACACATACCATACGTGGACCAATCACGGACCACAGTGGTCCCAGGCATTCACACCACCCTAGACTCTCTGGCACCCAGGATGTGTATTGGGACCAGACAGCCCAGCCCACATCCTGGGGGCACTCAAACGACCTGTAGAAGCCCGCGAACGCAACCGTGTTTCGCGGGAAACTACATGCCCAAATAAGGAAGGCCCCGGGTCGCCTGACCCGGGGGAAGGTAAAGGGAGCAAGACGGACAGTGGACGAGACAAAGGAGCCTCGTGGTCCGGCCATTTTGGGTAGCCGGGCCACCCTTTTGTGTTCGCGGCAAAAAGGTGCTCAGAACGGCAAAAGGAGCTCAAAATAAACCAAATGATCGCTGCCACCAGCCCAGTCCCTGAATGACTTGCACCGATCCAAAAACCATCCTATAAGAGTGTCTAGGGTCTGTAGAAGGCTAGAGACCCAAGAGAGCTGTAACTTAGCTTACAGTGCCCTCTTGTGTCGTGTTGCACTAAAATGGCGACACGATAAAAGAAACTACGGGAAACAGCGTTCCCCGGTACTGACTGTCTTAAGGGCATGTCAGTTTCCCCGTAAGAAAGGAGCGAAAGCCCAGAGAAGTACAGCAGAAGGCTGCACTTCTCTGGCAAAGTCAAGAAAACAGGTTGAAAACAATAGCAAAAAGTTTAGGGGTTGCCACATGGAAGGAAAGTTCCCTACAATAACGAAATCTTTCCTAACACTCGCCCCTCCCAGACTATGGACAGGGGGAACTAATCCACCCCTGGATGAGTCTCTTGTTCAGGTCGGTAAAACATTCTGGACAACCCATCAGCATTGCTATGTTGGACACCTGGCCTATGCTCAATAGTGAAGTCGAAGCCTTGTAGACTTATGGACCACCTAAGCAACTTTGGATTCTCCCCCTTCATGTTCATTAGCCACTTTAACGGCTTATGGTCAGTCTGCACAGTGAAGTGGGTCCCATAGAGGTAGGGCCGCAGCTTCCTTAGGGCCCACACAACAGAGAAACATTCTTTCTCTACCGTGGACCATCTGAGCTCTCTGTCCTTAAGCTGGCGACTAATAAAACCGATAGGGTGTTCCTTACCCTTCTCATCTACTTGTGATAGTACAGCTCCTATCCCAGTGTCAGAGGCATCCGTCTGCACGATAAAAGGTCTTTGATAATCAGGGGCCCTGAGCACAGGGGCCTGGCACAAGGAGTCTTTCAAGCCATTGAAGGCCTTCTCACACTCGTCAGTCCAAGTTACCTTCTTGGGTTTCTTCGGAGTTGTGAGGGCAGTCAGAGGAGCAGCTATGGTGCCATAGTCTGCCATAAAATTGCGGTAATAACCCGTGAGTCCTAAGAAGGCTCTCACTTGGGTTTGTGTAGTGGGGGTAGGCCAGTCTTGTACTGCTTGTACTTTACTGGGGAGAGGCTGTATCCTTCCTCCACCTACTTCATGCCCAAGGTAAACCACTGAGCCTTGTCCAATCTGGCATTTACTCGCCTTTATGGTCAAGTGGGCTTTCTGAAGAGCCTGGAGCACAATCCCGAGGTGTTTCACATGGTCTTCCCAGGTGGCACTGAAAACTGCTATATCGTCCAGATATGCAAGACAGAATTCGTCCAACCCATTCAACACATGATTCACAAGCCTCTGGAAAGTGGCAGGTGCATTCTTCAATCCGAACGGCATTACCCGGAATTGGTAAAGCCCGTCGGGAGTTGAAAATGCTGTCTTCTCCTTGGCATGTTCTGCTAAAGCTATTTGCCAATAGCCCGCAGTCAGGTCAAACGTGCTGAGGTACTTGGAGGCACCCAAGGTATCCACCAGCTCGTCAGTTCGAGGCAAGGGGTGAGCGTCTGTCTTGGTGACAGCATTCAGAGCCCTGTAATCCACGCAGAACCTCAATTCAGAAGTGCCTGCTTTTGGAACCAGAACCACAGGACTGGACCAAGGACTACTAGAGGGTTCAATCACCCCAAGGTCTAACATCTTGTTGACCTCGGTCTTAATATAAGACCGTACTTTATCCGACATCCTGTATCCCCTACTTTTGGTAGGTACACTGTCTCCTGTGTCAATGTTATGTTTGCACCAAGGTGTCAAACCAGGCGACTGTGAAAACAGGGGGGAAAACTGCCTAAGCAAACTTTTCACCTCAGCCTGCTGATCAGAAGTCAGGTGAGGGGCCACTCGGACACCCTCAACGGAGCTATCTGAAGGACCGCTTTGGAACAGGTCGGGAAGAGGTTCTGACTCCTCTTCCTCAACGTCTGACGCCAGTAGCAGTGCTGCGATTTCGACTCTTGGGACGAAAGCCTTCAGCCTATTTACGTGGAACACTTTTGGAGCCTGTCCAGGCCTTCCAAGGTCCACTAAATAGTTCACCTCACCCAGGGGCTCCACCACTGTGTAAGGGCCTGACCATTTGTCCTGTAAAGCGCGAGGCCTTATAGGGTTCATGATCAGGACTTGCTGACCAGGGGTAAAGTGAATTAAGGAAGCTTTCTGGTCGTACCAATGTTTCACCAGCGCTTGTCCGGCCTTCAACTTTTCACTAGCCAAGCCCATCAGGAGTACCATCCGTTTTCTGAGCCCTAGCACATAGTCAACTACATTGGTAGTAACAGGGGGAGTGGGCATCTCCCATCCCTCTTTGACGATGGCTAAGGGTCCCCGTACGGGATGACCGAACAGAAGTTCGAAGGGGCTGAAGCCAACACCCTCCTGTGGTACCTCTCTGTAGGCAAACAACAAGCATGGTAAAAGAAGGTCCCATTTCCTCCTCTGGGGCTCCTCCAGAGCCCCAATCATGCTCTTTAGCGTTCTGTTGAAACGCTCCACCAGACCATTGGTCTGGGGGTGGTATGCAGAAGAGAACTTGTAGGTGACCCCACATTCTTTCCACATAGCCTGCATATACTTCGACATAAAGTTGCTGCCACGATCTGACACAACTTCTTTAGGGAAGCCAACCCTAGTAAATATGCCGAGTAAAGCTTTTGCAACTGACTTGGCAGTTACAGTCTTTAATGGGATGGCCTCAGGATACCTGGTTGCATGGTCGACCAGCACCAGGATAAACCTATTGCCTGAGGATGTTTGCGGGTCAAGGGGACCAACGATGTCGATCCCTACCCTTTCAAATGGTACCCCCACAACTGGGAGCGGTACCAACGGAGCTTGGATTGTCGCGCCAACCTTACCAGACAACTGGCAGGAGGCACAACTCCTGCAGTGACTTTCTACTTGCACCCCCATCTTGGGCCAGTAGAAGTGCATAGATAACCTTTGCTTGGTCCTCTTCATTCCAAGGTGACCAGCAAGGGGAACTTCATGCGCCAACTGCAGGAGGAAGGGTCTAACAGCAAGGGGAACCACCAACCTCCTATGGTCTCCTTCTGTAGACTCTGTGGGCTCACTGTACAGGAGTCCACCTTCCCAATAAATCCGATGCTTCCCAGGAGGTTCACCCTCAAGCTGGGAGCAGGCCTGTCTCCTTAGGCCTTCCAGAGATGGGCACTCACGTTGGCCCTTACTGAAGTCGTCCCTATCAGGACCTCCTTCAACTAACAAGTCTTTTAGTTCAGGATGGTCGTTGGGGTCGAACACTTCAGGCATCGCCACCTCCTCGTCAGGCTCGGGCGATTGACCAACTCCCTCCACCGCAGTGGTAGGCGAGCTCGGGGGAATATTCTCTTTCCCCCGTCGGGACTTGTTGACTCCTTTCGCCTTGGGTTTCCCCTTCGGCTGGGGCGGCGTATTGGACTTGGCCAATGCTGCCCGTGCTTGAGACCGTGTGTAGGGTCTTTCGGCAGTGTCTCCTACGAGCCCTAGAGCTCTGAGATCATTGCCCAACAAGACCTTTCCCGGGACGTTTCTCTGAATGCTCACTGGAATCCTAACTGCTGTACCATTTAAAGTTAGATTAACAGGGATCACGGGAAACATACGGAGGGGGCCGTCAGCCAACTTAGTGGGCATCAGAGTAGCTCTGGCAACTTCCTCTGAGTCTACCAAGGTAGAATCCACTACAGTTCGACTGCACCCACTATCCCTAAGAGCTGGAGTATCCACTCCATTGATCAGCACACTGTCTTTAAAGTAGTGCTTGGTATTATCCGGAATCCTAGCATACGCCTCTGCGACTTTAGGCTCCCAGGAACCCAGGGACACTAAAACTACCTCAGCCTCTATTCCGCTGGGAAATGAGTCTGAGGAGAAGGATGCTCCTGTAATCTCTTCTTCCTCGTAGGAGGAGAAGGCCAGATTAGCGGAGTGGACCCCCAAAGGTCTAACCTTACAACGGGGATCCCCCTTCACATGGTCAGTTGCTCCACAAGAAAAACAAGCCCCATTGGGTCTGTTTACGTAGGGAGGCTTATTATAACCAGAGTTCTGTTTCGGAGGCGAACCTCCACTACCCTGTGAGTTCTCGGATGGCTTACCCTTATTTTTCTTTTTGTGGCCCTTATGGGAAGAAGATTTAGCAGATTCCCCACCCTCCACATCTTTGGACTTTTTCCCTTCCTCCTGCTTACCAGGATGAGTTTTGTCCTTATGGAACACTCGATGTGACACCCATAAATCTGCTGCAATGGCCAGCTTCTTAGGATCTATCTCCTTCGAATCGGCCAAATGCTGCTTAAGCTCCGGGGAAGAAGAAGCAAAAATGTGTTCCAGCATGACCAGATTGATCATGCCTTCGAAGGTAGAAACCTTATAACCTTCAACCCAGCCAGTCAAGTTTTTCAGGGACTCAGCTACATACGACACCCAAGTACCACCTTCCTTTTTCTTATACTCTCTAAACCTTTTCAAATATTGGGTCGGAGTCTTCCCAAACTTTAAAATGAGAGTCTGCTTCAACATTGCAAAATCAGCGCGCTCAGCCTTCGACATTTCCATAATGGCACTGCAACCAGAATGGGGCAGTCTGCTGAGTAACCATGCAATCTTATCCGCATTATCAACCTCTTGAACCTCGCATGCATACTCAAACGCATTTAACCAGTCCATAATGTCATTTCGTTCCTCATACACACTGAGCAGATCTTTTGGAAACCGTGGATGAGAGGAAGCCCCAGAACCATGTCCAGGACCCTTGGACCCATTTGCGAACTGAAGCTTGGCCAGTTCCAACTGGTGATCCCTGTCTTTTTGTTTTTCTGCCTGGTCGATTTTCAGTTTGGCTATGCTGAATTCAAGCTCCTGCTGCCTAAACCGCAGCTCTTGCTTCTTGAATTCAAGCATAGCCTCCCCATCAACACTGGCAGAGGAAACGTTAGACATTACATCCTCCCTGTCCTCGTGGTCGTGATGGATCAGTGCAGCGGCAGAACCGTCGGTTCTGCCAGTGAGAGCAGCCCCACCACCTTCTGCACTGTCCTCGGAAGTTATAGCGTCAAGCTGCGCTTCTTGCCACGCCACGATTCTCTGGATCATTTCCAATTTAGTGCCTTGAGAGGAAACCCCTCTCTCCGCACACATCTTCTTCAATGTTTCAGATTTCGAAGCATTTAAGGTTAATAAAGTATTCGTTTTCATACTGTCGATAGGACTATGGCCTTTTTAACGTTATATTCAATACTTTACTGCGTGTCCTGGTTGGAATAACCTGAAAACGCCTTAGCTCGTGCGCAACACTGGATACCCTCAGTCGTATCCCACCGCTGTACACCAATTTGTTAAGACGGATTTCTGAACTCTGTCCTGGTGGCGCAGAGGTTCAGAAGGCCAACCTAATTACTTGGAACAGGGTAACCTCTGGACAAGCCAGACCAATCAAGGTAGCGATCGCGGCGGTCAAGACTAGGTCTCAAGAGGGGTGAGGGTGACTGAAAGCCCGCAATGAGCACACAAAGCAAGAGCGCTTACAAACTACTCCAAACAGTTGTTTATATCAAAAATAGATACACATTTATTATAAGGCCTTGAAACTAATAACCACAGTAAAAGCAGCAATATACAACGATATTAAACCAACACATACACTATCCACCCAATATATATACAGAATACACAGTTTCACAGCATTAGCAGCACGAAATATGTTATCCACCTGCAGGGGAAGGAAAACAGGCAGTGCGAACCAATGCGAGTGATATGTCCGCCTTCTGAGGCCCCTAACTGGATGGTAGTCCAATCCCTACGAAGAGTGGAGCCTAGCGCTCAAAAGTACCTGCACACGCCGGTGCCAATGGGCAGAAGGTGAAGCTCTTCGGAGGACGTTGAACAGCTCTGTAGGGAGCTCTAATGAAGGAGAACACGGTCCGCGACTCTAGCGCAGCCTCCACTGTGAGGCAGAAGCAGGGCGCGAGTACGGACAAGGGGTGCTGTATTTACAGCGGGGAAAAGCAAGAGGCACTGCAGGAGGGCGACCAGATCCTAGCTAATCTACTCACCGGTCCCCGAAGCAAGCAGGCCCGAGCTCCTCCTCGATAGATACAGCTTCTGGCAGGTTCTGAAGAGCAGGGAACGTCTCGTCGTCGTGCAGAGTAAAAAGACGTCCCGATCGAAGAAACAAGCACAGTTTTGTCGCCACAGCAGGGCAACGGAACGGCCGGGTGTATTCAAGCCAAACGAGCACTGCTCACCTCTAGCTTAGGACTGCTAAGCAAACGAAGCGTGTGAGCATGCCCCGGACTCAGAATACCACCCAACCTGTCGGCGATTACAGAGCAGGCCTCCTTAGTAAGCTGGTCAGTCAACTGGATGGCCCAGAGACACTTCCGAAGGCTTACAGCAGGAGTTGATGAAGGTGCCGGGAATAGCTGGTCCTGCTATTCCAATAGGTCGAAGCGCCAGTACAGGCCTTCTTGTTCGATCTTAGGTGGAAAGGGCTTCACCGGACGACAGCAATGAGGAGCAGAAGTTCTTCAGGGGGTCACCAGCGATTCCTCGGTCCAGCCTCGTGTTCGCAGGATACTTGGCTCCTGTATCCCTGGGTTCGTAAGAACTCAGGAGATCGACATGGTAGTGGTGTTTCCAGCTCCCTCTTATCCACGGTTCCCTTCGCGCCAAAACGGAGGGGAGCCAATGGGAGATCCGCTCATCAACACACATACCATACGTGGACCAATCACGGACCACAGTGGTCCCAGGCATTCACACCACCCTAGACTCTCTGGCACCCAGGATGTGTATTGGGACCAGACAGCCCAGCCCACATCCTGGGGGCACTCAAACGACCTGTAGAAGCCCGCGAACGCAACCGTGTTTCGCGGGAAACTACATGCCCAAATAAGGAAGGCCCCGGGTCGCCTGACCCGGGGGAAGGTAAAGGGAGCAAGACGGACAGTGGACGAGACAAAGGAGCCTCGTGGTCCGGCCATTTTGGGTAGCCGGGCCACCCTTTTGTGTTCGCGGCAAAAAGGTGCTCAGAACGGCAAAAGGAGCTCAAAATAAACCAAATGATCGCTGCCACCAGCCCAGTCCCTGAATGACTTGCACCGATCCAAAAACCATCCTATAAGAGTGTCTAGGGTCTGTAGAAGGCTAGAGACCCAAGAGAGCTGTAACTTAGCTTACAGTGCCCTCTTGTGTCGTGTTGCACTAAAATGGCGACACGATAAAAGAAACTACGGGAAACAGCGTTCCCCGGTACTGACTGTCTTAAGGGCATGTCAGTTTCCCCGTAAGAAAGGAGCGAAAGCCCAGAGAAGTACAGCAGAAGGCTGCACTTCTCTGGCAAAGTCAAGAAAACAGGTTGAAAACAATAGCAAAAAGTTTAGGGGTTGCCACATGGAAGGAAAGTTCCCTACAATAACGAAATCTTTCCTAACAGGAAGGAGTTTGATATCACATCTCATGCCATAGTATGGGTCTCAGGTTTGGTAGAAGCATTGGGATATCACATCTCATGCTATCGGAAGGGTATCAGTATTGGATTTGGAAGGAGTTGGATATCCCATCTCATGCTATAGGAAGGGTCTCAGGTTGGAATGGGAAGGAGTTGGATATCACATCTCATGTTATAGGAAGGGTCTCAGGATTGGAATGGGAAGGACTTGGATATCATATCTCATGCTATAGGAAGGGTCTCAGAATTGGAATCGGAAGGAGTTGGATATCACATCTCATGCTATAGGAAGGGTCTCAGGTTTGGTATAAGCATTGAGATATCACATCTCATGCTATAGGAAGGGTCTCAGGATTGGAATGGGAAGAAGTTGGATATCACATCTCATGCTATAGGAAGGATCTCAGGTTTGGTATTAGAAGCATTGAGACATCACATCTCATGTTATAGGAAGGGTCTCAGGATTTGAATGGGAAGAAGTTGGATATCACATCTCATGCTATAGGAAGGGTCTCAGGTTTGGTATAAGCATTGAGATATCACATCTCATGCTATAGGAAGGGTCTCAGGATTGGAATGGGAAGAAGTTGGATATCACATCTCATGCTATAGGAAGGATCTCAGGTTTGGTATTAGAAGCATTGATATATCACATCTCATGCTATAGGAAGGGTCTCAGGATTGGAATGGGTAGGAGTTGGATATTACATTCTTGCTATAGGAAGGGTCTCATGTTTGGAATGGGAAGGAGTTGGATATCACATATGCTATAGGAAGGATCTCAGGTTTGGTATTAGAAGCATTGAGATATCACATCTCATGCTATCGGAAGGGTCTCAGGATTGGAATGGGAATGATTTGGATATCACATCTCATGTTATAGGAAGGGTCTCAGGTTTGGTATAAGCATTGAGATATCACATCTTTGCTATCGGAAGTGGCTCAGGATTGGAATGGGAAGAAGTTGGATATCCCATCTCATGTTATAGGACGGGTCTCTGGTTTGGTATTAGAATCATTGAGATATCACATCGCATGCTGTAGGAAGGGTCTAAGGATTGGAATGGGATGGACTTGGACATCACATCTCATGCTAAAGGTAGGCTCTCAGGTTTGGTATAAGCATTGAGATATCACATCTCATGGTATAGGAAGGGTCTCAGGATTGGAATGGGACGGATTTGGATATCACATCTCATGCTATAGGAAGGGTCTCAGGTTTGGTATACGCATGGAGATATCACTTCTCATGCTATATGAAGGGTCTCAGGATTGGAATGGGAAGGAGTTGGATATCACATCTCATGCTATAGGAAGGATCTCAGGTTTGGTATTAGAAGCATTGAGACATCACATCTCATGTTATAGGAAGGGTCTCAGGATTTGAATGGGAAGAAGTTGGATATCACATCTCATGCTATAGGAAGGGTCTCAGGTTTGGTATAAGCATTGAGATATCACATCTCATGCTATAGGAAGGGTCTCAGGATTGGAATGGGAAGAAGTTGGATATCACATCTCATGCTATAGGAAGGATCTCAGGTTTGGTATTAGAAGCATTGATATATCACATCTCATGCTATAGGAAGGGTCTCAGGATTGGAATGGGTAGGAGTTGGATATTACATTCTTGCTATAGGAAGGGTCTCATGTTTGGAATGGGAAGGAGTTGGATATCACATATGCTATAGGAAGGATCTCAGGTTTGGTATTAGAAGCATTGAGATATCACATCTCATGCTATCGGAAGGGTCTCAGGATTGGAATGGGAATGATTTGGATATCACATCTCATGTTATAGGAAGGGTCTCAGGTTTGGTATAAGCATTGAGATATCACATCTTTGCTATCGGAAGTGGCTCAGGATTGGAATGGGAAGAAGTTGGATATCCCATCTCATGTTATAGGACGGGTCTCTGGTTTGGTATTAGAATCATTGAGATATCACATCGCATGCTGTAGGAAGGGTCTAAGGATTGGAATGGGATGGACTTGGACATCACATCTCATGCTAAAGGTAGGCTCTCAGGTTTGGTATAAGCATTGAGATATCACATCTCATGGTATAGGAAGGGTCTCAGGATTGGAATGGGACGGATTTGGATATCACATCTCATGCTATAGGAAGGGTCTCAGGTTTGGTATACGCATGGAGATATCACTTCTCATGCTATTGGAAGGGTCTCAGGATTGGAATGGGAAGGAGTTGGATATCACATCTCATGCTATAGGAAGGGTCTCTGATTTGGTATAAGCATTGAGATATCACATCTCATGCTATAGGAAGGGTCTCAGGATTGGAATTGGAAGGAGTTGTATATGACATCTCAGGCTATAGGAAGGGTCTCAGGTTTGGTATAAGCATTGAGATATCACATCTCTGCTATCGGAAGGGTCTCAGGATTGGAATGGGAAGGACTTGGATGTCACATCTCATGCTATAGGGAGGGTCTCAAGTTTGATATTAGAAGCATTGAGATAACAAATCTCATGATATCGGAAGGGTCTCAGGATTGGAATGGGAAGGAGTTGGATATCACATCTCATGATATAGGAAGGGTCTAAGGTTTGGAAGGGGAAGGATTTGGATATCACATCTCATGTTATAGGACGGGTCTCAGGTTTGGTATTAGAAGCATTGAGATATCAAGTCTCATGGTATAGGAAGGGTCTCAGAATTGGAATGGGAAGGAGTTGGATAACACATCTCAAGCTATAGGAAGGGTCTCAGGATTGGAATGGGAAGAAGTTAAATATCACATCTCATGCCATAGTATGGGTCTCAGGTTTGGTAGAAGCATTGGTATATCTCATGCTATCGGAAGGGTATCAGTATTGGATTTGGAAGGAGTTGGATATCCCATCATGCTATAGGAAGGGTCTCAGGTTGGAATGGGAAGGAGTTGCATATCACATCTCATGTTATAGGAAGGGTCTCAGGATTGGAATGGGAAGGAGTTGGATATCACATCTCAAGCTATAGGAAGGGTCTCAGGATTGGAATGGGAAGGAGTTTGATATCACATCTCATGCCATAGTATGGGTCTCAGGTTTGGTAGAAGCATTGGGATATCACATCTCATGCTATCGGAAGGGTATCAGTATTGGATTTGGAAGGAGTTGGATATCCCATCTCATGTTATAGGAAGGGTCTCAGGATTGGAATGGGAAGGACTTGGATATCATATCTCATGCTATAGGAAGGGTCTCATAATTGGAATGGGAAGGAGTTGGATATCACATCTCATGTTATAGGAAAGATCTCAGGTTTGGTATTAGAAGCATTGAGACATCACATCTCATGTTATAGGAAGGGTCTCAGGATTGGAATGGGAAGAAGTTGGATATCACATCTCATGCTATAGGAAGGGTCTCAGGTTTGGTATAAGCATTGAGATATCACATCTCATGCTATAGGAAGGGTCTCAGGATTGGAATGGGAAGAAGTTGGATATCACATCTCATGCTATAGGAAGCATCTCAGATTTGGTATTAGAAGCATTGAGATATCACATCTCATGCTATCGGAAGGGTCTCAGGATTGGAATGGGAAGGAGTTGTATATGACATCTCATGCCGTAGGAAGGGTCTCAGGTTTGGTATAAGCATTGATATATCACATCTTTGCAATCGAAAGGGTCTCAGCATTGGAATGGGAAGGAGTTGGATATCCCATCTCATGTTATAGGACGGGTCTCAGGTTTGGTATTAGAAGCATTGAGACATCACATCTCATGTTATAGGAAGGGTCTCAGGATTGGAATGGGAAGAAGTTGGATATCACATCTCATGCTATAGGAAGGGTCTCAGGTTTGTTATAAGCAGTGAGATATAACATCTCATGATATCGGAAGGGTCTCAGGATTGGAATGGGAAGGAGCTGGATATCACATCTCATGATAAAGGAAGGTTCTAAGGTTTGGTATTAGAAGCATTGAGATATCACTTCTCATGCTATAGGAAGGGTCTCAGGATTGGAATGGGAAGGACTTGGATATCACATCTCATGCTATAGGGAGGGTCTCAAGTTTGATATTAGAAGCATTGAGATATCACATCTCATGTTATAGGAAGGGTCTCAGGATTGGAATGGGAAGGACTTGGATATCATATCTAATGCTATAGGAAGGGTCTCAGAATTGGAATGGGAAGGAGTTGGATATCTTCTCATGTTATAGGAAAGATCTCAGGTTTTGTATTAGAAGCATTGAGACATCACATCTCATGTTATAGGAAGGGTCTCAGTATTGGAATGGGAAGAAGTTGGATATCACATCTCATGCTATAGGAAGGGTCTCAGGTTTGGTATAAGCTTTGAGATATCACATCTCATGCTATAGGAAGGGTCTCAGGATTGGAATGGGGAGAAGTTGGATATCACATCTCATGCTATAGGAAGCATCTCAGATTTGGTATTAGAAGCATTGAGATATCACATCTCATGCTATCGGAAGGGTCTCAGGATTGGAATGGGAAGGAGTTGTATATGACATCTCATGCCGTAGGAAGGGTCTCAGGTTTGGTATAAGCATTGAGATATCACATCTTTGCAATCGAAAGGGTCTCAGCATTGGAATGGGAAGGAGTTGGATATCCCATCTCATGTTATAGGAAGAGTCTCAGGTTTGGTATTAGAAGCATTGAGATATCACATCTCATGCTATAGGAAGTGTCTCAGGATTGGAATGGGAAGGACTTGGATATCACATATGCTATAGGGAGGGTCTCAAGTTTGATATTAGAAGCATTGAGATATCACATCTCATGCTATAGGAAGGGTCTCAGGATTGGAATGGGAAGGATTGGATATCACATCTCATGCTATAGGAAGGGTCTCAGGTTTGTTATAAGCAGTGAGATACATCTCATGCTATAGGAAGTGTCTCAGGATTGGAATGGGAAGGAGTTGGATATCACATCTCATGCTATAGGAAGGGTCTCAGGTTTGGTAGCATTGAGATATCACATCTCATGCTATAGGAAGGGTCTCAGGATTGGAATGGGAAGAAGTTGGATATCACATCTCATGCTATAGGAAGGATCTCAGATTTGGTATTAGAAGCATTGAGATATCAAGTCTCATGGTATAGGAAGGGTCTCAGAATTGGAATGGGAAGGAGTTGGATATCACATCTCAAGCTATAGGAAGGGTCTCAGGATTGGAATGGGAAGGAGTTTGATATCACATCTCATGCCATAGTATGGGTCTCAGGTTTGGTAGAAGCATTGGGATATCACATCTCATGCTATCGGAAGGGTATCAGTATTGGATTTGGAAGGGGTTGGATATCCCATCTCATGCTATAGGAAGGGTCTCAGGTTGGAATGGGAAGGAGTTGGATATCACATCTCATGTTATAGGAAGGGTCTCAGGATTGGAATGGGAAGGACTTGGATATCATATCTCATGCTATAGGAAGGGTCTCAGAATTGGAATGGGAAGGAGTTGGATATCACATCTCATGCTATAGGAAGGGTCTCAGGTTTGGTATAAGCATTGAGATATCACATCTCATGCTATAGGAAGGGTCTCAGGATTGGAATGGGAAGAAGTTGGATATCACATCTCATGCTATAGGAAGGATCTCAGGTTTGGTATTAGAAGCATTGAGACATCACATCTCATGTTATAGGAAGGGTCTCAGGATTTGAATGGGAAGAAGTTGGATATCACATCTCATGCTATAGGAAGGGTCTCAGGTTTGGTATAAGCATTGAGATATCACATATCATGCTATAGGAAGGGTCTCAGGATTGGAATGGGAAGAAGTTGGATATCACATCTCATGCTATAGGAAGGATCTCAGGTTTGGTATTAGAAGCATTGATATATCACATCTCATGCTATAGGAAGGGTCTCAGGATTGGAATGGGTAGGAGTTGGATATTACATTCTTGCTATAGGAAGGGTCTCATGTTTGGAATGGGAAGGAGTTGGATATCACATATGCTATAGGAAGGATCTCAGGTTTGGTATTAGAAGCATTGAGATATCACATCTCATGCTATCGGAAGGGTCTCAGGATTGGAATGGGAATGATTTGGATATCACATCTCATGTTATAGGAAGGGTCTCAGGTTTGGTATAAGCATTGAGATATCACATCTTTGCTATCGGAAGTGGCTCAGGATTGGAATGGGAAGAAGTTGGATATCCCATCTCATGTTATAGGACGGGTCTCTGGTTTGGTATTAGAATCATTGAGATATCACATCGCATGCTGTAGGAAGGGTCTAAGGATTGGAATGGGATGGACTTGGACATCACATCTCATGCTAAAGGTAGGCTCTCAGGTTTGGTATAAGCATTGAGATATCACATCTCATGGTATAGGAAGGGTCTCAGGATTGGAATGGGACGGATTTGGATATCACATCTCATGCTATAGGAAGGGTCTCAGGTTTGGTATACGCATGGAGATATCACTTCTCATGCTATATGAAGGGTCTCAGGATTGGAATGGGAAGGAGTTGGATATCACATCTCATGCTATAGGAAGGATCTCAGGTTTGGTATTAGAAGCATTGAGACATCACATCTCATGTTATAGGAAGGGTCTCAGGATTTGAATGGGAAGAAGTTGGATATCACATCTCATGCTATAGGAAGGGTCTCAGGTTTGGTATAAGCATTGAGATATCACATCTCATGCTATAGGAAGGGTCTCAGGATTGGAATGGGAAGAAGTTGGATATCACATCTCATGCTATAGGAAGGATCTCAGGTTTGGTATTAGAAGCATTGATATATCACATCTCATGCTATAGGAAGGGTCTCAGGATTGGAATGGGTAGGAGTTGGATATTACATTCTTGCTATAGGAAGGGTCTCATGTTTGGAATGGGAAGGAGTTGGATATCACATATGCTATAGGAAGGATCTCAGGTTTGGTATTAGAAGCATTGAGATATCACATCTCATGCTATCGGAAGGGTCTCAGGATTGGAATGGGAATGATTTGGATATCACATCTCATGTTATAGGAAGGGTCTCAGGTTTGGTATAAGCATTGAGATATCACATCTTTGCTATCGGAAGTGGCTCAGGATTGGAATGGGAAGAAGTTGGATATCCCATCTCATGTTATAGGACGGGTCTCTGGTTTGGTATTAGAATCATTGAGATATCACATCGCATGCTGTAGGAAGGGTCTAAGGATTGGAATGGGATGGACTTGGACATCACATCTCATGCTAAAGGTAGGCTCTCAGGTTTGGTATAAGCATTGAGATATCACATCTCATGGTATAGGAAGGGTCTCAGGATTGGAATGGGACGGATTTGGATATCACATCTCATGCTATAGGAAGGGTCTCAGGTTTGGTATACGCATGGAGATATCACTTCTCATGCTATATGAAGGGTCTCAGGATTGGAATGGGAAGGAGTTGGATATCACATCTCATGCTATAGGAAGGGTCTCTGATTTGGTATAAGCATTGAGATATCACATCTCATGCTATAGGAAGGGTCTCAGGATTGGAATGGGAAGGAGTTGTATATGACATCTCAGGCTATAGGAAGGGTCTCAGGTTTGGTATAAGCATTGAGATATCACATCTCTGCTATCGGAAGGGTCTCAGGATTGGAATGGGAAGGACTTGGATGTCACATCTCATGCTATAGGGAGGGTCTCAAATTTGATATTAGAAGCATTGAGATAACAAATCTCATGATATCGGAAGGGTCTCAGGATTGGAATGGGAAGGAGTTGGATATCACATCTCATGATATAGGAAGGGTCTAAGGTTTGGAAGGGGAAGGATTTGGATATCACATCTCATGTTGTAGGATGGGTCTCAGGTTTGGTATTAGAAGCATTGAGATATCAAGTCTCATGGTATAGGAAGGGTCTCAGAATTGGAATGGGAAGGAGTTGGATAACACATCTCAAGCTATAGGAAGGGTCTCAGGATTGGAATGGGAAGAAGTTTGATATCACATCTCATGCCATAGTATGGGTCTCAGGTTTGGTAGAAGCATTGGGATATCACATCTCATGCTATCGGAAGGGTATCAGTATTGGATTTGGAAGGAGTTGGATATCCCATCATGCTATAGGAAGGGTCTCAGGTTGGAATGGGAAGGAGTTGGATATCACATCTCATGTTATAGGAAGGGTCTCAGGATTGGAATGGGAAGGACTTGGATATCATATCTCATGCTATGGGAAGGCTCTCAGGTTTGGAAGGGGAAGGAGTTGGATATCACATCTCAAGCTATAGGAAGGGTCTCAGGTTTGGTATTAGAAGCATTGAGATATCACATCTCATGCGATAGGAAGGGTCTCAGGATTGGAATGGGAAGGAGTTGGATATCACATCTCAAGCTATAGGAAGAGTCTCAGGTTTGGTATAAGCATTGAGATATCACATCTCATGCTATAGGAAGGGTCTCAGGATTGGAATGGGAAGAAGTTGGATATCACATCTCATGCTGTAGGAAGGGTCTCAGGTTTGGTATAAGCATTGGGATATCACATCTCATGCTATAGGAAGGGTCTCAGGATTGGAATGGGAAGGAGTTGTATATGACATCTCATGCCATAGGAAGGGTCTCAGGTTTGGTATAAGCATTGAGATATCACATCACATGCTATAGGAAGGGTCTCGGGATTGGAATGGGAAGGAGTTGGATATCACATTTCATGTTAGAGGTAGGATCCCAGGTTTGGTATTAGAGGCATTGAGATATCACATCTCATGCTATCAGAAGGGTCTCAGGATTGGAATGGGAAGGAGTTGGATATCACATCTCATGCTAAAGGGAGGGTCTCAGGTTTGGAAAGGGAAGGATTTGGATATCACATCTCATGTTATAGGAAGGATCTCAGGTTTGGTATTAGAAGCATTGAGATATCACATCTCATGCTATCGGAAGTATCTCAGGTTTGGTATTAGAGGCATTGAGATATCACATCTCATGCTATCATAAGAGTCTCAGGATTGGAATGGGAAGGAGTTGGATAGCACATCTCATGCTATAGGAAGTGTCTCAGGATTGGAATGGGAAGGAGTTGGATATCACATCTCATGTTATAGGAAGGATCTCAGGTTTGGTATTAGAAGCATTGAGATATCACTTCTCATGCTATAGGGAGGGTCTCAGGATTGGAATGGGAAGGATTTGGATATCACATCTCATGCTATAGGGAGGGTCTCAAGTTTGATATTAGAAGCATTGAGATATCACATCTCATGATATCGGAAGGGTCTCAGGATTGGAATGGGAAGGAGTTGGATATCACATCCCATGATAAAGGAAGGGTCTAAGGTTTGGTATTAGAAGCATTGAGATATCACTTCTCATGCTATAGGAAGGGTCTCAGGATTGGAATGGGAAGGACTTGGATATCACATCTCATGCTATAGGGAGGGTCTCAAGTTTGATATTAGAAGCATTGAGATATCACATCTCATGATATCGGAAGGGTCTCAGGATTGGAATGGGAAGGATTTGGATATCACATCTCATGTTATAGGACGGGTCTCAGGATTGGAATGGGAAGGAGTTCGATATCACATCTCATGCCATAGTATGGGTCTCAGGTTTGGTAGAAGCATTGGGATATCACATCTCATGCTATCGGAAGGGTATCAATATTGGATTTGGAAGGAGTTGGATATCCCATCTCATGCTAAAGGAAGGGTCTCAGGTTGGAATGGGAAGGATTTGGATATCACATCTCATGTTATAGGACGGGTCTCAGGATTGGAATGGGAAGGAGTTTGATATCACATCTCATGCCATAGTATGGGTCTCAGGTTTGGTAGAAGCATTGGGATAACACATCTCATGCTATCGGAAGGGTATCAGTATTGGATTTGGAAGGAGTTGGATATCCCATCTCATGTTATAGGAAGGGTCTCAGGATTGGAATGGGAAGGACTTGGATATCATATCTCATGCTATAGGAAGGGTCTCATAATTGGAATGGGAAGGAGTTGGATATCACATCTCATGTTATAGGAAAGATCTCAGGTTTGGTATTAGAAGCATTGAGACATCACATCTCTCTCATGTTATAGGAAGGGTCTCAGGATTGGAATGGGAAGAAGTTGGATATCACATCTCATGCTATAGGAAGGGTCTCAGGTTTGGTATAAGCATTGAGATATCACATCTCATGCTATAGGAAGGGTCTCAGGATTGGAATGGGAAGAAGTTGGATATCACATCTCATGCTATAGGAAGCATCTCAGATTTGGTATTAGAAGCATTGAGATATCACATCTCATGCTATCGGAAGGGTCTCAGGATTGGAATGGGAAGGAGTTGTATATGACATCTCATGCCGTAGGAAGGGTCTCAGGTTTGGTATAAGCATTGAGATATCACATCTTTGCAATCGAAAGGGTCTCAGGATTGGAATGGGAAGGAGTTGGATATCCCATCTCATGTTATAGGAAGAGTCTCAGGTTTGGTATTAGAAGCATTGAGATATCACATCTCATGCTATAGGAAGTGTCTCAGGATTGGAATGGGAAGGACTTGGATATCACATATGCTATAGGGAGGGTCTCAAGTTTGATATTAGAAGCATTGAGATATCACATCTCATGCTATAGGAAGGGTCTCAGGATTGGAATGGGAAGGATTGGATATCACATCTCATGCTATAGGAAGGGTCTCAGGTTTGTTATAAGCAGTGCGATACATCTCATGCTATAGGAAGTGTCTCAGGATTGGAATGGGAAGGAGTTGGATATCACATCTCATGCTATAGGAAGGGTCTCAGGTTTGGTAGCATTGAGATATCACATCTCATGCTATAGGAAGGGTCTCAGGATTGGAATGGGAAGAAGTTGGATATCACATCTCATGCTATAGGAAGGATCTCAGATTTGGTATTAGAAGCATTGAGATATCAAGTCTCATGGTATAGGAAGGGTCTCAGAATTGGAATGGGAAGGAGTTGGATATCACATCTCAAGCTATAGGAAGGGTCTCAGGATTGGAATGGGAAGGAGTTTGATATCACATCTCATGCCATAGTATGGGTCTCAGGTTTGGTAGAAGCATTGGGATATCACATCTCATGCTATCGGAAGGGTATCAGTATTGGATTTGGAAGGAGTTGGATATCCCATCTCATGCTATAGGAAGGGTCTCAGGTTGGAATGGGAAGGAGTTGGATATCACATCTCATGTTATAGGAAGGGTCTCAGGATTGGAATGGGAAGGACTTGGATATCAGATCTCATGCTATAGGAAGGGTCTCAGAATTGGAATGGGAAGGAGTTGGATATCATCTCATGTTATAGGAAAGATCTCAGGTTTGGTATTAGAAGCATTGAGACATCACATCTCATGTTATAGGAAGGGTCTCAGGATTGGAATGGGAAGAAGTTGGATATCACATCTCATGCTATAGGAAGGGTCTCAGGTTTGGTATAAGCATTGAGATATCACATCTCATGCTATAGGAAGGGTCTCAGGAATGGAATGGGAAGAAGTTGGATATCACATCTCATGCTATAGGAAGGATCTCAGGTTTGGTATTAGAAGCATTGAGACATCAAATCTCATGTTATAGGAAGGGTCTCAGGATTGGAATGGGAAGAAGTTGGATATCACATCTCATGCTATAGGAAGGGTCTCAGGTTTGGTATAAGCATTGAGATATCACATCTCATGCTATAGGAAGGGTCTCAGGATTGGAATGGGAAGGAGTTGTATATGACATCTCATGCCATAGGAAGGGTCTCAGGTTTGGTATAAGCATTGAGATATCACATCACATGCTATAGGAAGGGTCTCGGGATTGGAATGGGAAGGACTTGGATATCACATCTCATGCTATAGGCAGGGTCTCAGGTTTGGAAAGGGAAGGAGTTGGATATCACATTTCATGTTAGAGGTAGGATCTCAGGTTTGGTATTAGAGGCATTGAGATATCACATCTCATGCTATCAGAAGGGTCTCAGGATTGGAATGGGAAGGAGTTGGATATCACATCTCATGCTAAAGGGAGGGTCTCAGGTTTGGAAAGGGAAGGATTTGGATATCACATCTCATGTTATAGGAAGGATCTCAGGTTTGGTATTAGAAGCATTGAGATATCACATCTCATGCTATCGGAAGTATCTCAGGTTTGGTATTAGAGGCATTGAGATATCACATCTCATGCTATCATAAGAGTCTCAGGATTGGAATGGGAAGGAGTTGGATAGCACATCTCATGCTATAGGAAGTGTCTCAGGATTGGAATGGGAAGGAGTTGGATATCACATCTCATGTTATAGGAAGGATCTCAGGTTTGGTATTAGAAGCATTGAGATATCACTTCTCATGCTATAGGGAGGGTCTCAGGATTGGAATGGGAAGGATTTGGATATCACATCTCATGCTATAGGGAGGGTCTCAAGTTTGATATTAGAAGCATTGAGATATCACATCTCATGGTATCGGAAGGGTCTCAGGATTGGAATGGGAAGGAGTTGGATATCACATCTCATGATAAAGGAAGGGTCTAAGGTTTGGTATTAGAAGCATTGAGATATCACTTCTCATGCTATAGGAAGGGTCTCAGGATTGGAATGGGAAGGACTTGGATATCACATACCATGCTATAGGGAGGGTCTCAAGTTTGATATTAGAAGCATTGAGATATCACATCTCATGATATCGGAAGGGTCTCAGGATTGGAATGGGAAGGATTTGGATATCACATCTCATGTTATAGGACGGGTCTCAGGATTGGAATGGGAAGGAGTTTGATATCACATCTCATGCCATACTATGGGTCTCAGGTTTGGTAGAAGCATTGGGATATCACATCTCATGCCATCGGAAGGGTATCAGTATTGGATTTGGAAGGAGTTGGATATCCCATCTCATGCTAAAGGAAGGGTCTCAGGTTGGAATGGGAAGGAGTTGGATATCACATCTCATGTTATAGGAAGGGTCTCAGGATTGGAATGGGAAGGAGTTGGATATCACATCTCAAGCTATAGGAACGGTCTCAGGATTGGAATGGGAAGGAGTTTGATATCACATCTCATGCCATAGTATGGGTCTCAGGTTTGGTAGAAGCATTGGGATATCACATCTCATGCTATCAGAAGGGTATCAGTATTGGATTTGGAAGGAGTTGGATATCCCATCTCATGTTATAGGAAGGGTCTCAGGATTGGAATGGGAAGGACTTGGATATCATATCTCATGCTATAGGAAGGGTCTCATAATTGGAATGGGAAGGAGTTGGATATCACATCTCATGTTATAGGAAAGATCTCAGGTTTGGTATTAGAAGCATTGAGACATCACATCTCATGTTATAGGAAGGGTCTCAGGATTGGAATGGGAAGAAGTTGGATATCACATCTCATGCTATAGGAAGGGTCTCAGGTTTGGTATAAGCATTGAGATATCACATCTCATGCTATAGGAAGGGTCTCAGGATTGGAATGGGAAGAAGTTGGATATCACATCTCATGCTATAGGAAGCATCTCAGATTTGGTATTAGAAGCATTGAGATATCACATCTCATGCTATCGGAAGGGTCTCAAGATTGGAATGGGAAGGAGTTGTATATGACATCTCATGCCATAGGAAGGGTCTCAGGTTTGGTATAAGCATTGAGATATCACATCTTTGCAATCGAAAGGGTCTCAGGATTGGAATGGGAAGGAGTTGGATATCCCATCTCATGTTATAGGAAGAGTCTCAGGTTTGGTATTAGAAGCATTGAGATATCACATCTCATGCTATAGGAAGTGTCTCAGGATTGGAATGGGAAGGACTTGGATATCACATATGCTATAGGGAGGGTCTCAAGTTTGATATTAGAAGCATTGAGATATCACATCTCATGCTATAGGAAGGGTCTCAGGATTGGAATGGGAAGGATTGGATATCACATCTCATGCTATAGGAAGGGTCTCAGGTTTGTTATAAGCAGTGCGATACATCTCATGCTATAGGAAGTGTCTCAGGATTGGAATGGGAAGGAGTTGGATATCACATCTCATGCTATAGGAAGGGTCTCAGGTTTGGTAGCATTGAGATATCACATCTCATGCTATAGGAAGGGTCTCAGGATTGGAATGGGAAGAAGTTGGATATCACATCTCATGCTATAGGAAGGATCTCAGATTTGGTATTAGAAGCATTGAGATATCAAGTCTCATGGTATAGGAAGGGTCTCAGAATTGGAATGGGAAGGAGTTGGATATCACATCTCAAGCTATAGGAAGGGTCTCAGGATTGGAATGGGAAGGAGTTTGATATCACATCTCATGCCATAGTATGGGTCTCAGGTTTGGTAGAAGCATTGGGATATCACATCTCATGCTATCGGAAGGGTATCAGTATTGGATTTGGAAGGAGTTGGATATCCCATCTCATGCTATAGGAAGGGTCTCAGGTTGGAATGGGAAGGAGTTGGATATCACATCTCATGTTATAGGAAGGGTCTCAGGATTGGAATGGGAAGGACTTGGATATCAGATCTCATGCTATAGGAAGGGTCTCAGAATTGGAATGGGAAGGAGTTGGATATCATCTCATGTTATAGGAAAGATCTCAGGTTTGGTATTAGAAGCATTGAGACATCACATCTCATGTTATAGGAAGGGTCTCAGGATTGGAATGGGAAGAAGTTGGATATCACATCTCATGCTATAGGAAGGGTCTCAGGTTTGGTATAAGCATTGAGATATCACATCTCATGCTATAGGAAGGGTCTCAGGAATGGAATGGGAAGAAGTTGGATATCACATCTCATGCTATAGGAAGGATCTCAGGTTTGGTATTAGAAGCATTGAGACATCAAATCTCATGTTATAGGAAGGGTCTCAGGATTGGAATGGGAAGAAGTTGGATATCACATCTCATGCTATAGGAAGGGTCTCAGGTTTGGTATAAGCATTGAGATATCACATCTCATGCTATAGGAAGGGTCTCAGGATTGGAATGGGAAGGAGTTGTATATGACATCTCATGCCATAGGAAGGGTCTCAGGTTTGGTATAAGCATTGAGATATCACATCACATGCTATAGGAAGGGTCTCGGGATTGGAATGGGAAGGACTTGGATATCACATCTCATGCTATAGGCAGGGTCTCAGGTTTGGAAAGGGAAGGAGTTGGATATCACATTTCATGTTAGAGGTAGGATCTCAGGTTTGGTATTAGAGGCATTGAGATATCACATCTCATGCTATCAGAAGGGTCTCAGGATTGGAATGGGAAGGAGTTGGATATCACATCTCATGCTAAAGGGAGGGTCTCAGGTTTGGAAAGGGAAGGATTTGGATATCACATCTCATGTTATAGGAAGGATCTCAGGTTTGGTATTAGAAGCATTGAGATATCACATCTCATGCTATCGGAAGTATCTCAGGTTTGGTATTAGAGGCATTGAGATATCACATCTCATGCTATCAAAAGAGTCTCAGGATTGGAATGGGAAGGAGTTGGATAGCACATCTCATGCTATAGGAAGTGTCTCAGGATTGGAATGGGAAGGAGTTGGATATCACATCTCATGTTATAGGAAGGATCTCAGGTTTGGTATTAGAAGCATTGAGATATCACTTCTCATGCTATAGGGAGGGTCTCAGGATTGGAATGGGAAGGATTTGGATATCACATCTCATGCTATAGGGAGGGTCTCAAGTTTGATATTAGAAGCATTGAGATATCACATCTCATGGTATCGGAAGGGTCTCAGGATTGGAATGGGAAGGAGTTGGATATCACATCTCATGATAAAGGAAGGGTCTAAGGTTTGGTATTAGAAGCATTGAGATATCACTTCTCATGCTATAGGAAGGGTCTCAGGATTGGAATGGGAAGGACTTGGATATCACATACCATGCTATAGGGAGGGTCTCAAGTTTGATATTAGAAGCATTGAGATATCACATCTCATGATATCGGAAGGGTCTCAGGATTGGAATGGGAAGGATTTGGATATCACATCTCATGTTATAGGACGGGTCTCAGGATTGGAATGGGAAGGAGTTTGATATCACATCTCATGCCATACTATGGGTCTCAGGTTTGGTAGAAGCATTGGGATATCACATCTCATGCCATCGGAAGGGTATCAGTATTGGATTTGGAAGGAGTTGGATATCCCATCTCATGCTAAAGGAAGGGTCTCAGGTTGGAATGGGAAGGAGTTGGATATCACATCTCATGTTATAGGAAGGGTCTCAGGATTGGAATGGGAAGGAGTTGGATATCACATCTCAAGCTATAGGAACGGTCTCAGGATTGGAATGGGAAGGAGTTTGATATCACATCTCATGCCATAGTATGGGTCTCAGGTTTGGTAGAAGCATTGGGATATCACATCTCATGCTATCAGAAGGGTATCAGTATTGGATTTGGAAGGAGTTGGATATCCCATCTCATGTTATAGGAAGGGTCTCAGGATTGGAATGGGAAGGACTTGGATATCATATCTCATGCTATAGGAAGGGTCTCATAATTGGAATGGGAAGGAGTTGGATATCACATCTCATGTTATAGGAAAGATCTCAGGTTTGGTATTAGAAGCATTGAGGCATCACATCTCATGTTATAGGAAGGGTCTCAGGATTGGAATGGGAAGAAGTTGGATATCACATCTCATGCTATAGGAAGGGTCTCAGGTTTGGTATAAGCATTGAGATATCACATCTCATGCTATAGGAAGGGTCTCAGGATTGGAATGGGAAGAAGTTGGATATCACATCTCATGCTATAGGAAGCATCTCAGATTTGGTATTAGAAGCATTGAGATATCACATCTCATGCTATCGGAAGGGTCTCAGGATTGGAATGGGAAGGAGTTGTATATGACATCTCATGCCATAGGAAGGGTCTCAGGTTTGGTATAAGCATTGAGATATCACATCTTTGCAATCGAAAGGGTCTCAGGATTGGAATGGGAAGGAGTTGGATATCCCATCTCATGTTATAGGAAGAGTCTCAGGTTTGGTATTAGAAGCATTGAGATATCACATCTCATGCTATAGGAAGTGTCTCAGGATTGGAATGGGAAGGACTTGGATATCACATATGCTATAGGGAGGGTCTCAAGTTTGATATTAGAAGCATTGAGATATCACATCTCATGCTATAGGAAGGGTCTCAGGATTGGAATGGGAAGGATTGGATATCACATCTCATGCTATAGGAAGGGTCTCAGGTTTGTTATAAGCAGTGAGATACATCTCATGCTATAGGAAGTGTCTCAGGATTGGAATGGGAAGGAGTTGGATATCACATCTCATGCTATAGGAAGGGTCTCAGGTTTGGTAGCATTGAGATATCACATCTCATGCTATAGGAAGGGTCACAGGATTGGAATGGGAAGAAGTTGGATATCACATCTCATGCTATAGGAAGGATCTCAGATTTGGTATTAGAAGCATTGAGATATCAAGTCTCATGGTATAGGAAGGGTCTCAGAATTGGAATGGGAAGGAGTTGGATATCACATCTCAAGCTATAGGAAGGGTCTCAGGATTGGAATGGGAAGGAGTTTGATATCACATCTCATGCCATAGTATGGGTCTCAGGTTTGGTAGAAGCATTGGGATATCACATCTCATGCTATCGGAAGGGTATCAGTATTGGATTTGGAAGGAGTTGGATATCCCATCTCATGCTATAGGAAGGGTCTCAGGTTGGAATGGGAAGGAGTTGGATATCACATCTCATGTTATAGGAAGGGTCTCAGGATTGGAATGGGAAGGACTTGGATATCATATCTCATGCTATAGGAAGGGTCTCAGAATTGGAATGGGAAGGAGTTGGATATCATCTCATGTTATAGGAAAGATCTCAGGTTTGGTATTAGAAGCATTGAGACATCACATCTCATGTTATAGGAAGGGTCTCAGGATTGGAATGGGAAGAAGTTGGATATCACATCTCATGCTATAGGAAGGGTCTCAGGTTTGGTATAAGCATTGAGATATCACATCTCATGCTATAGGAAGGGTCTCAGGATTGGAATGGGAAGAAGTTGGATATCACATCTCATGCTATAGGAAGGATCTCAGGTTTGGTATTAGAAGCATTGATATATCACATCTCATGCTATAGGAAGGGTCTCAGGATTGGAATGGGTAGGAGTTGGATATTACATTCTTGCTATAGGAAGGGTCTCATGTTTGGAATGGGAAGGAGTTGGATATCACATATGCTATAGGAAGGATCTCAGGTTTGGTATTAGAAGCATTGAGATATCACATCTCATGCTATCGGAAGGGTCTCAGGATTGGAATGGGAATGATTTGGATATCACATCTCATGTTATAGGAAGGGTCTCAGGTTTGGTATAAGCATTGAGATATCACATCTTTGCTATCGGAAGTGGCTCAGGATTGGAATGGGAAGAAGTTGGATATCCCATCTCATGTTATAGGACGGGTCTCTGGTTTGGTATTAGAATCATTGAGATATCACATCGCATGCTGTAGGAAGGGTCTAAGGATTGGAATGGGATGGACTTGGACATCACATCTCATGCTATAGGTAGGCTCTCAGGTTTGGTATAAGCATTGAGATATCACATCTCATGGTATAGGAAGGGTCTCAGGATTGGAATGGGACGGATTTGGATATCACATCTCATGCTATAGGAAGGGTCTCAGGTTTGGTATACGCATGGAGATATCACTTCTCATGCTATAGGAAGGGTCTCAGGATTGGAATGGGAAGGAGTTGGATATCACATCTCATGCTATAGGAAGGGTCTCTGATTTGGTATAAGCATTGAGATATCACATCTCATGCTATAGGAAGGGTCTCAGGATTGGAATGGGAAGGAGTTGTATATGACATCTCAGGCTATAGGAAGGGTCTCAGGTTTGGTATAAGCATTGAGATATCACATCTCTGCTGTCGGAAGGGTCTCAGGATTGGAATGGGAAGGACTTGGATGTCACATCTCATGCTATAGGAAGGGTCTCAAGTTTGATATTAGAAGCATTGAGATAACAAATCTCATGATATCGGAAGGGTCTCAGGATTGGAATGGGAAGGAGTTGGATATCACATCTCATGATATAGGAAGGGTCTAAGGTTTGGAAGGGGAAGGATTTGGATATCACATCTCATGTTATAGGACGGGTCTCAGGTTTGGTATTAGAAGCATTGAGATATCAAGTCTCATGGTATAGGAAGGGTCTCAGAATTGGAATGGGAAGGAGTTGGATAACACATCTCAAGCTATAGGAAGGGTCTCAGGATTGGAATGGGAAGAAGTTTGATATCACATCTCATGCCATAGTATGGGTCTCAGGTTTGGTAGAAGCATTGGGATATCACATCTCATGCTATCGGAAGCGTATCAGTATTGGATTTGGAAGGAGTTGGATATCCCATCATGCTATAGGAAGGGTCTCAGGTTGGAATGGGAAGGAGTTGGATATCACATCTCATGTTATAGGAAGGGTCTCAGGATTGGAATGGGAAGGACTTGGATATCATATCTCATGCTATGGGAAGGCTCTCAGGTTTGGAAGGGGAAGGAGTTGGATATCACATCTCAAGCTATAGGAAGGGTCTCAGGTTTGGTATTAGAAGCATTGAGATATCACATCTCATGCTATAGGAAGGGTCTCAGGATTGGAATGGGAAGGAGTTGGATATCACATCTCAAGCTATAGGAAGAGTCTCAGGTTTGGTATAAGCATTGAGATATCACATCTCATGCTATAGGAAGGGTCTCAGAATTGAAATGGGAAGGAGTTGGATATCACATCTCATGTTATAGGAAAGATCTCAGGTTTGGTATTAGAAGCATTGAGACATCAAATCTCATGTTATAGGAAGGGTCTCAGGATTGGAATGGGAAGAAGTTGGATATCACATCTCATGCTATAGGAAGGGTCTCAGGTTTGGTATAAGCATTGAGATATCACATCTCATGCTATAGGAAGGGTCTCAGGATTGGAATGGGAAGGAGTTGTATATGACATCTCATGCCATAGGAAGGGTCTCAGGTTTGGTATAAGCATTGAGATATCACATCACATGCTATAGGAAGGGTCTCGGGATTGGAATGGGAAGGACTTGGATATCACATCTCATGCTATAGGCAGGGTCTCAGGTTTGGAAAGGGAAGGATTTGGATATCACATCTCATGTTATAGGAAGGATCTCAGGTTTGGTATTAGAAGCATTGAGATATCACATCTCATGCTATCAGAAGGGTCTCAGGATTGGAATGGGAAGGAGTTGGATATCACATCTCATGCTAAAGGGAGGGTCTTAGGTTTGGAAAGGGAAGGATTTGGATATCACATCTCATGTTATAGGAAGGATCTCAGGTTTGGTATTAGAAGCATTGAGATATCACATCTCATGCTATCGGAAGTATCTCAGGTTTGGTATTAGAGGAATTGAGATATCACATCTCATGCTATCATAAGAGTCTCAGGATTGGAATGGGAAGGAGTTGGATAGCACATCTCATGCTATAGGAAGTGTCTCAGGATTGGAATGGGAAGGAGTTGGATATCACATCTCATGTTATAGGAAGGATCTCAGGTTTGGTATTAGAAGCATTGAGATATCACTTCTCATGCTATAGGGAGGGTCTCAGGATTGGAATGGGAAGGATTTGGATATCACATCTCATGCTATAGGGAGGGTCTCAAGTTTGATATTAGAAGCATTGAGATATCACATCTCATGATAGCGGAAGGGTCTCAGGATTGGAATGGGAAGGAGTTGGATATCACATCTCATGATAAAGGAAGGGTCTAAGGTTTGGTATTAGAAGCATTGAGATATCACTTCTCATGCTATAGGAAGGGTCTCAGGATTGGAATGGGAAGGACTTGGATATCACATCCCATGCTATAGGGAGGGTCTCAAGTTTGATATTAGAAGCATTGAGATATCACATCTCATGATATCGGAAGGGTCTCAGGATTGGAATGGGACGGATTTGGATATCACATCTCATGTTATAGGACGGGTCTCAGGATTGGAATGGGAAGGAGTTTGATATCACATCTCATGCCATAGTATGGGTCTCAGGTTTGGTAGAAGCATTGGGATATCACATCTCATGCCATCGGAAGGGTATCAGTATTGGATTTGGAAGGAGTTGGATATCCCATCTCATGCTAAAGGAAGGGTCTCAGGTTGGAATGGGAAGGAGTTGGATATCACATCTCATGTTATAGGAAGGGTCTCAGGATTGGAATGGGAAGGAGTTGGATATCACATCTCAAGCTATAGGAAGGGTCTCAGGATTGGAATGGGAAGGAGTTTGATATCACATCTCATGCCATAGTATGGGTCTCAGGTTTGGTAGAAGCATTGGGATATCACATCTCATGCTATCAGAAGGGTATCAGTATTGGATTTGGAAGGAGTTGGATATCCCATCTCATGTTATAGGAAGGGTCTCAGGATTGGAATGGGAAGGACTTGGATATCATATCTCATGCTATAGGAAGGGTCTCATAATTGGAATGGGAAGGAGTTGGATATCACATCTCATGTTATAGGAAATATCTCAGGTTTGGTATTAGAAGCATTGAGACATCACATCTCATGTTATAGGAAGGGTCTCAGGATTGGAATGGGAAGAAGTTGGATATCACATCTCATGCTATAGGAAGGGTCTCAGGTTTGGTATAAGCATTGAGATATCACATCTCATGCTATAGGAAGGGTCTCAGGATTGGAATGGGAAGAAGTTGGATATCACATCTCATGCTATAGGAAGCATCTCAGATTTGGTATTAGAAGCATTGAGATATCACATGTCATGCTATCGGAAGGGTCTCAGGATTGGAATGGGAAGGAGTTGTATATGACATCGCATGCCGTAGGAAGGGTCTCAGGTTTGGTATAAGCATTGAGATATCACATCTTTGCAATCGAAAGGGTCTCAGGATTGGAATGGGAAGGAGTTGGATATCCCATCTCATGTTATAGGAAGAGTCTCAGGTTTGGTATTAGAAGCATTGAGATATCACATCTCATGCTATAGGAAGTGTCTCAGGATTGGAATGGGAAGGACTTGGATATCACATATGCTATAGGGAGGGTCTCAAGTTTGATATTAGAAGCATTGAGATATCACATCTCATGCTATAGGAAGGGTCTCAGGATTGGAATGGGAAGGATTGGATATCACATCTCATGCTATAGGAAGGGTCTCAGGTTTGTTATAAGCAGTGAGATACATCTCATGCTATAGGAAGTGTCTCAGGATTGGAATGGGAAGGAGTTGGATATCACATCTCATGCTATAGGAAGGGTCTCAGGTTTGGTAGCATTGAGATATCACATCTCATGCTATAGGAAGGGTCTCAGGATTGGAATGGGAAGAAGTTGGATATCACATCCCATGCTATAGGAAGGATCTCAGATTTGGTATTAGAAGCATTGAGATATCAAGTCTCATGGTATAGGAAGGGTCTCAGAATTGGAATGGGAAGGAGTTGGATATCACATCTCAAGCTATAGGAAGGGTCTCAGGATTGGAATGGGAAGGAGTTTGATATCACATCTCATGCCATAGTATGGGTCTCAGGTTTGGTAGAAGCATTGGGATATCACATCTCATGCTATCGGAAGGGTATCAGTATTGGATTTGGAAGGAGTTGGATATCCCATCTCATGCTATAGGAAGGGTCTCAGGTTGGAATGGGAAGGAGTTGGATATCACATCTCATGTTATAGGAAGGGTCTCGGGATTGGAATGGGAAGGACTTGGATATCATATCTAATGCTATAGGAAGGGTCTCAGAATTGGAATGGGAAGGAGTCTGATATCATCTCATGTTATAGGAAAGATCTCAGGTTTGGTATTAGAAGCATTGAGACATCACATCTCATGTTATAGGAAGGGTCTCAGGTTTGGTAGCATTGAGATATCACATCTCATGCTATAGGAAGGGTCTCAGGATTGGAATGGGAAGAAGTTGGATATCACATCCCATGCTATAGGAAGGATCTCAGATTTGGTATTAGAAGCATTGAGATATCAAGTCTCATGGTATAGGAAGGGTCTCAGAATTGGAATGGGAAGGAGTTGGATATCACATCTCAAGCTATAGGAAGGGTCTCAGGATTGGAATGGGAAGGAGTTTGATATCACATCTCATGCCATAGTATGGGTCTCAGGTTTGGTAGAAGCATTGGGATATCACATCTCATGCTATCGGAAGGGTATCAGTATTGGATTTGGAAGGAGTTGGATATCCCATCTCATGCTATAGGAAGGGTCTCAGGTTGGAATGGGAAGGAGTTGGATATCACATCTCATGTTATAGGAAGGGTCTCAGGATTGGAATGGGAAGGACTTGGATATCATATCTAATGCTATAGGAAGGGTCTCAGAATTGGAATGGGAAGGAGTCTGATATCATCTCATGTTATAGGAAAGATCTCAGGTTTGGTATTAGAAGCATTGAGACATCACATCTCATGTTATAGGAAGGGTCTCAGGATTGGAATGGGAAGAAGTTGGATATCACATCTCATGCTATAGGAAGGGTCTCAGGTTTGGTATAAACTTTGAGATATCACATCTCATGCTATAGGAAGGGTCTCAGGATTGGAATGGGAAGGACTTGGATATCACATCTCATGTTATAGGACGGGTCTCAGGTTTGGTATTAGAAGCATTGAGACATCACATCTCATGTTATAGGAAGGGTCTCAGGATTGGAATGGGAAGAAGTTGGATATCACATCTCATGCTATAGGAAGGGTCTCAGGTTTGTTATAAGCAGTGAGATATCACATCTCATGATATCGGAAGGGTCTCAGGATTGGAATGGGAAGGAGCTGGATATCACATCTCATGCTATAGGAAGGGTCTCAGGTTTGTTATAAGCAGTGAGATATCACATCTCATGATATCGGAAGGTTCTCAGGATTGGAATGGGAAGGAGCTGGATATCACATCTCATGATAAAGGAAGGGTCTAAGGTTTGGTATTAGAAGCATTGAGATATCACTTCTCATGCTATAGGAAGGGTCTCAGGATTGGAATGGGAAGGACTTGGATATCACATCTCATGCTATAGGGAGGGTCTCAAGTTTGATATTAGAAGCATTGAGATATCACATCTCATGATATCGGAAGGGTCTCAGGATTGGAATGGGAAGGATTTGGATATCACATCTCATGTTATAGGACGGGTCTCAGGTTTGGTATTAGAAGCATTGAGATATCAAGTCTCATGGTATAGGAAGGGTCTCAGAATTGGAATGGGAAGGAGTTGGATATCACATCTCAAGCTATAGGAAGGGTCTCAGGATTGGAATGGGAAGGAGTTTGATATCACATCTCATGCCATAGTATGGGTCTCAGGTTTGGTAGAAGCATTGGGATATCACATCTCATGCTATCGGAAGGGTATCAGTATTGGATTTGGAAGGAGTTGGATATCCCATTTCATGCTATAGGAAGGGTCTCAGGTTGGAATGGGAAGGAGTTGGATATCACATCTCATGTTATAGGAAGGGTCTCAGGATTGGAATGGGAAGGACTTGGATATCATATCTCATGCTATAGGAAGGGTCTCATAATTGGAATGGGAAGGAGTTGGATATCACATCTCATGTTATAGGAAAGATCTCAGGTTTGGTATTAGAAGCATTGAGACATCACATCTCATGTTATAGGAAGGGTCTCAGGATTGGAATGGGAAGAAGTTGGATATCACATCTCATGCTATAGGAAGGGTCTCAGGTTTGGTATAAGCATTGAGATATCACATCTCATGCTATAGGAAGGGTCTCAGGATTGGAATGGGAAGAAGTTGGATATCACATCTCATGCTATAGGAAGCATCTCAGATTTGGTATTAGAAGCATTGAGATATCACATCTCATGCTATCGGAAGGGTCTCAGGATTGGAATGGGAAGGAGTTGTATATGACATCTCATGCCGTAGGAAGGGTCTCAGGTTTGGTATAAGAATTGAGATATCACATCTTTGCAATCGAAAGGGTCTCAGGATTGGAATGGGAAGGAGTTGGATATCCCATCTCATGTTATAGGAAGAGTCTCAGGTTTGGTATTAGAAGCATTGAGACATCAAATCTCATGTTATAGGAAGGGTCTCAGGATTGGAATGGGAAGAAGTTGGATATCACATCTCATGCTATAGGAAGGGTCTCAGGTTTGGTATAAGCATTGAGATATCACATCTCATGCTATAGGAAGGGTCTCAGGATTGGAATGGGAAGGAGTTGTATATGACATCTCATGCCATAGGAAGGGTCTCAGGTTTGGTATAAGCATTGAGATATCACATCACATGCTATAGGAAGGGTCTCGGGATTGGAATGGGAAGGACTTGGATATCACATCTCATGCTATAGGCAGGGTCTCAGGTTTGGAAAGGGAAGGATTTGGATATCACATCTCATGTTATAGGAAGGATCTCAGGTTTGGTATTAGAAGCATTGAGATATCACATCTCATGCTATCAGAAGGGTCTCAGGATTGGAATGGGAAGGAGTTGGATATCACATCTCATGCTAAAGGGAGGGTCTTAGGTTTGGAAAGGGAAGGATTTGGATATCACATCTCATGTTATAGGAAGGATCTCAGGTTTGGTATTAGAAGCATTGAGATATCACATCTCATGCTATCGGAAGTATCTCAGGTTTGGTATTAGAGGAATTGAGATATCACATCTCATGCTATCATAAGAGTCTCAGGATTGGAATGGGAAGGAGTTGGATAGCACATCTCATGCTATAGGAAGTGTCTCAGGATTGGAATGGGAAGGAGTTGGATATCACATCTCATGTTATAGGAAGGATCTCAGGTTTGGTATTAGAAGCATTGAGATATCACTTCTCATGCTATAGGGAGGGTCTCAGGATTGGAATGGGAAGGATTTGGATATCACATCTCATGCTATAGGGAGGGTCTCAAGTTTGATATTAGAAGCATTGAGATATCACATCTCATGATAGCGGAAGGGTCTCAGGATTGGAATGGGAAGGAGTTGGATATCACATCTCATGATAAAGGAAGGGTCTAAGGTTTGGTATTAGAAGCATTGAGATATCACTTCTCATGCTATAGGAAGGGTCTCAGGATTGGAATGGGAAGGACTTGGATATCACATCCCATGCTATAGGGAGGGTCTCAAGTTTGATATTAGAAGCATTGAGATATCACATCTCATGATATCGGAAGGGTCTCAGGATTGGAATGGGACGGATTTGGATATCACATCTCATGTTATAGGACGGGTCTCAGGATTGGAATGGGAAGGAGTTTGATATCACATCTCATGCCATAGTATGGGTCTCAGGTTTGGTAGAAGCATTGGGATATCACATCTCATGCCATCGGAAGGGTATCAGTATTGGATTTGGAAGGAGTTGGATATCCCATCTCATGCTAAAGGAAGGGTCTCAGGTTGGAATGGGAAGGAGTTGGATATCACATCTCATGTTATAGGAAGGGTCTCAGGATTGGAATGGGAAGGAGTTGGATATCACATCTCAAGCTATAGGAAGGGTCTCAGGATTGGAATGGGAAGGAGTTTGATATCACATCTCATGCCATAGTATGGGTCTCAGGTTTGGTAGAAGCATTGGGATATCACATCTCATGCTATCAGAAGGGTATCAGTATTGGATTTGGAAGGAGTTGGATATCCCATCTCATGTTATAGGAAGGGTCTCAGGATTGGAATGGGAAGGACTTGGATATCATATCTCATGCTATAGGAAGGGTCTCATAATTGGAATGGGAAGGAGTTGGATATCACATCTCATGTTATAGGAAAGATCTCAGGTTTGGTATTAGAAGCATTGAGACATCACATCTCATGTTATAGGAAGGGTCTCAGGATTGGAATGGGAAGAAGTTGGATATCACATCTCATGCTATAGGAAGGGTCTCAGGTTTGGTATAAGCATTGAGATATCACATCTCATGCTATAGGAAGGGTCTCAGGATTGGAATGGGAAGAAGTTGGATATCACATCTCATGCTATAGGAAGCATCTCAGATTTGGTATTAGAAGCATTGAGATATCACATGTCATGCTATCGGAAGGGTCTCAGGATTGGAATGGGAAGGAGTTGTATATGACATCTCATGCCGTAGGAAGGGTCTCAGGTTTGGTATAAGCATTGAGATATCACATCTTTGCAATCGAAAGGGTCTCAGGATTGGAATGGGAAGGAGTTGGATATCCCATCTCATGTTATAGGAAGAGTCTCAGGTTTGGTATTAGAAGCATTGAGATATCACATCTCATGCTATAGGAAGTGTCTCAGGATTGGAATGGGAAGGACTTGGATATCACATATGCTATAGGGAGGGTCTCAAGTTTGATATTAGAAGCATTGAGATATCACATCTCATGCTATAGGAAGGGTCTCAGGATTGGAATGGGAAGGATTGGATATCACATCTCATGCTATAGGAAGGGTCTCAGGTTTGTTATAAGCAGTGAGATACATCTCATGCTATAGGAAGTGTCTCAGGATTGGAATGGGAAGGAGTTGGATATCACATCTCATGCTATAGGAAGGGTCTCAGGTTTGGTAGCATTGAGATATCACATCTCATGCTATAGGAAGGGTCTCAGGATTGGAATGGGAAGAAGTTGGATATCACATCTCATGCTATAGGAAGGATCTCAGATTTGGTATTAGAAGCATTGAGATATCAAGTCTCATGGTATAGGAAGGGTCTCAGAATTGGAATGGGAAGGAGTTGGATATCACATCTCAAGCTATAGGAAGGGTCTCAGGATTGGAATGGGAAGGAGTTTGATATCACATCTCATGCCATAGTATGGGTCTCAGGTTTGGTAGAAGCATTGGGATATCACATCTCATGCTATCGGAAGGGTATCAGTATTGGATTTGGAAGGAGTTGGATATCCCATCTCATGCTATAGGAAGGGTCTCAGGTTGGAATGGGAAGGAGTTGGATATCACATCTCATGTTATAGGAAGGGTCTCAGGATTGGAATGGGAAGGACTTGGATATCATATCTAATGCTATAGGAAGGGTCTCAGAATTGGAATGGGAAGGAGTCTGATATCATCTCATGTTATAGGAAAGATCTCAGGTTTGGTATTAGAAGCATTGAGACATCACATCTCATGTTATAGGAAGGGTCTCAGGATTGGAATGGGAAGAAGTTGGATATCACATCTCATGCTATAGGAAGGGTCTCAGGTTTGGTATAAGCTTTGAGATATCACATCTCATGCTATAGGAAGGGTCTCAGGATTGGAATGGGAAGGACTTGGATATCACATCTCATGTTATAGGACGGGTCTCAGGTTTGGTATTAGAAGCATTGAGACATCACATCTCATGTTATAGGAAGGGTCTCAGGATTGGAATGGGAAGAAGTTGGATATCACACCTCATGCTATAGGAAGGGTCTCAGGTTTGTTATAAGCAGTGAGATATCACATCTCATGATATCGGAAGGGTCTCAGGATTGGAATGGGAAGGAGCTGGATATCACATCTCATGCTATAGGAAGGGTCTCAGGTTTGTTATAAGCAGTGAGATATCACATCTCATGATATCGGAAGGTTCTCAGGATTGGAATGGGAAGGAGCTGGATATCACATCTCATGATAAAGGAAGGGTCTAAGGTTTGGTATTAGAAGCATTGAGATATCACTTCTCATGCTATAGGAAGGGTCTCAGGATTGGAATGGGAAGGACTTGGATATCACATCTCATGCTATAGGGAGGGTCTCAAGTTTGATATTAGAAGCATTGAGATATCACATCTCATGATATCGGAAGGGTCTCAGGATTGGAATGGGAAGGATTTGGATATCACATCTCATGTTATAGGACGGGTCTCAGGTTTGGTATTAGAAGCATTGAGATATCAACTCTCATGGTATAGGAAGGGTCTCAGAATTGGAATGGGAAGGAGTTGGATATCACATCTCAAGCTATAGGAAGGGTCTCAGGATTGGAATGGGAAGGAGTTTGATATCACATCTCATGCCATAGTATGGGTCTCAGGTTTGGTAGAAGCATTGGGATATCACATCTCATGCTATCGGAAGGGTATCAGTATTGGATTTGGAAGGAGTTGGATATCCCATTTCATGCTATAGGAAGGGTCTCAGGTTGGAATGGGAAGGAGTTGGATATCACATCTCATGTTATAGGAAGCGTCTCAGGATTGGAATGGGAAGGACTTGGATATCATATCTCATGCTATAGGAAGGGTCTCATAATTGGAATGGGAAGGAGTTGGATATCACATCTCATGTTATAGGAAAGATCTCAGGTTTGGTATTAGAAGCATTGAGACATCACATCTCATGTTATAGGAAGGGTCTCAGGATTGGAATGGGAAGAAGTTGGATATCACATCTCATGCTATAGGAAGGGTCTCAGGTTTGGTATAAGCATTGAGATATCACATCTCATGCTATAGGAAGGGTCTCAGGATTGGAATGGGAAGAAGTTGGATATCACATCTCATGCTATAGGAAGCATCTCAGATTTGGTATTAGAAGCATTGAGATATCACATCTCATGCTATCGGAAGGGTCTCAGGATTGGAATGGGAAGGAGTTGTATATGACATCTCATGCCGTAGGAAGGGTCTCAGGTTTGGTATAAGAATTGAGATATCACATCTTTGCAATCGAAAGGGTCTCAGGATTGGAATGGGAAGGAGTTGGATATCCCATCTCATGTTATAGGAAGAGTCTCAGGTTTGGTATTAGAAGCATTGAGATATCACATCTCATGCTATAGGAAGTGTCTCAGGATTGGAATGGGAAGGACTTGGATATCACATATGCTATAGGGAGGGTCTCAAGTTTGATATTAGAAGCATTGAGATATCACATCTCATGCTATAGGAAGGGTCTCAGGATTGGAATGGGAAGGATTGGATATCACATCTCATGCTATAGGAAGGGTCTCAGGTTTGTTATAAGCAGTGAGATACATCTCATGCTATAGGAAGTGTCTCAGGATTGGAATGGGAAGGAGTTGGATATCATATCTCATGCTATAGGAAGGGTCTCAGGTTTGGTAGCATTGAGATATCACATCTCATGCTATAGGAAGGGTCTCAGGATTGGAATGGGAAGAAGTTGGATATCCCAACTCATGTTATAGGACGGGTCTCTGGTTTGGTATTAGAATCATTGAGATATCACATCGCATGCTGTAGGAAGGGTCTAAGGATTGGAATGGGATGGACTTGGACATCACATCTCATGCTATAGGTAGGCTCTCAGGTTTGGTATAAGCATTGAGATATCACATCTCATGGTATAGGAAGGGTCTCAGGATTGGAATTGGACGGATTTGGATATCACATCTCATGCTATAGGAAGGGTCTCAGGTTTGGTATACGCATGGAGATATCACTTCTCATGCTATAGGAAGGGTCTCAGGATTGGAATGGGAAGGAGTTGGATATCACATCTCATGCTATAGGAAGGGTCTCTGATTTGGTATAAGCATTGAGATATCACATCTCATGCTATAGGAAGGGTCTCAGGATTGGAATTGGAAGGAGTTGTATATGACATCTCAGGCTATAGGAAGGGTCTCAGGTTTGGTATAAGCATTGAGATATCACATCTCTGCTATCGGAAGGGTCTCAGGATTGGAATGGGAAGGACTTGGATGTCACATCTCATGCTATAGGGAGGGTCTCAAGTTTGATATTAGAAGCATTGAGATAACAAATCTCATGATATCGGAAGGGTCTCAGGATTGGAATGGGAAGGAGTTGGATATCACATCTCATGATATAGGAAGGGTCTAAGGTTTGGAAGGGGAAGGATTTGGATATCACATCTCATGTTATAGGACGGGTCTCAGGTTTGGTATTAGAAGCATTGAGATATCAAGTCTCATGGTATAGGAAGGGTCTTAGAATTGGAATGGGAAGGAGTTGGATAACACATCTCAAGCTATAGGAAGGGTCTCAGGATTGGAATGGGAAGAAGTTTGATATCACATCTCATGCCATAGTATGGGTCTCAGGTTTGGTAGAAGCATGGGGATATCACATCTCATGCTATAGGGAGGGTCTCAAGTTTGATATTAGAAGCATTGAGATATCACATCTCATGATATCGGAAGGGTCTCAGGATTGGAATGGGAAGGATTTGGATATCACATCTCATGTTATAGGACGGGTCTCAGGATTGGAATGGGAAGGAGTTTGATATCACATCTCATGCCATAGTATGGGTCTCAGGTTTGGTAGAAGCATTGGGATATCACATCTCATGCTATCGGAAGGGTATCAGTATTGGATTTGGAAGGAGTTGGATATCCCATCTCATGCTAAAGGAAGGGTCTCAGGTTGGAATGGGAAGGAGTTGGATATCACATCTCATGTTATAGGAAGGGTCTCAGGATTGGAATGGGAAGGAGTTGGATATCACATCTCAAGCTATAGGAAGGGTCTCAGGATTGGAATGGGAAGGAGTTTGATATCACATCTCATGCCATAGTATGGGTCTCAGGTTTGGTAGAAGCATTGGGATATCACATCTCATGCTATCGGAAGGGTATCAGTATTGGATTTGGAAGGAGTTGGATATCCCATCTCATGTTATAGGAAGGGTCTCAGGATTGGAATGGGAAGGACTTGGATATCATATCTCATGCTATAGGAAGGGTCTCATAATTGAAATGGGAAGGAGTTGGATATCACATCTCATGTTATAGGAAAGATCTCAGGTTTGGTATTAGAAGCATTGAGACATCACATCTCATGTTATAGGAAGGGTCTCAGGATTGGAATGGGAAGAAGTTGGATATCACATCTCATGCTATAGGAAGGGTCTCAGGTTTGGTATAAGCATTGAGATATCACATCTCATGCTATAGGAAGGGTCTCAGGATTGGAATGGGAAGAAGTTGGATATCACATCTCATGCTATAGGAAGCATCTCAGATTTGGTATTAGAAGCATTGAGATATCACATCTCATGCTATCGGAAGGGTCTCAGGATTGGAATGGGAAGGAGTTGTATATGACATCTCATGCCGTAGGAAGGGTCTCAGGTTTGGTATAAGCATTGAGATATCACATCTTTGCAATCGAAAGGGTCTCAGGATTGGAATGGGAAGGAGTTGGATATCCCATCTCATGTTATAGGAAGAGTCTCAGGTTTGGTATTAGAAGCATTGAGATATCACATCTCATGCTATAGGAAGTGTCTCAGGATTGGAATGGGAAGGACTTGGATATCACATATGCTATAGGGAGGGTCTCAAGTTTGATATTAGAAGCATTGAGATATCACATCTCATGCTATAGGAAGGGTCTCAGGATTGGAATGGGAAGGATTGGATATCACATCTCATGCTATAGGAAGGGTCTCAGGTTTGTTATAAGCAGTGAGAAACATCTCATGCTATAGGAAGTGTCTCAGGATTGGAATGGGAAGGAGTTGGATATCACATCTCATGCTATAGGAAGGGTCTCAGGTTTGGTAGCATTGAGATATCACATCTCATGCTATAGGAAGGGTCTCAGGATTGGAATGGGAAGAAGTTGGATATCACATCTCATGCTATAGGAAGGATCTCAGATTTGGTATTAGAAGCATTGAGATATCAAGTCTCATGGTATAGGAAGGGTCTCAGAATTGGAATGGGAAGGAGTTGGATATCACATCTCAAGCTATAGGAAGGGTCTCAGGATTGGAATGGGAAGGAGTTTGATATCACATCTCATGCCATAGTATGGGTCTCAGGTTTGGTAGAAGCATTGGGATATCACATCTCATGCTATCGGAAGGGTATCAGTATTGGATTTGGAAGGAGTTGGATATCCCATCTCATGCTATAGGAAGGGTCTCAGGTTGGAATGGGAAGGAGTTGGATATCACATCTCATGTTATAGGAAGGGTCTCAGGATTGGAATGGGAAGGACTTGGATATCATATCTAATGCTATAGGAAGGGTCTCAGAATTGGAATGGGAAGGAGTTGGATATCATCTCATGTTATAGGAAAGATCTCAGGTTTGGTATTAGAAGCATTGAGACATCACATCTCATGTTATAGGAAGGGTCTCAGGATTGGAATGGGAAGAAGTTGGATATCACATCTCATGCTATAGGAAGGGTCTCAGGTTTGGTATAAGCTTTGAGATATCACATCTCATGCTATAGGAAGGGTCTCAGGATTGGAATGGGAAGAAGTTGGATATCACATCTCATGATAAAGGAAGGGTCTAAGGTTTGGTATTAGAAGCATTGAGATATCACTTCTCATGCTATAGGAAGGGTCTCAGGATTGGAATGGGAAGGACTTGGATATCACATCTCATGCTATAGGGAGGGTCTCAAGTTTGATATTAGAAGCATTGAGATATCACATCTCATGATATCGGAAGGGTCTCAGGATTGGAATGGGAAGGATTTGGATATCACATCTCATGTTATAGGACGGGTCTCAGGTTTGGTATTAGAAGCATTGAGACATCACATCTCATGTCATAGGAAGGGTCTCAGGATTGGAATGGGAAGAAGTTGGATATCACATCTCATGCTATAGGAAGGGTCTCAGGTTTGTTATAAGCAGTGAGATATCACATCTCATGATATCGGAAGGGTCTCAGGATTGGAATGGGAAGGAGCTGGATATCACATCTCATGATAAAGGAAGGGTCTAAGGTTTGGTATTAGAAGCATTGAGATATCACTTCTCATGCTATAGGAAGGGTCTCAGGATTGGAATGGGAAGGACTTGGATATCACATCTCATGCTATAGGGAGGGTCTCAAGTTTGATATTAGAAGCATTGAGATATCACATCTCATGATATCGGAAGGGTCTCAGGATTGGAATGGGAAGGATTTGGATATCACATCTCATGTTATAGGACGGGTCTCAGGTTTGGTATTAGAAGCATTGAGATATCAAGTCTCATGGTATAGGAAGGGTCTCAGAATTGGAATGGGAAGGAGTTGGATATCACATCTCAAGCTATAGGAAGGGTCTCAGGATTGGAATGGGAAGGAGTTTGATATCACATCTCATGCCATAGTATGGGTCTCAGGTTTGGTAGAAGCATTGGGATATCACATCTCATGCTATCGGAAGGGTATCAGTATTGGATTTGGAAGGAGTTGGATATCCCATTTCATGCTATAGGAAGGGTCTCAGGTTGGAATGGGAAGGAGTTGGATATCACATCTCATGTTATAGGAAGGGTCTCAGGATTGGAATGGGAAGGACTTGGATATCATATCTCATGCTATAGGAAGGGTCTCATAATTGGAATGGGAAGGAGTTGGATATCACATCTCATGTTATAGGAAAGATCTCAGGTTTGGTATTAGAAGCATTGAGACATCACATCTCATGTTATAGGAAGGGTCTCAGGATTGGAATGGGAAGAAGTTGGATATCACATCTCATGCTATAGGAAGGGTCTCAGGTTTGGTATAAGCATTGAGATATCACATCTCATGCTATAGGAAGGGTCTCAGGATTGGAATGGGAAGAAGTTGGATATCACATCTCATGCTATAGGAAGCATCTCAGATTTGGTATTAGAAGCATTGAGATATCACATCTCATGCTATCGGAAGGGTCTCAGGATTGGAATGGGAAGGAGTTGTATATGACATCTCATGCCGTAGGAAGGGTCTCAGGTTTGGTATAAGCATTGAGATATCACATCTTTGCAATCGAAAGGGTCTCAGGATTGGAATGGGAAGGAGTTGGATATCCCATCTCATGTTATAGGAAGAGTCTCAGGTTTGGTATTAGAAGCATTGAGATATCACATCTCATGCTATAGGAAGTGTCTCAGGATTGGAATGGGAAGGACTTGGATATCACATATGCTATAGGGAGGGTCTCAAGTTTGATATTAGAAGCATTGAGATATCACATCTCATGCTATAGGAAGGGTCTCAGGATTGGAATGGGAAGGATTGGATATCACATCTCATGCTATAGGAAGGGTCTCAGGTTTGTTATAAGCAGTGAGAAACATCTCATGCTATAGGAAGTGTCTCAGGATTGGAATGGGAAGGAGTTGGATATCACATCTCATGCTATAGGAAGGGTCTCAGGTTTGGTAGCATTGAGATATCACATCTCATGCTATAGGAAGGGTCTCAGGATTGGAATGGGAAGAAGTTGGATATCACATCTCATGCTATAGGAAGGATCTCAGATTTGGTATTAGAAGCATTGAGATATCAAGTCTCATGGTATAGGAAGGGTCTCAGAATTGGAATGGGAAGGAGTTGGATATCACATCTCAAGCTATAGGAAGGGTCTCAGGATTGGAATGGGAAGGAGTTTGATATCACATCTCATGCCATAGTATGGGTCTCAGGTTTGGTAGAAGCATTGGGATATCACATCTCATGCTATCGGAAGGGTATCAGTATTGGATTTGGAAGGAGTTGGATATCCCATCTCATGCTATAGGAAGGGTCTCAGGTTGGAATGGGAAGGAGTTGGATATCACATCTCATGTTATAGGAAGGGTCTCAGGATTGGAATGGGAAGGACTTGGATATCATATCTAATGCTATAGGAAGGGTCTCAGAATTGGAATGGGAAGGAGTTGGATATCATCTCATGTTATAGGAAAGATCTCAGGTTTGGTATTAGAAGCATTGAGACATCACATCTCATGTTATAGGAAGGGTCTCAGGATTGGAATGGGAAGAAGTTGGATATCACATCTCATGCTATAGGAAGGGTCTCAGGTTTGGTATAAGCTTTGAGATATCACATCTCATGCTATAGGAAGGGTCTCAGGATTGGAATGGGAAGAAGTTGGATATCACATCTCATGATAAAGGAAGGGTCTAAGGTTTGGTATTAGAAGCATTGAGATATCACTTCTCATGCTATAGGAAGGGTCTCAGGATTGGAATGGGAAGGACTTGGATATCACATCTCATGCTATAGGGAGGGTCTCAAGTTTGATATTAGAAGCATTGAGATATCACATCTCATGATATCGGAAGGGTCTCAGGATTGGAATGGGAAGGATTTGGATATCACATCTCATGTTATAGGACGGGTCTCAGGTTTGGTATTAGAAGCATTGAGACATCACATCTCATGTCATAGGAAGGGTCTCAGGATTGGAATGGGAAGAAGTTGGATATCACATCTCATGCTATAGGAAGGGTCTCAGGTTTGTTATAAGCAGTGAGATATCACATCTCATGATATCGGAAGGGTCTCAGGATTGGAATGGGAAGGAGCTGGATATCACATCTCATGATAAAGGAAGGGTCTAAGGTTTGGTATTAGAAGCATTGAGATATCACTTCTCATGCTATAGGAAGGGTCTCAGGATTGGAATGGGAAGGACTTGGATATCACATCTCATGCTATAGGGAGGGTCTCAAGTTTGATATTAGAAGCATTGAGATATCACATCTCATGATATCGGAAGGGTCTCAGGATTGGAATGGGAAGGATTTGGATATCACATCTCATGTTATAGGACGGGTCTCAGGTTTGGTATTAGAAGCATTGAGATATCAAGTCTCATGGTATAGGAAGGGTCTCAGAATTGGAATGGGAAGGAGTTGGATATCACATCTCAAGCTATAGGAAGGGTCTCAGGATTGGAATGGGAAGGAGTTTGATATCACATCTCATGCCATAGTATGGGTCTCAGGTTTGGTAGAAGCATTGGGATATCACATCTCATGCTATCGGAAGGGTATCAGTATTGGATTTGGAAGGAGTTGGATATCCCATTTCATGCTATAGGAAGGGTCTCAGGTTGGAATGGGAAGGAGTTGGATATCACATCTCATGTTATAGGAAGGGTCTCAGGATTGGAATGGGAAGGACTTGGATATCATATCTCATGCTATAGGAAGGGTCTCATAATTGGAATGGGAAGGAGTTGGATATCACATCTCATGTTATAGGAAAGATCTCAGGTTTGGTATTAGAAGCATTGAGACATCACATCTCATGTTATAGGAAGGGTCTCAGGATTGGAATGGGAAGAAGTTGGATATCACATCTCATGCTATAGGAAGGGTCTCAGGTTTGGTATAAGCATTGAGATATCACATCTCATGCTATAGGAAGGGTCTCAGGATTGGAATGGGAAGAAGTTGGATATCACATCTCATGCTATAGGAAGCATCTCAGATTTGGTATTAGAAGCATTGAGATATCACATCTCATGCTATCGGAAGGGTCTCAGGATTGGAATGGGAAGGAGTTGTCTATGACATCTCATGCCGTAGGAAGGGTCTCAGGTTTGGTATAAGAATTGAGATATCACATCTTTGCAATCGAAAGGGTCTCAGGATTGGAATGGGAAGGAGTTGGATATCCCATCTCATGTTATAGGAAGAGTCTCAGGTTTGGTATTAGAAGCATTGAGATATCACATCTCATGCTATAGGAAGTGTCTCAGGATTGGAATGGGAAGGACTTGGATATCACATATGCTATAGGGAGGGTCTCAAGTTTGATATTAGAAGCATTGAGATATCACATCTCATGCTATAGGAAGGGTCTCAGGATTGGAATGGGAAGGATTGGATATCACATCTCATGCTATAGGAAGGGTCTCAGGTTTGTTATAAGCAGTGAGATACCTCTCATGCTATAGGAAGTGTCTCAGGATTGGAATGGGAAGGAGTTGGATATCACATCTCATGCTATAGGAAGGGTCTCAGGTTTGGTAGCATTGAGATATCACATCTCATGCTATAGGAAGGGTCTCAGGATTGGAATGGGAAGAAGTTGGATATCCCATCTCATGTTATAGGACGGGTCTCTGGTTTGGTATTAGAATCATTGAGATATCACATCGCATGCTGTAGGAAGGGTCTAAGGATTGGAATGGGATGGACTTGGACATCACATCTCATGCTATAGGTAGGCTCTCAGGTTTGGTATAAGCATTGAGATATCACATCTCATGGTATAGGAAGGGTCTCAGGATTGGAATTGGACGGATTTGGATATCACATCTCATGCTATAGGAAGGGTCTCAGGTTTGGTATACGCATGGAGATATCACTTCTCATGCTATAGGAAGGGTCTCAGGATTGGAATGGGAAGGAGTTGGATATCACATCTCATGCTATAGGAAGGGTCTCTGATTTGGTATAAGCATTGAGATATCACATCTCATGCTATAGGAAGGGTCTCAGGATTGGAATTGGAAGGAGTTGTATATGACATCTCAGGCTATAGGAAGGGTTTTAAGTTTTGGTATAAGCATTGAGATATCACATCTCTGCATTCGGAAGGGTCTCAGGATTGGAATGGGAAGGACTTGGATGTCACATCTCATGCTATAGGGAGGGTCTCAAGTTTGATATTAGAAGCATTGAGATAACAAATCTCATGATATCGGAAGGGTCTCAGGATTGGAATGGGAAGGAGTTGGATATCACATCTCATGATATAGGAAGGGTCTAAGGTTTGGAAGGGGAAGGATTTGGATATCACATCTCATGTTATAGGACGGGTCTCAGGTTTGGTATTAGAAGCATTGAGATATCAAGTCTCATGGTATAGGAAGGGTCTCAGAATTGGAATGGGAAGGAGTTGGATAACACATCTCAAGCTATAGGAAGGGTCTCAGGATTGGAATGGGAAGAACTTTGATATCACATCTCATGCCATAGTATGGGTCTCAGGTTTGGTAGAAGCATTGGGATATCACATCTCATGCTATCGGAAGGGTATCAGTATTGGATTTGGAAGGAGTTGGATATCCCATCATGCTATAGGAAGGGTCTCAGGTTGGAATGGGAAGGAGTTGCATATCACATCTCATGTTATAGGAAGGGTCTCAGGATTGGAATGGAAAGGAGTTGGATATCACATCTCAAGCTATAGGAAGGGTCTCAGGATTGGAATGGGAAGGAGTTTGATATCACATCTCATGCCATAGTATGGGTCTCAGGTTTGGTAGAAGCATTGGGATATCACATCTCATGCTATCGGAAGGGTATCAGTATTGGATTTGGAAGGAGTTGGATATCCCATCTCATGTTATAGGAAGGGTCTCAGGATTGGAATGGGAAGGACTTGGATATCATATCTCATGCTATAGGAAGGGTCTCATAATTGGAATGGGAAGGAGTTGGATATCACATCTCATGTTATAGGAAAGATCTCAGGTTTGGTATTAGAAGCATTGAAACATCACATCTCATGTTATAGGAAGGGTCTCAGGATTGGAATGGGAAGAAGTTGGATATCACATCTCATGCTATAGGAAGGGTCTCAGATTTGGTATAAGCATTGAGATATCATATCTCATGCTATAGGAAGGGTCTCAGGATTGGAATGGGAAGAAGTTGGATATCACATCTCATGCTATAGGAAGCATCTCAGATTTGGTATTAGAAGCATTGAGATATCACATCTCATGCTATCGGAAGGGTCTCAGGATTGGAATGGGAAGGAGTTGTATATGACATCTCATGCCGTAGGAAGGGTCTCAGGTTTGGTATAAGCATTGAGATATCACATCTTTGCAATCGAAAGGGTCTCAGGATTGGAATGGGAAGGAGTTGGATATCCCATCTCATGTTATAGGAAGAGTCTCAGGTTTGGTATTAGAAGCATTGAGATATCACATCTCATGCTATAGGAAGTGTCTCAGGATTGGAATGGGAAGGACTTGGATATCACATATGCTATAGGGAGGGTCTCAAGTTTGATATTAGAAGCATTGAGATATCACATCTCATGCTATAGGAAGGGTCTCAGGATTGGAATGGGAAGGATTGGATATCACATCTCATGCTATAGGAAGGGTCTCAGGTTTGTTATAAGCAGTGAGAAACATCTCATGCTATAGGAAGTGTCTCAGGATTGGAATGGGAAGGAGTTGGATATCACATCTCATGCTATAGGAAGGGTCTCAGGTTTGGTAGCATTGAGATATCACATCTCATGCTATAGGAAGGGTCTCAGGATTGGAATGGGAAGAAGTTGGATATCACATCTCATGCTATAGGAAGGATCTCAGATTTGGTATTAGAAGCATTGAGATATCAAGTCTCATGGTATAGGAAGGGTCTCAGAATTGGAATGGGAAGGAGTTGGATATCACATCTCAAGCTATAGGAAGGGTCTCAGGATTGGAATGGGAAGGAGTTTGATATCACATCTCATGCCATAGTATGGGTCTCAGGTTTGGTAGAAGCATTGGGATATCACATCTCATGCTATCGGAAGGGTATCAGTATTGGATTTGGAATTAGTTGGATATCCCATCTCATGCTATAGGAAGGGTCTCAGGTTGGAATGGGAAGGAGTTGGATATCACATCTCATGTTATAGGAAGGGTCTCAGGATTGGAATGGGAAGGACTTGGATATCATATCTAATGCTATAGGAAGGGTCTCAGAATTGGAATGGGAAGGAGTTGGATATCATCTCATGTTATAGGAAAGATCTCAGGTTTGGTATTAGAAGCATTGAGACATCACATCTCATGTTATAGGAAGGGTCTCAGGATTGGAATGGGAAGAAGTTGGATATCACATCTCATGCTATAGGAAGGGTCTCAGGTTTGGTATAAGCTTTGAGATATCACATCTCATGCTATAGGAAGGGTCTCAGGATTGGAATGGGAAGAAGTTGGATATCACATCTCATGATAAAGGAAGGGTCTAAGGTTTGGTATTAGAAGCATTGAGATATCACTTCTCATGCTATAGGAAGGGTCTCAGGATTGGAATGGGAAGGACTTGGATATCACATCTCATGCTATAGGGAGGGTCTCAAGTTTGATATTAGAAGCATTGAGATATCACATCTCATGATATCGGAAGGGTCTCAGAATTGGAATGGGAAGGAGTTGGATATCATCTCATGTTATAGGAAGGGTCTCAGGATTGGAATGGGAAGGACTTGGATATCATATCTCATGCTATAGGAAGGGTCTCATAATTGGAATGGGAAGGAGTTGGATATCACATCTCATGTTATAGGAAAGATCTCAGGTTTGGTATTAGAAGCATTGAGACATCACATCTCATGTTATAGGAAGGGTCTCAGGATTGAAATGGGAAGAAGTTGGATATCACATCTCATGCTATAGGAAGGGTCTCAGGTTTGGTATAAGCATTGAGATATCACATCTCATGCTATAGGAAGGGTCTCAGGATTGGAATGGGAAGAAGTTGGATATCACATCTCATGCTATAGGAAGCATCTCAGATTTGGTATTAGAAGCATTGAGATATCACATCTCATGCTATCGGAAGGGTCTCAGGATTGGAATGGGAAGGAGTTGTATATGACATCTCATGCCGTTGGAAGGGTCTCAGTTTTGGTATAAGCATTGAGATATCACATCTTTGCAATCGAAAGGGTCTCAGGATTGGAATGGGAAGGAGTTGGATATCCCATCTCATGTTATAGGAAGAGTCTCAGGTTTGGTATTAGAAGCATTGCGATATCACATCTCATGCTATAGGAAGTGTCTCAGGATTGGAATGGGAAGGACTTGGATATCACATATGCTATAGGGAGGGTCTCAAGTTTGATATTAGAAGCATTGAGATATCACATCTCATGCTATAGGAAGGGTCTCAGGATTGGAATGGGAAGGATTGGATATCACATCTCATGCTATAGGAAGGGTCTCAGGTTTGTTATAAGCAGTGAGAAACATCTCATGCTATAGGAAGTGTCTCAGGATTGGAATGGGAAGGAGTTGGATATCACATCTCATGCTATAGGAAGGGTCTCAGGTTTGGTAGCATTGAGATATCACATCTCATGCTATAGGAAGGGTCTCAGGATTGGAATGGGAAGAAGTTGGATATCACATCTCATGCTATAGGAAGGATCTCAGATTTGGTATTAGAAGCATTGAGATATCAAGTCTCATGGTATAGGAAGGGTCTCAGAATTGGAATGGGAAGGAGTTGGATATCACATCTCAAGCTATAGGAAGGGTCTCAGGATTGGAATGGGAAGGAGTTTGATATCACATCTCATGCCATAGTATGGGTCTCAGGTTTGGTAGAAGCATTGGGATATCACATCTCATGCTATCGGAAGGGTATCAGTATTGGATTTGGAATTAGTTGGATATCCCATCTCATGCTATAGGAAGGGTCTCAGGTTGGAATGGGAAGGAGTTGGATATCACATCTCATGTTATAGGAAGGGTCTCAGGATTGGAATGGGAAGGACTTGGATATCATATCTAATGCTATAGGAAGGGTCTCAGAATTGGAATGGGAAGGAGTTGGATATCATCTCATGTTATAGGAAAGATCTCAGGTTTGGTATTAGAAGCATTGAGACATCACATCTCATGTTATAGGAAGGGTCTCAGGATTGGAATGGGAAGAAGTTGGATATCACATCTCATGCTATAGGAAGGGTCTCAGGTTTGGTATAAGCTTTGAGATATCACATCTCATGCTATAGGAAGGGTCTCAGGATTGGAATGGGAAGAAGTTGGATATCACATCTCATGATAAAGGAAGGGTCTAAGGTTTGGTATTAGAAGCATTGAGATATCACTTCTCATGCTATAGGAAGGGTCTCAGGATTGGAATGGGAAGGACTTGGATATCACATCTCATGCTATAGGGAGGGTCTCAAGTTTGATATTAGAAGCATTGAGATATCACATCTCATGATATCGGAAGGGTCTCAGAATTGGAATGGGAAGGAGTTGGATATCATCTCATGTTATAGGACGGGTCTCAGGTTTGGTATTAGAAGCATTGAGACATCACATCTCATGTTATAGGAAGGGTCTCAGGATTGGAATGGGAAGAAGTTGGATATCACATCTCATGCTATAGGAAGGGTCTCAGGTTTGTTATAAGCAGTGAGATATAACATCTCATGATATTGGAAGGGTCTCAGGATTGGAATGGGAAGGAGCTGGATATCACATCTCATGATAAAGGAAGGTTCTAAGGTTTGGTATTAGAAGCATTGAGATATCACTTCTCATGCTATAGGAAGGGTCTCAGGATTGGAATGGGAAGGACTTGGATATCACATCTCATGCTATAGGGAGGGTCTCAAGTTTGATATTAGAAGCATTGAGATATCACATCTCATGTTATAGGAAGGGTCTCAGGATTGGAATGGGAAGGACTTGGATATCATATCTAATGCTATAGGAAGGGTCTCAGAATTGGAATGGGAAGGAGTTGGATATCATCTCATGTTATAGGAAAGATCTCAGGTTTTGTATTAGAAGCATTGAGACATCACATCTCATGTTATAGGAAGGGTCTCAGTATTGGAATGGGAAGAAGTTGGATATCACATCTCATGCTATAGGAAGGGTCTCAGGTTTGGTATAAGCTTTGAGATATCACATCTCATGCTATAGGAAGGGTCTCAGGATTGGAATGGGAAGAAGTTGGATATCACATCTCATGCTATAGGAAGCATCACAGATTTGGTATTAGAAGCATTGAGATATCACATCTCATGCTATCGGAAGGGTCTCAGGATTGGAATGGGAAGGAGTTGTATATGACATCTCATGCCGTAGGAAGGGTCTCAGGTTTGGTATAAGCATTGAGATATCACATCTTTGCAATCGAAAGGGTCTCAGGATTGGAATGGGAAGGAGTTGGATATCCCATCTCATGTTATAGGAAGAGTCTCAGGTTTGGTATTAGAAGCATTGAGATATCACATCTCATGCTATAGGAAGTGTCTCAGGATTGGAATGGGAAGGACTTGGATATCACATATGCTATAGGGAGGGTCTCAAGTTTGATATTAGAAGCATTGAGATATCACATCTCATGCTATAGGAAGGGTCTCAGGATTGGAATGGGAAGGATTGGATATCACATCTCATGCTATAGGAAGGGTCTCAGGTTTGTTATAAGCAGTGAGATACATCTCATGCTATAGGAAGTGTCTCAGGATTGGAATGGGAAGGAGTTGGATATCACATCTCATGCTATAGGAAGGGTCTCAGGTTTGGTAGCATTGAGATATCACATCTCATGCTATAGGAAGGGTCTCAGGATTGGAATGGGAAGAAGTTGGATATCACATCTCATGCTATAGGAAGGATCTCAGATTTGGTATTAGAAGCATTGAGATATCAAGTCTCATGGTATAGGAAGGGTCTCAGAATTGGAATGGGAAGGAGTTGGATATCACATCTCAAGCTATAGGAAGGGTCTCAGGATTGGAATGGGAAGGAGTTTGATATCACATCTCATGCCATAGTATGGGTCTCAGGTTTGGTAGAAGCATTGGGATATCACATCTCATGCTATCGGAAGGGTATCAGTATTGGATTTGGAAGGAGTTGGATATCCCATCTCAGCTTTAGGAAGGGTCTCAGGTTGGAATGGGAAGGAGTTGGATATCACATCTCATGTTATAGGAAGGGTCTCAGGATTGGAATGGGAAGGACTTGGATATCATATCTCATGCTATAGGAAGGGTCTCAGAATTGGAATGGGAAGGAGTTGGATATCATCTCATGTTATAGGAAAGATCTCAGGTTTGGTATTAGAAGCATTGAGACATCACATCTCATGTTATAGGAAGGGTCTCAGGATTGGAATGGGAAGAAGTTGGATATCACATCTCATGCTATAGGAAGGGTCTCAGGTTTGGTATAAGCATTGAGATATCACATCTCATGCTATAGGAAGGGTCTCAGGATTGGAATGGGAAGAAGTTGGATATCACATCTCATGCTATAGGAAGGATCTCAGGTTTGGTATTAGAAGCATTGATATATCACATCTCATGCTATAGGAAGGGTCTCAGGATTGGAATGGGTAGGAGTTGGATATTACATTCTTGCTATAGGAAGGGTCTCATGTTTGGAATGGGAAGGAGTTGGATATCACATATGCTATAGGAAGGATCTCAGGTTTGGTATTAGAAGCATTGAGATATCACATCTCATGCTATCGGAAGGGTCTCAGGATTGGAATGGGAATGATTTGGATATCACATCTCATGTTATAGGAAGGGTCTCAGGTTTGGTATAAGCATTGAGATATCACATCTTTGCTATCGGAAGTGGCTCAGGATTGGAATGGGAAGAAGTTGGATATCCCATCTCATGTTATAGGACGGGTCTCTGGTTTGGTATTACAATCATTGAGATATCACATCGCATGCTGTAGGAAGGGTCTAAGGATTGGAATGGGATGGACTTGGACATCACATCTCATGCTATAGGTAGGCTCTCAGGTTTGGTATAAGCATTGAGATATCACATCTCATGGTATAGGAAGGGTCTCAGGATTGGAATGGGACGGATTTGGATATCACATCTCATGCTATAGGAAGGGTCTCAGGTTTGGTATACGCATGGAGATATCACTTCTCATGCTATATGAAGGGTCTCAGGATTGGAATGGGAAGGAGTTGGATATCACATCTCATGCTATAGGAAGGGTCTCTGATTTGGTATAAGCATTGAGATATCACATCTCATGCTATAGGAAGGGTCTCAGGATTGGAATGGGAAGGAGTTGTATATGACATCTCAGGCTATAGGAAGGGTCTCAGGTTTGGTATAAGCATTGAGATATCACATCTCTGCTATCGGAAGGGTCTCAGGATTGGAATGGGAAGGACTTGGATGTCACATCTCATGCTATAGGGAGGGTCTCAAGTTTGATATTAGAAGCATTGAGATAACAAATCTCATGATATCGGAAGGGTCTCAGGATTGGAATGGGAAGGAGTTGGATATCACATCTCATGATATAGGAAGGGTCTCAGGATTGGAATGGGAAGGACTTGGATATCATATCTCATGCTATGGGAAGGCTCTCAGGTTTGGAAGGGGAAGGAGTTGGATATCACATCTCAAGCTATAGGAAGGGTCTCAGGTTTGGTATTAGAAGCATTGAGATATCACATCTCATGCGATAGGAAGGGTCTCAGGATTGGAATGGGAAGGAGTTGGATATCACATCTCAAGCTATAGGAAGAGTCTCAGGTTTGGTATAAGCATTGAGATATCACATCTCATGCTATAGGAAGGGTCTCAGGATTGGAATGGGAAGAAGTTGGATATCACATCTCATGCTATAGGAAGGGTCTCAGGTTTGGTATAAGCATTGAGATATCACATCTCATGCTATAGGAAGGGTCTCAGGATTGGAATGGGAAGGAGTTGTATATGACATCTCATGCCATAGGAAGGGTCTCAGGTTTGGTATAAGCATTGAGATATCACATCACATGCTATAGGAAGGGTCTCGGGATTGGAATGGGAAGGACTTGGATATCACATCTCATGCTATAGGCAGGGTCTCAGGTTTGGAAAGGGAAGGAGTTGGATATCACATTTCATGTTAGAGGTAGGATCTCAGGTTTGGTATTAGAGGCATTGAGATATCACATCTCATGCTATCAGAAGGGTCTCAGGATTGGAATGGGAAGGAGTTGGATATCACATCTCATGCTAAAGGGAGGGTCTCAGGTTTGGAAAGGGAAGGATTTGGATATCACATCTCATGTTATAGGAAGGATCTCAGGTTTGGTATTAGAAGCAATGAGATATCACATCTCATGCTATCGGAAGTATCTCAGGTTTGGTATTAGAGGCATTGAGATATCACATCTCATGCTATCATAAGAGTCTCAGGATTGGAATGGGAAGGAGTTGGATAGCACATCTCATGCTATAGGAAGTGTCTCAGGATTGGAATGGGAAGGAGTTGGATATCACATCTCATGTTATAGGAAGGATCTCAGGTTTGGTATTAGAAGCATTGAGATATCACTTCTCATGCTATAGGGAGGGTCTCAGGATTGGAATGGGAAGGATTTGGATATCACATCTCATGCTATAGGGAGGGTCTCAAGTTTGATATTAGAAGCATTGAGATATCACATCTCATGATATCGGAAGGGTCTCAGGATTGGAATGGGAAGGAGTTGGATATCACATCCCATGATAAAGGAAGGGTCTAAGGTTTGGTATTAGAAGCATTGAGATATCACTTCTCATGCTATAGGAAGGGTCTCAGGATTGGAATGGGAAGGACTTGGATATCACATCTCATGCTATAGGGAGGGTCTCAAGTTTGATATTAGAAGCATTGAGATATCACATCTCATGATATCGGAAGGGTCTCGGGATTGGAATGGGAAGGATTTGGATATCACATCTCATGTTATAGGACGGGTCTCAGGATTGGAATGGGAAGGAGTTTGATATCACATCTCATGCCATAGTATGGGTCTCAGGTTTGGTAGAAGCATTGGGATATCACATCTCATGCTATCGGAAGGGTATCAGTATTGGATTTGGAAGGAGTTGGATATCCCATCTCATGCTAAAGGAAGGGTCTCAGGTTGGAATGGGAAGGATTTGGATATCACATCTCATGTTATAGGACGGGTCTCAGGATTGGAATGGGAAGGAGTTTGATATCACATCTCATGCCATAGTATGGGTCTCAGGTTTGGTAGAAGCATTGGGATATCACATCTCATGCTATCGGAAGGGTATCAGTATTGGATTTGGAAGGAGTTGGATATCCCATCTCATGTTATAGGAAGGGTCTCAGGATTGGAATGGGAAGGACTTGGATATCATATCTCATGCTATAGGAAGGGTCTCATAATTGGAATGGGAAGGAGTTGGATATCACATCTCATGTTATAGGAAAGATCTCAGGTTTGGTATTAGAAGCATTGAGACATCACATCTCATGTTATAGGAAGGGTCTCAGGATTGGAATGGGAAGAAGTTGGATATCACATCTCATGCTATAGGAAGGGTCTCAGGTTTGGTATAAGCATTGAGATATCACATCTCATGATATAGGAAGGGTCTCAGGATAGGGATGGGAAGAAGTTGGATATCACATCTCATGCTATAGGAAGCATCTCAGATTTGGTATTAGAAGCATTGAGATATCACATCTCATGCTATCGGAAGGGTCTCAGGATTGGAATGGGAAGGAGTTGTATATGACATCTCATGCCGTAGGAAGGGTCTCAGGTTTGGTATAAGCATTGAGATATCACATCTTTGCAATCGAAAGGGTCTCAGGATTGGAATGGGAAGGAGTTGGATATCCCATCTCATGTTATAGGAAGAGTCTCAGGTTTGGTATTAGAAGCATTGAGATATCACATCTCATGCTATAGGAAGTGTCTCAGGATTGGAATGGGAAGGACTTGGATATCACATATGCTATAGGGAGGGTCTCAAGTTTGATATTAGAAGCATTGAGATATCACATCTCATGCTATAGGAAGGGTCTCAGGATTGGAATGGGAAGGATTGGATATCACATCTCATGCTATAGGAAGGGTCTCAGGTTTGTTATAAGCAGTGAGATACATCTCATGCTATAGGAAGTGTCTCAGGATTGGAATGGGAAGGAGTTGGATATCACATCTCATGCTATAGGAAGGGTCTCAGGTTTGGTAGCATTGAGATATCACATCTCATGCTATAGGAAGGGTCTCAGGATTGGAATGGGAAGAAGTTTGATATCACATCTCATGCTATAGGAAGGATCTCAGATTTGGTATTAGAAGCATTGAGATATCAAGTCTCATGGTATAGGAAGGGTCTCAGAATTGGAATGGGAAGGAGTTGGATATCACATCTCAAGCTATAGGAAGGGTCTCAGGATTGGAATGGGAAGGAGTTTGATATCACATCTCATGCCATAGTATGGGTCTCAGGTTTGGTAGAAGCATTGGGATATCACATCTCATGCTATCGGAAGGGTATCAGTATTGGATTTGGAAGGAGTTGGATATCCCATCTCATGCTATAGGAAGGGTCTCAGGTTGGAATGTGAAGGAGTTGGATATCACATCTCATGTTATAGGAAGGGTCTCAGGATTGGAATGGGAAGGACTTGGATATCATATCTCATGCTATAGGAAGGGTCTCAGAATTGGAATGGGAAGGAGTTGGATATCATCTCATGTTATAGGAAAGATCTCATTTTTGGTATTAGAAGCATTGAGACATCACATCTCATGTTATAGGAAGGGTCTCAGGATTGGAATGGGAAGAAGTTGGATATCACATCTCATGCTATAGGAAGGGTCTCAGGTTTGGTATAAGCATTGAGATATCACATCTCATGCTATAGGAAGGGTCTCAGGAATGGAATGGGAAGAAGTTGGATATCACATCTCATGCTATAGGAAGGATCTCAGGTTTGGTATTAGAAGCATTGATATATCACATCTCATGCTATAGGAAGGGTCTCAGGATTGGAATGGGTAGGAGTTGGATATTACATTCTTGCTATAGGAAGGGTCTCATGTTTGGAATGGGAAGGAGTTGGATATCACATATGCTATAGGAAGGATCTCAGGTTTGGTATTAGAAGCATTGAGATATCACATCTCATGCTATCGGAAGGGTCTCAGGATTGGAATGGGAATGATTTGGATATCACATCTCATGTTATAGGAAGGGTCTCAGGTTTGGTATAAGCATTGAGATATCACATCTTTGCTATCGGAAGTGGCTCAGGATTGGAATGGGAAGAAGTTGGATATCCCATCTCATGTTATAGGACGGGTCTCTGGTTTGGTATTAGAATCATTGAGATATCACATCGCATGCTGTAGGAAGGGTCTAAGGATTGGAATGGGATGGACTTGGACATCACATCTCATGCTATAGGTAGGCTCTCAGGTTTGGTATAAGCATTGAGATATCACATCTCATGGTATAGGAAGGGTCTCAGGATTGGAATGGTACGGATTTGGATATCACATCTCATGCTATAGGAAGGGTCTCAGGTTTGGTATACGCATGGAGATATCACTTCTCATGCTATAGGAAGGGTCTCAGGATTGGAATGGGAAGGAGTTGGATATCACATCTCATGCTATAGGAAGGGTCTCTGATTTGGTATAAGCATTGAGATATCACATCTCATGCTATAGGAAGGGTCTCAGGATTGGAATGGGAAGGAGTTGTATATTACATCTCAGGCTATAGGAAGGGTCTCAGGTTTGGTATAAGCATTGAGATATCACATCTCTGCTATCGGAAGGGTCTCAGGATTGGAATGGGAAGGACTTGGATGTCACATCTCATGCTATAGGGAGGGTCTCAAGTTTGATATTAGAAGCATTGAGATAACAAATCTCATGATATCGGAAGGGTCTCAGGATTGGAATGGGAAGGAGTTGGATATCACATCTCATGATATAGGAAGGGTCTAAGGTTTGGAAGGGGAAGGATTTGGATATCACATCTCATGTTATAGGACGGGTCTCAGTTTTGGTATTAGAAGCATTGAGATATCAAGTCTCATGGTATAGGAAGGGTCTCAGAATTGGAATGGGAAGGAGTTGGATAACACATCTCAAGCTATAGGAAGGGTCTCAGGATTGGAATGGGAAGAAGTTTGATATCACATCTCATGCCATAGTATGGGTCTCAGGTTTGGTAGAAGCATTGGGATATCACATCTCATGCTATCGGAAGCGTATCAGTATTGGATTTGGAAGGAGTTGGATATCCCATCATGCTATAGGAAGGGTCTCAGGTTGGAATGGGAAGGAGTTGGATATCACATCTCATGTTATAGGAAGGGTCTCAGGATTGGAATGGGAAGGACTTGGATATCATATCTCATGCTATGGGAAGGCTCTCAGGTTTGGAAGGGGAAGGAGTTGGATATCACATCTCAAGCTATAGGAAGGGTCTCAGGTTTGGTATTAGAAGCATTGAGATATCACATCTCATGCTATAGGAAGGGTCTCAGGATTGGAATGGGAAGGAGTTGGATATCACATCTCAAGCTATAGGAAGAGTCTCAGGTTTGGTATAAGCATTGAGATATCACATCTCATGCTATAGGAAGGGTCTCAGAATTGGAATGGGAAGGAGTTGGATATCACATCTCATGTTATAGGAAAGATCTCAGGTTTGGTATTAGAAGCATTGAGACATCAAATCTCATGTTATAGGAAGGGTCTCAGGATTGGAATGGGAAGAAGTTGGATATCACATCTCATGCTATAGGAAGGGTCTCAGGTTTGGTATAAGCATTGAGATATCACATCTCATGCTATAGGAAGGGTCTCAGGATTGGAATGGGAAGGAGTTGTATATGACATCTCATGCCATAGGAAGGGTCTCAGGTTTGGTATAAGCATTGAGATATCACATCACATGCTATAGGAAGGGTCTCGGGATTGGAATGGGAAGGACTTGGATATCACATCTCATGCTATAGGCAGGGTCTCAGGTTTGGAAAGGGAAGGAGTTGGATATCACATTTCATGTTAGAGGTAGGATCTCAGGTTTGGTATTAGAGGCATTGAGATATCACATCTCATGCTATCAGAAGGGTCTCAGGATTGGAATGGGAAGGAGTTGGATATCACATCTCATGCTAAAGGGAGGGTCTCAGGTTTGGAAAGGGAAGGATTTGGATATCACATCTCATGTTATAGGAAGGATCTCAGGTTTGGTATTAGAAGCATTGAGATATCACATCTCATGCTATCGGAAGTATCTCAGGTTTGGTATTAGAGGCATTGAGATATCACATCTCATGCTATCATAAGAGTCTCAGGATTGGAATGGGAAGGAGTTGGATAGCACATCTCATGCTATAGGAAGTGTGTCAGGATTGGAATGGGAAGGAGTTGGATATCACATCTCATGTTATAGGAAGGATCTCAGGTTTGGTATTAGAAGCATTGAGATATCACTTCTCATGCTATAGGGAGGGTCTCAGGATTGGAATGGGAAGGATTTGGATATCACATCTCATGCTATAGGGAGGGTCTCAAGTTTGATATTAGAAGCATTGAGATATCACATCTCATGATATCGGAAGGGTCTCAGGATTGGAATGGGAAGGAGTTGGATATCACATCTCATGATAAAGGAAGGGTCTAAGGTTTGGTATTAGAAGCATTGAGATATCACTTCTCATGCTATAGGAAGGGTCTCAGGATTGGAATGGGAAGGACTTGGATATCACATCCCATGCTATAGGGAGGGTCTCAAGTTTGATATTAGAAGCATTGAGATATCACATCTCATGATATCGGAAGGGTCTCAGGATTGGAATGGGAAGGATTTGGATATCACATCTCATGTTATAGGACGGGTCTCAGGATTGGAATGGGAAGGAGTTTGATATCACATCTCATGCCATAGTATGGGTCTCAGGTTTGGTAGAAGCATTGGGATATCACATCTCATGCCATCGGAAGGGTATCAGTATTGGATTTGGAAGGAGTTGGATATCCCTTCTCATGCTAAAGGAAGGGTCTCAGGTTGGAATGGGAAGGAGTTGGATATCACATCTCATGTTATAGGAAGGGTCTCAGGATTGGAATGGGAAGGAGTTGGATATCACATCTCAAGCTATAGGAAGGGTCTCAGGATTGGAATGAGAAGGAGTTTGATATCACATCTCATGCCATAGTATGGGTCTCAGGTTTGGTAGAAGCATTGGGATATCACATCTCATGCTATCAGAAGGGTATCAGTATTGGATTTGGAAGGAGTTGGATATCCCATCTCATGTTATAGGAAGGGTCTCAGGATTGGAATGGGAAGGACTTGGATATCATATCTCATGCTATAGGAAGGGTCTCATAATTGGAATGGGAAGGAGTTGGATATCACATCTCATGTTATAGGAAAGATCTCAGGTTTGGTATTAGAAGCATTGAGACATCACATCTCATGTTATAGGAAGGGTCTCAGGATTGGAATGGGAAGAAGTTGGATATCACATCTCATGCTATAGGAAGGGTCTCAGGTTTGGTATAAGCATTGAGATATCACATCTCATGCTATAGGAAGGGTCTCAGGATTGGAATGGGAAGAAGTTGGATATCACATCTCATGCTATAGGAAGCATCTCAGATTTGGTATTAGAAGCATTGAGATATCACATCTCATGCTATCGGAAGGGTCTCAGGATTGGAATGGGAAGGAGTTGTATATGACATCTCATGCCGTAGGAAGGGTCTCAGGTTTGATATAAGCATTGAGATATCACATCTTTGCAATCGAAAGGGTCTCAGGATTGGAATGGGAAGGAGTTGGATATCCCATCTCATGTTATAGGAAGAGTCTCAGGTTTGGTATTAGAAGCATTGAGATATCACATCTCATGCTATAGGAAGTGTCGCAGGATTGGAATGGGAAGGACTTGGATATCACATATGCTATAGGGAGGGTCTCAAGTTTGATATTAGAAGCATTGAGATATCACATCTCATGCTATAGGAAGGGTCTCAGGATTGGAATGGGAAGGATTGGATATCACATCTCATGCTATAGGAAGGGTCTCAGGTTTGTTATAAGCAGTGAGATACATCTCATGCTATAGGAAGTGTCTCAGGATTGGAATGGGAAGGAGTTGGATATCACATCTCATGCTATAGGAAGGGTCTCAGGTTTGGTAGCATTGAGATATCACATCTCATGCTATAGGAAGGGTCTCAGGATTGGAATGGGAAGAAGTTGGATATCACATCTCATGCTATAGGAAGGATCTCAGATTTGGTATTAGAAGCATTGAGATATCAAGTCTCATGGTATAGGAAGGGTCTCAGAATTGGAATGGGAAGGAGTTGGATATCACATCTCAAGCTATAGGAAGGGTCTCAGGATTGGAATGGGAAGGAGTTTGATATCACATCTCATGCCATAGTATGGGTCTCAGGTTTGGTCGAAGCATTGGGATATCACATCTCATGCTATCGGAAGGGTATCAGTATTGGATTTGGAAGGAGTTGGATATCCCATCTCATGCTATAGGAAGGGTCTCAGGTTGGAATGGGAAGGAGTTGGATATCACATCTCATGTTATAGGAAGGGTCTCAGGATTGGAATGGGAAGGACTTGGATATCATATCTCATGCTATAGGAAGGGTCTCAGAATTGGAATGGGAAGGAGTTGGATATCATCTCATGTTATAGGAAAGATCTCAGGTTTGGTATTAGAAGCATTGAGACATCACATCTCATGTTATAGGAAGGGTCTCAGGATTGGAATGGGAAGAAGTTGGATATCACATCTCATGCTATAGGAAGGGTCTCAGGTTTGGTATAATCATTGAGATATCACATCTCATGCTATAGGAAGGGTCTCAGGATTGGAATGGGAAGAAGTTGGATATCACATCTCATGCTATAGGAAGGATCTCAGGTTTGGTATTAGAAGCATTGATATATCACATCTCATGCTATAGGAAGGGTCTCAGGATTGGAATGGGTAGGAGTTGGATATTACATTCTTGCTATAGGAAGGGTCTCATGTTTGGAATGGGAAGGAGTTGGATATCACATATGCTATAGGAAGGATCTCAGGTTTGGTATTGGAAGCATTGAGATATCACATCTCATGCTATCGGAAGGGTCTCAGGATTGGAATGGGAATGATTTGGATATCACATCTCATGTTATAGGAAGGGTCTCAGGTTTGGTATAAGCATTGAGATATCACATCTTTGCTATCGGAAGTGGCTCAGGATTGGAATGGGAAGAAGTTGGATATCCCATCTCATGTTATAGGACGGGTCTCTGGTTTGGTATTAGAATCATTGAGATATCACATCGCATGCTGTAGGAAGGGTCTAAGGATTGGAATGGGATGGACCTGGACATCACATCTCATGCTATAGGTAGGCTCTCAGGTTTGGTATAAGCATTGAGATATCACATCTCATGGTATAGGAAGGGTCTCAGGATTGGAATGGGACGGATTTGGATATCAATTCTCATGCTATAGGAAGGGTCTCAGGTTTGGTATACGCATGGAGATATCACTTCTCATGCTATAGGAAGGGTCTCAGGATTGGAATGGGAAGGAGTTGGATATCACATCTCATGCTATAGGAAGGGTCTCTGATTTGGTATAAGCATTGAGATATCACATCTCATGCTATAGGAAGGGTCTCAGGATTGGAATGGGAAGGAGTTGTATATGACATCTCAGGCTATAGGAAGGGTCTCAGGTTTGGTATAAGCATTGAGATATCACATCTCTGCTATCGGAAGGGTCTCAGGATTGGAATGGGAAGGACTTGGATGTCACATCTCATGCTATAGGGAGGGTCTCAAGTTTGATATTAGAAGCATTGAGATAACAAATCTCATGATATCGGAAGGGTCTCAGGATTGGAATGGGAAGGAGTTGGATATCACATCTCATGATATAGGAAGGGTCTAAGGTTTGGAAGGGGAAGGATTTGGATATCACATCTCATGTTATAGGACGGGTCTCAGGTTTGGTATTAGAAGCATTGAGATATCAAGTCTCATGGTATAGGAAGGGTCTCAGAATTGGAATGGGAAGGAGTTGGATAACACATCTCAAGCTATAGGAAGGGTCTCAGGATTGGAATGGGAAGAAGTTTGATATCACATCTCATGCCATAGTATGGGTCTCAGGTTTGGTAGAAGCATTGGGATATCACATCTCATGCTATCGGAAGGGTATCAGTATTGGATTTGGAAGGAGTTGGATATCCCATCATGCTATAGGAAGGGTCTCAGGTTGGAATGGGAAGGAGTTGGATATCACATCTCATGTTATAGGAAGGGTCTCAGGATTGGAATGGGAAGGACTTGGATATCATATCTCATGCTATGGGAAGGCTCCCAGGTTTGGAAGGGAAAGGAGTTGGATATCACATCTCAAGCTATAGGAAGGGTCTCAGGTTTGGTATTAGAAGCATTGAGATATCACATCTCATGCTATAGGAAGGGTCTCAGGATTGGAATGGGAAGGAGTTGGATATCACATCTCAAGCTATAGGAAGAGTCTCAGGTTTGGTATAAGCATTGAGATATCACATCTTATGCTATAGGAAGGGTCTCAGAATTGGAATGGGAAGGAGTTGGATATCACATCTCATGTTATAGGAAAGATCTCAGGTTTGGTATTAGAAGCATTGAGACATCAAATCTCATGTTATAGGAAGGGTCTCAGGATTGGAATGGGAAGAAGTTGGATATCACATCTCATGCTATAGGAAGGGTCTCAGGTTTGGTATAAGCATTGAGATATCACATCTCATGCTATAGGAAGGGTCTCAGGATTGGAATGGGAAGGAGTTGTATATGACATCTCATGCCATAGGAAGGGTCTCAGGTTTGGTATAAGCATTGAGATATCACATCACATGCTATAGGAAGGGTCTCGGTATTGGAATGGGAAGGACTTGGATATCACATCTCATGCTATAGGCAGGGTCTCAGGTTTGGAAAGGGAAGGAGTTGGATATCACATTTCATGTTAGAGGTAGGATCTCAGGTTTGGTATTAGAGACATTGAGATATCACATCTCATGCTATCAGAAGGGTCTCAGGATTGGAATGGGAAGGAGTTGGATATCACATCTCATGTTATAGGAAAGATCTCAGGTTTGGTATTAGAAGCATTGAGACATCACATCTCATGTTATAGAAAGGGTCTCAGGATTGGAATGGGAAGAAGTTGGATATCACATCTCATGCTATAGGAAGGGTCTCAGGTTTGGTATAAGCATTGAGATATCACATCTCATGCTATAGGAAGGGTCTCAGGATTGGAATGGGAAGAAGTTGGATATCACATCTCATGCTATAGGAAACATCTCAGATTTGGTATTAGAAGCATTGAGATATCACATCTCATGCTATCGGAAGGGTCTCAGGATTGGAATGGGAAGGAGTTGTATATGACATCTCATGCCGTAGGAAGGGTCTCAGGTTTGGTATAAGCATTGAGATATCACATCTTTGCAATCGAAAGGGTCTCAGGATTGGAATGGGAAGGAGTTGGATATCCCATCTCATGTTATAGGAAGAGTCTCAGGTTTGGTATTAGAAGCATTGAGATATCACATCTCATGCTATAGGAAGTGTCTCAGGATTTGAATGGGAAGGACTTGGATATCACATATGCTATAGGGAGGGTCTCAAGTTTGATATTAGAAGCATTGAGATATCACATCTCATGCTATAGGAAGGGTCTCAGGTTTGTTATAAGCAGTGAGATACATCTCATGCTATAGGAAGTGTCTCAGGATTGGAATGGGAAGGAGTTGGATATCACATCTCATGCTATAGGAAGGGTCTCAGGTTTGGTATAAGCATTGAGATATCACATCTCATGCTATAGGAAGGGTCTCAGGATTGGAATGGGAAGGAGTTGTATATGACATCTCATGCCGTAGGAAGGGTCTTAGGTTTGGTATACGCATTGAGATATCACATCTTTGCAATCGACAGGGTCTCAGGATTGGAATGGGAAGGAGTTGGATATCCCATCTCATGTTATAGGAAGAGTCTCAGGTTTGGTATTAGAAGCATTGAGATATCACATCTCATGCTATAGGAAGTGTCTCAGGATTGGAATGGGAAGGAGTTGAATATCACATCTCATGCTATAGGAAGGGTCTCAGGTTTGGTAGCATTGAGATATCACATCTCATGCTATAGGAATGGTCTCAGGATTGGAATGGGAAGAAGTTGGATATCACATCTCATGCTATAGGAAGGATCTCAGATTTGGTATTAGAAGCATTGAGATATCAAGTCTCATGGTATAGGAAGGGTCTCAGAATTGGAATGGGAAGGAGTTGGATATCACATCTCAAGCTATAGGAAGGGTCTCAGGATTGGAATGGGAAGGAGTTTGATATCACATCTCATGCCATAGTATGGGTCTCAGGTTTGGTAGAAGCATTGGGATATCACATCTCATGCTATCGGAAGGGTATCAGTATTGGATTTGGAAGGAGTTGGATATCGTATCTCATGCTATAGGAAGGGTCTCAGGTTGGAATGGGAAGGAGTTGGATATCACATCTCATGTTATAGGAAGGGTCTCAGGATTGGAATGGGGAGGACCTGGATATCATATATCATGCTATAGGAAGGGTCTCAGAATTGGAATGGGAAGGAGTTGGATATCATCTCATGTTATAGGAAAGATCTCAGGTTTGGTATTAGAAGCATTGAGACATCACATCTCATGTTATAGGAAGGGTCTCAGGATTGGAATGGGAAGAAGTTGGATATCACATCTCATGCTATAGGAAGGGTCTCAGGTTTGGTATAAGCATTGAGATATCACATCTCATGCTATAGGAAGGGTCTCAGGAATGGAATGGGAAGAAGTTGGATATCACATCTCATGCTATAGGAAGGATCTCAGGTTTGGTATTAGAAGCATTGATATATCACATCTCATGCTATAGGAAGGGTCTCAGGTTTGGAATGGGTAGGAGTTGGATATTACATTCTTGCTACAGGAAGGGTCTCATGTTTGGAATGGGAAGGAGTTGGATATCACATATGCTATAGGAAGGATCTCAGGTTTGGTATTAGAAGCATTGAGATATCACATCTCATGCTATCGGAAGGGTCTCAGGATTGGAATGGGAATGATTTGGATATCACATCTCATGTTATAGGAAGGGTCTCAGGTTTGGTATAAGCATTGAGATATCACATCTTTGCTATCGGAAGTGGCTCAGGATTGGAATGGGAAGAAGTTGGATATCCCATCTCATGTTATAGGACGGGTCTCTGGTTTGGTATTAGAATCATTGAGATATCAAATCGCATGCTGTAGGAAGGGTCTAAGGATTGGAATGGGATGGACTTGGACATCACATCTCATGCTATAGGTAGGCTCTCAGGTTTGGTATAAGCATTGAGATATCACATCTCATGGTATAGGAAGGGACTCAGGATTGGAATGGGACGGATTTGGATATCACATCTCATGCTATAGGAAGGGTCTCAGGTTTGGTATACGCATGGAGATATCACTTCTCATGCTATAGGAAGGGTCTCAGGATTGGAATGGGAAGGAGTTGGATATCACATCTCATGCTATAGGAAGGGTCTCTGATTTGGTATAAGCATTGAGATATCACATCTCATGCTATAGGAAGGGTCTCAGGATTGGAATGGGAAGGAGTTGTATATGACATCTCAGGCTATAGGAAGGGTCTCAGGTTTGGTATAAGCATTGAGATATCACATCTCTGCTATCGGAAGGGTCTCAGGATTGGAATGGGAAGGACTTGGATGTCACATCTCATGCTATAGGGAGGGTCTCAAGTTTGATATTAGAAGCATTGAGATAACAAATCTCATGATATCGGAAGGGTCTCAGGATTGGAATGGGAAGGAGTTGGATATCACATCTCATGATATAGGACGGGTCTCAGGATTGGAATGGGAAGGAGTTTGATATCACATCTCATGCCATAGTATGGGTCTCAGGTTTGGTAGAAGCATTGGGATATCACATCTCATGCCATCGGAAGGGTATCAGTATTGGATTTGGAAGGAGTTGGATATCCCATCTCATGCTAAAGGAAGGGTCTCAGGTTGGAATGGGAAGGAGTTGGATATCACATCTCATGTTATAGGAAGGGTCTCAGGATTGGAATGGGAAGGAGTTGGATATCACATCTCAAGCTATAGGAAGGGTCTCAGGATTGGAATGGGAAGGAGTTGGATATCACATCTCATGTTATAGGAAAGATCTCAGGTTTGGTATTAGAAGCATTGAGACATCACATCTCATGCCATAGTATGGGTCTCAGGTTTGGTAGAAGCATTGGGATATCACATCTCATGCTATCAGAAGGGTATCAGTATTGGATTTGGAAGGAGTTGGATATCCCATCTCATGTTATAGGAAGGGTCTCAGGATTGGAATGGGAAGGACTTGGATATCATATCTCATGCTATAGGAAGGGTCTCATAATTGGAATGGGAAGGAGTTGGATATCACATCTCATGTTATAGGAAAGATCTCAGGTTTGGTATTAGAAGCATTGAGACATCACATCTCATGTTATAGGAAGGGTCTCAGGATTGGAATGGGAAGTAGTTGGATATCATATCTCATGCTATAGGAAGGGTCTCATAATTGGAATGGGAAGGAGTTGGATATCACATCTCATGTTATAGGAAAGATCTCAGGTTTGGTATTAGAAGCATTGAGACATCACATCTCATGTTATAGGAAAGATCTCAGGTTTGGTATTAGAAGCATTGAGACATCACATCTCATGCTATAGGAAGGGTCTCAGGTTTGGTATAAGCATTGAGATATCACATCTCATGCTATAGGAAGGGTCTCTGGATTGGAATGGGAAGAAGTTGGATATCACATCTCATGCTATAGGAAGCATCTCAGATTTGGTATTAGAAGCATTGAGATATCACATCTCATGCTATCGGAAGGGTCTCAGGATTGGAATGGGAAGGAGTTGTATATGACATCTCATGCCGTAGGAAGGGTCTCAGGTTTGGTATAAGCATTGAGATATCACATCTTTGCAATCGAAAGGGTCTCAGGATTGGAATGGGAAGGAGTTGGATATCCCATCTCATGTTATAGGAAGAGTCTCAGGTTTGGTATTAGAAGCATTGAGATATCACATCTCATGCTATAGGAAGTGTCTCAGTATTGGAATGGGAAGGACTTGGATATCACATATGCTATAGGGAGGGTCTCAAGTTTGATATTAGAAGCATTGAGATATCACATCTCATGCTATAGGAAGGGTCTCAGGATTGGAATGGGAAGGATTGGATATCACATCTCATGCTATAGGAAGGGTCTCAGGTTTGTTATAAGCAGTGAGATACATCTCATGCTATAGGAAGTGTCTCAGGATTGGAATGGGAAGGAGTTGGATATCACATCTCATGCTATAGGAAGGGTCTCAGGTTTGGTAGCATTGAGATATCACATCTCATGCTATAGGAAGGGTCTCAGGATTGGAATGTGAAGAAGTTGGATATCACATCTCATGCTATAGGAAGGATCTCAGATTTGGTATTAGAAGCATTGAGATATCAAGTCTCATGGTATAGGAAGGGCCTCAGAATTGGAATGGGAAGGAGTTGGATATCACATCTCAAGCTATAGGAAGGGTCTCAGGATTGGAATGGGAAGGAGTTTGATATCACATCTCATGCCATAGTATGGGTCTCAGGTTTGGTAGAAGCATTGGGATATCACATCTCATGCTATCGGAAGGGTATCAGTATTGGATTTGGAAGGAGTTGGATATCCCATCTCATGCTATAGGAAGGGTCTCAGGTTGGAATGGGAAGGAGTTGGATATCACATCTCATGTTATAGGAAGGGTCTCAGGATTGGAATGGGAAGGACTTGGATATCATATCTCATGCTATAGGAAGGGTCTCAGAATTGGAATGGGAAGGAGTTGGATATCATCTCATGTTATAGGAAAGATCTCAGGTTTGGTATTAGAAGCATTGAGACATCACATCTCATGTTATAGGAAGGGTCTCAGGATTGGAATGGGAAGAAGTTGGATATCACATCTCATGCTATAGGAAGGGTCTCAGGTTTGGTATAAGCATTGAGATATCACATCTCATGCTATAGGAAGGGTCTCAGGATTGGAATGGGAAGAAGTTGGATATCACATCTCATGCTATAGGAAGGATCTCAGGTTTGGTATTAGAAGCATTTATATATCACATCTCATGCTATAGGAAGGGTCTCAGGTTTGGAATGGGTGGGAGTTGGATATTACATTCTTGCTATAGGAAGGGTCTCATGTTTGGAATGGGAAGGAGTTGGATATCACATATGCTATAGGAAGGATCTCAGGTTTGGTATTAGAAGCATTGAGATATCACATCTCATGCTATCGGAAGGGTCTCAGGATTGGAATGGGAATGATTTGGATATCACATCTCATGTTATAGGAAGGGTCTCAGGTTTGGTATAAGCATTGAGATATCACATCTTTGCTATCAGAAGTGGCTCAGGATTGGAATGGGAAGAAGTTGGATATCCCATCTCATGTTATAGGACGGGTCTCTGGTTTGGTATTAGAATCATTGAGATATCACATCGCATGCTGTAGGAAGGGTCTAAGGATTGGAATGGGATGGACTTGGACATCACATCTCATGCTATAGGTAGGCTCTCAGGTTTGGTATAAGCATTGAGATATCACATCTCATGGTATAGGAAGGGTCTCAGGATTGGAATGGGACGGATTTGGATATCAATTCTCATGCTATAGGAAGGGTCTCAGGTTTGGTATACGCATGGAGATATCACTTCTCATGCTATAGGAAGGGTCTCAGGATTGGAATGGGAAGGAGTTGGATATCACATCTCATGCTATAGGAAGGGTCTCTGATTTGGTATAAGCATTGAGATATCACATCTCATGCTATAGGAAGGGTCTCAGGATTGGAATGGGAAGGAGTTGTATATGACATCTCAGGCTATAGGAAGGGTCTCAGGTTTGGTATAAGCATTGAGATTTCACATCTCTGCTATCGGAAGGGTCTCAGGATTGGAATGGGAAGGACTTGGATGTCACATCTCATGCTATAGGGAGGGTCTCAAGTTTGATATTAGAAGCATTGAGATAACAAATCTCATGATATCGGAAGGGTCTCAGGATTGGAATGGGAAGGAGTTGGATATCACATCTCATGATATAGGAAGGGTCTAAGGTTTGGAAGGGGAAGGATTTGGATATCACATCTCATGTTATAGGACGGGTCTCAGGTTTGGTATTAGAAGCATTGAGATATCAAGTCTCATGGTATAGGAAGGGTCTCCGAATTGGAATGGGAAGGAGTTGGATAACACATCTCAAGCTATAGGAAGTGTCTCAGGATTGGAATGGGAAGAAGTTTGATATCACATCTCATGCCATAGTATGGGTCTCAGGTTTGGTAGAAGCATTGGGATATCACATCTCATGCTATCGGAAGGGTATCAGTATTGGATTTGGAAGGAGTTGGATATCCCATCATGCTATAGGAAGGGTCTCAGGTTGGAATGGGAAGGAGTTGGATATCACATCTCATGTTATAGGAAGGGTCTCAGGATTGGAATGGGAAGGACTTGGATATCATATCTCATGCTATGGGAAGGCTCCCAGGTTTGGAAGGGGAAGGAGTTGTATATGACATCTCATGCCATAGGAAGGGTCTCAGGTTTGGTATAAGCATTGAGATATCACATCACATGCTATAGGAAGGGTCTCGGGATTGGAATGGGAAGGACTTGGATATCACATCTCATGCTATAGGCAGGGTCTCAGGTTTGGAAAGGGAAGGAGTTGGATATCACATTTCATGTTAGAGGTAGGATCTCAGGTTTGGTATTAGAGACATTGAGATATCACATCTCATGCTATCAGAAGGGTCTCAGGATTGGAATGGGAAGGAGTTGGATATCACATCTCATGTTATAGGAAAGATCTCAGGTTTGGTATTAGAAGCATTGAGACATCACATCTCATGTTATAGGAAGGGTCTCAGGATTGGAATGGGAAGAAGTTGGATATCACATCTCATGCTATAGGAAGGGTCTCAGGTTTGGTATAAGCATTGAGATATCACATCTCATGCTATAGGAAGGGTCTCAGGATTGGAATGGGAAGAAGTTGGATATCACATCTCATGCTATAGGAAGCATCTCAGATTTGGTATTAGAAGCATTGAGATATCACATCTCATGCTATCGGAAGGGTCTCAGGATTGGAATGGGAAGGAGTTGTATATGACATCTCATGCCGTAGGAAGGGTCTCAGGTTTGGTATAAGCATTGAGATATCACATCTTTGCAATCGAAAGGGTCTCAGGATTGGAATGGGAAGGAGTTGGATATCCCATCTCATGTTATAGGAAGAGTCTCAGGTTTGGTATTAGAAGCATTGAGATATCACATCTCATGCTATAGGAAGTGTCTCAGGATTGGAATGGGAAGGACTTGGATATCACATATGCTATAGGGAGGGTCTCAAGTTTGATATTAGAAGCATTGAGATATCACATCTCATGCTATAGGAAGGGTCTCAGGATTGGAATGGGAAGGATTGGATATTACATCTCATGCTATAGGAAGGGTCTCAGGTTTGTTATAAGCAGTGAGATACATCTCATGCTATAGGAAGTGTCTCAGGATTGGAATGGGAAGGAGTTGGATATCACATCTCATGCTATAGGAAGGGTCTCAGGTTTGGTATAAGCATTGAGATATCACATCTCATGCTATAGGAAGGGTCTCAGGATTGGAATGGGAAGGAGTTGTATATGACATCTCATGCCGTAGGAAGGGTCTTAGGTTTGGTATACGCATTGAGATATCACATCTTTGCAATCGACAGGGTCTCAGGATTGGAATGGGAAGGAGTTGGATATCCCATCTCATGTTATAGGAAGAGTCTCAGGTTTGGTATTAGAAGCATTGAGATATCACATCTCATGCTATAGGAAGTGTCTCAGGATTGGAATGGGAAGGGCTTGGATATCACATATGCTATAGGGAGGGTCTCAAGTTTGATATTAGAAGCACTGAGATATCACATCTAATGCTATAGGAAGGGTATCAGGATTGGAATGGGAAGGATTGGATATCACATCTCATGCTATAGGAAGGGTCTCAGGTTTGTTATAAGCAGTGAGATACATCTCATACTATAGGAAGTGTCTCAGGATTGGAATGGGAAGGAGTTGGATATCACATCTCATGTTATAGGAAGGATCTCAGGTTTGGTATTAGAAGCATTGAGATATCACTTCTCATGCTATAGGAAGGGTCTCAGGATTGGAATGGGAAGGACTTGGATATCACATCTCATGCTATAGGGAGGGTCTCAAGTTTGATATTAGAAGCATTGAGATATCACATCTCATGATATCGGAAGGGTCTCAGGATTGGAATGGGAAGGAGTTGGATATCACATCTCATGATAAAGGAAGGGTCTAAGGTTTGGTATTAGAAGCATTGAGATATCACTTCTCATGCTATAGGAAGGGTCTCAGGATTGGAATGGGAAGGACTTGGATATCACATCTCATGCCATAGGGAGGGTCTCAAGTTTGATATTAGAAGCATTGAGATATCACATCTCATGATATCGGAAGGGTCTCAGGATTGGAATGGGAAGGATTTGGATATCACATCTCATGTTATAGGACGGGTCTCAGGTTTGGTATTAGAAGCATTGAGATATCAAGTCTCATGGTATAGGAAGGGTCTCAGAATTGGAATGGGAAGGAGTTGGATATCACATCTCAAGCTATAGGAAGGGTCTCAGGATTGGAATGGGAAGGAGTTTGATATCACATGTCATGCCATAGTATGGGTCTCAGGTTTGGTAGAAGCATTGGGATATCACATCTCATGCTATCGGAAGGGTATCAGTATTGGATTTGGAAGAGTTGGATATCCCATCTCATGCTATAGGAAGGGTCTCAGGTTGGAATGGGAAGGAGTTGGATATCACATCTCATGTTATAGGAAGGGTCTCAGGATTGGAATGGGAAGGACTTGGATATCATATCTCATGCTATAGGAAGGGTCTCAGAATTGGAATGGGAAGGAGTTGGATATCACATCTCATGTTATAGGAAAGATCTCAGGTTTGGTATTAGAAGCATTGAGACATCACATCTCATGTTATAGGAAGGGTCTCAGGATTGGAATGGGAAGAAGTTGGATATCACATCTCATGCTATAGGAAGGGTCTCAGGTTTGGTATAAGCATTGAGATATCACATCTCATGCTATAGGAAGGGTCTCAGGATTGGAATGGGAAGAAGTTGGATATCACATCTCATGCTATAGGAAGGATCTCAGATTTGGTATTAGAAGCATTGAGATATCAAGTCTCATGGTATAGGAAGGGTCTCAGAATTGGAATGGGAAGGAGTTGGATATCACATCTCAAGCTATAGGAAGGGTCTCAGGATTGGAATGGGAAGGAGTTTGATATCACATCTCATGCCATAGTATGGGTCTCAGGTTTGGTAGAAGCATTGGGATATCACATCTCATGCTATCGGAAGGGTATCAGTGTTGGATTTGGAAGGAGTTGGATATCCCATCTCATGCTATAGGAAGGGACTCAGGTTGGAATGGGAAGGAGTTGGATATCACATCTCATGTTATAGGAAGGGTCTCAGGATTGGAATGGGAAGGACTTGGATATCATATCTCATGCTATAGGAAGGGTCTCAGAATTGGAATGGGAAGGAGTTGGATATCATCTCATGTTATAGGAATGATCTCAGGTTTGGTATTAGAAGCATTGAGACATCACATCTCATGTTATAGGAAGGGTCTCAGGATTGGAATGGGAAGAAGTTGGATATCACATCTCATGCTATAGAAAGGGTCTCAGGTTTGGTATAAGCATTGAGATATCACATCTCATGCTATAGGAAGGGTCTCAGGATTGGAATGGGAAGAAGTTGGATCTCACATCTCATGCTATAGGAAGGATCTCAGATTTGGTATTAGAAGCATTGAGATATCACATCTCATGCTATCGGAAGGGTCTCAGGATTGGAATGGGAAGGATTTGGATATCACATCTCATGTCATAGGAAGGATCTCAGGTTTGGTATTAGAAGCATTGATATATCACATCTCATGCTATAGGAATGGTCTCAGGATTGGAATGGGTAGGAGTTGGATATTACATTCTTGCTATAGGAAGGGTCTCATGTTTGGAATGGGAAGGAGTTGGATATCACATATGCTATAGGAAGGATCTCAGGTTTGGTATTGGAAGCATTGAGATATCACATCTCATGCTATCGGAAGGGTCTCAGGATTGGAATGGGAATGATTTGGATATCACATCTCATGTTATAGGAAGGGTCTCAGGTTTGGTATAAGCATTGAGATATCACATCTTTGCTATCGGAAGTGGCTCAGGATTGGAATGGGAAGAAGTTGGATATCCCATCTCATGTTATAGGACGGGTCTCTGGTTTGGTATTAGAATCATTGAGATATCACATCGCATGCTGTAGGAAGGGTCTAAGGATTGGAATGGGATGGACTTGGACATCACATCTCATGCTATAGGTAGGCTCTCAGGTTTGGTATAAGCATTGAGATATCACATCTCATGCTATAGGAAGGGTCTCAGGATTGGAATGGGACGGATTTGGATATCACATCTCATGCTATAGGAAGGGTTTCAGGTTTGGTATACGCATGGAGATATCACTTCTCATGCTATAGGAAGGGTCTCAGGATTGGAATGGGAAGGCGTTGGATATCACATCTCATGCTATAGGAAGGGTCTCAGATTTGGTATAAGCATTGAGATATCACATCTCATGCTATAGGAAGGGTCTCAGGATTGGAATGGGAAGGAGTTGTATATGACATCTCAGGCTATAGGAAGGGTCTCAGGTTTGGTATAAGCATTGAGATATCACATCTCTGCTATCGGAAGGGTCTCAGGATTGGAATGGGAAGGACTTGGATGTCACATCTCATGCTATAGGGAGGGTCTCAAGTTTGATATTAGAAGCATTGAGATAACAAATCTCATGATATCGGAAGGGTCTCAGGATTGGAATGGGAAGGAGTTGGATATCACATCTCATGATATAGGAAGGGTCTAAGGTTTGGAAGGGAAGGATTTGGATATCACATCTCATGTTATAGGACGGGTCTCAGGTTTGGTATTAGAAGCATTGAGATATCAAGTCTCATGGTATAGGAAGGGTCTCAGAATTGGAATGGGAAGGAGTTGGATAACACATCTCAAGCTATAGGAAGGGTCTCAGGATTGGAATGGGAAGAAGTTTGATATCACATCTCATGCCATAGTATGGGTCTCAGGTTTGGTAGAAGCATTGGGATATCACATCTTATGCTATCGGAAGGGTATCAGTATTGGATTTGGAAGGAGTTGGATATCCCATCATGCTATAGGAAGGGTCTCAGGTTGGAATGGGAAGGAGTTGGATATCACATCTCATGTTATAGGAAGGGTCTCAGGATTGGAATGGGAAGGACTTGGATATCATATCTCATGCTATGGGAAGGCTCTCAGGTTTGGAAGGGGAAGGAGTTGGATATCACATCTCAAGCTATAGGAAGGGTCTCAGGTTTGGTATTAGAAGCATTGAGATATCACATCTCATGCTATAGGAAGGGTCTCAGGTTTGGAATGGGAAGGAGTTGGATATCACATCTCAAGCTATAGGAAGAGTCTCAGGTTTGGTATAAGCATTGAGATATCACATCTCATGCTATAGGAAGGGTCTCGGGATTGGAATGGGAAGGACTTGGATATCACATCTCATGCTATAGGCAGGGTCTCAGGTTTGGAAAGGGAAGGAGTTGGATATCACATTTCATGTTAGAGGTAGGATCTCAGGTTTGGTATTAGAGGCATTGAGATATCACATCTCATGCTATCAGAAGGGTCTCAGGATTGGATTGGGTAGGAGTTGGATATTACGTTCTTGCTATAGGAAGGGTCTCATGTTTGGAATGGGAAGGAGTTGGATATCACATATGCTATAGGAAGGATCTCAGGTTTGGTATTAGAAACATTGAGATATCACATCTCATGCTATTGGAAGGGTCTCAGGATTGGAATGGGAATGATTTGGATATCACATCTCATGTTATAGGAAGGGTCTCAGGTTTGGTATAAGCATTGAGATATCACATCTTTGTAATCGGAAGTGGCTCAGGATTGGAATGGGAAGAAGTTGGATATCCCATCTCATGTTATAGGACGGGTCTCTGGTTTGGTATTAGAATCATTGAGATATCACATCGCATGCTGTAGGAAGGGTCTAAGGATTGGAATGGGATGGACTTGGACATCACATCTCATGCTATAGGTAGGCTCTCAAGTTTGGTATAAGCATTGAGATATCACATCTCATGGTATAGGAAGGGTCTCAGGATTGGAATGGGACGGATTTGGATATGACATCTCATGCTATAGGAAGGGTCTCAGGTTTGGTATACGCATGGAGATATCACTTCTCATGCTATAGGAAGGGTCTCAGGATTGGAATGGGAAGGCGTTGGATATCACATCTCATGCTATAGGAAGGGTCTCAGATTTGGTATAAGCATTGAGATATCACATCTCATGCTATAGGAAGGGTCTCAGGATTGGAATGGGAAGGAGTTGTATATGACATCTCAGGCTATAGGAAGGGTCTCAGGTTTGGTATAAGCATTGAGATATCACATCTCTGCTATCGGAAGGGTCTCAGGATTGGAATGGGAAGGACTTGGATGTCACATCTCATGCTATAGGGAGGGTCTCAAGTTTGATATTAGAAGCATTGAGATAACAAATCTCATGATATCGGAAGGGTCTCAGGATTGGAATGGGAAGGAGTTGGATATCACATCTCATGATATAGGAAGGGTCTAAGGTTTGGAAGGGGAAGGATTTGGATATCACATCTCATGTTATAGGACGGGTCTCAGGTTTGGTATTAGAAGCATTGAGATATCAAGTCTCATGGTATAGGAAGGGTCTCAGAATTGGAATGGGAAGGAGTTGGATAACACATCTCAAGCTATAGGAAGGGTCTCAGGATTGGAATGGGAAGAAGTTTGATATCACATCTCATGCCATAGTATGGGTCTCAGGTTTGGTAGAAGCATTGGGATATCACATCTTATGCTATCGGAAGGGTATCAGTATTGGATTTGGAAGGAGTTGGATATCCCATCATGCTATAGGAAGGGTCTCAGGTTGGAATGGGAAGGAGTTGGATATCACATCTCATGTTATAGGAAGGGTCTCAGGATTGGAATGGGAAGGACTTGGATATCATATCTCATGCTATGGGAAGGCTCTCAGGTTTGGAAGGGGAAGGAGTTGGATATCACATCTCAAGCTATAGGAAGGGTCTCAGGTTTGGTATTAGAAGCATTGAGATATCACATCTCATGCTATAGGAAGGGTCTCAGGTTTGGAATGGGAAGGAGTTGGATATCACATCTCAAGCTATAGGAAGAGTCTCAGGTTTGGTATAAGCATTGAGATATCACATCTCATGCTATAGGAAGGGTCTCGGGATTGGAATGGGAAGGACTTGGATATCACATCTCATGCTATAGGCAGGGTCTCAGGTTTGGAAAGGGAAGGAGTTGGATATCACATTTCATGTTAGAGGTAGGATCTCAGGTTTGGTATTAGAGGCATTGAGATATCACATCTCATGCTATCAGAAGGGTCTCAGGATTGGATTGGGTAGGAGTTGGATATTACGTTCTTGCTATAGGAAGGGTCTCATGTTTGGAATGGGAAGGAGTTGGATATCACATATGCTATAGGAAGGATCTCAGGTTTGGTATTAGAAGCATTGAGATATCACATCTCATGCTATTGGAAGGGTCTCAGGATTGGAATGGGAATGATTTGGATATCACATCTCATGTTATAGGAAGGGTCTCAGGTTTGGTATAAGCATTGAGATATCACATCTTTGTAATCGGAAGTGGCTCAGGATTGGAATGGGAAGAAGTTGGATATCCCATCTCATGTTATAGGACGGGTCTCTGGTTTGGTATTAGAATCATTGAGATATCACATCGCATGCTGTAGGAAGGGTCTAAGGATTGGAATGGGATGGACTTGGACATCACATCTCATGCTATAGGTAGGCTCTCAAGTTTGGTATAAGCATTGAGATATCACATCTCATGGTATAGGAAGGGTCTCAGGATTGGAATGGGACGGATTTGGATATCACATCTCATGCTATAGGAAGGGTCTCAGGTTTGGTATACGCATGGAGATATCACTTCTCATGCTATAGGAAGGGTCTCAGGATTGGAATGGGAAGGAGTTGGATATCACATCTCATGCTATAGGAAGGGTCTCTGATTTGGTATAAGCATTGAGATATCACATCTCATGCTATAGGAAGGGTCTCAGGATTGGAATGGGAAGGAGTTGTATATGACATCTCAGGCTATAGGAAGGGTCTCAGGTTTGGTATAAGCATTGAGATATCACATCTCTGCTATCGGAAGGGTCTCAGGATTGGAATGGGAAGGACTTGGATGTCACATCTCATGCTATAGGGAGGGTCTCAAGTTTGATATTAGAAGCATTGAGGTAACAAATCTCATGATATCGGAAGGGTCTCAGGATTGGAATGGGAAGGAGTTGGATATCACATCTCATGTTATAGGAAGGGTCTCAGGATTGGAATGGGAAGGAGTTGGATATCACATCTCAAGCTATAGGAAGGGTCTCAGGTTTGGTATTAGAAGCATTGAGATATCACATCTCATGCTATAGGAAGGGTCTCAGGATTGGAATGGGAAGGAGTTGGATATCACATCTCAAGCTATAGGAAGAGTCTCAGGTTTGGTATAAGCATTGAGATATCACATCTCATGCTATAGGAAGGGTCTCAGAATTGGAATGGGAAGGAGTTGGATATCACATCTCATGTTATAGGAAAGATCTCAGGTTTGGTATTAGAAGCATTGAGACATCAAATCTCATGTTATAGGAAGGGTCTCAGGATTGGAATGGGAAGAAGTTGGATATCACATCTCATGCTATAGGAAGGGTCTCAGGTTTGGTATAAGCATTGAGATATCACATCTCATGCTATAGGAAGGGTCTCAGGATTGGAATGGGAAGGAGTTGTATATGACATCTCATGCCATAGGAAGGGTCTCAGGTTTGGTATAAGCATTGAGATATCACATCACATGCTATAGGAAGGGTCTTGGGATTGGAATGGGAAGGACTTGGATATCACATCTCATGCTATAGGCAGGGTCTCAGGTTTGGAAAGGGAAGGAGTTGGATATCACATTTCATGTTAGAGGTAGGATCTCAGGTTTGGTATTAGAGGCATTGAGATATCACATGTCATGCTATCAGAAGGGTCTCAGGATTGGAATGGGAAGGAGTTGGATATCACATCTCATGCTAAAGGGAGGGTCTCAGGTTTGGAAAGGGAAGGATTTGGATATCACATCTCATGTTATAGGAAGGATCTCAGGTTTGGTATTAGAAGCATTGAGATATCACATCTCATGCTATCGGAAGTATCTCAGGTTTGGTATTAGAGGCATTGAGATATCACATCTCATGCTATCATAAGAGTCTCAGGATTGGAATGGGAAGGAGTTGGATAGCACATCTCATGCTATAGGAAGTGTCTCAGGATTGGAATGGGAAGGAGTTGGATTTCACATCTCATGTTATAGGAAGGATCTCAGATTTGGTATTAGAAGCATTGAGATATCACTTCTCATGCTATAGGGAGGGTCTCAGGATTGGAATGGGAAGGATTTGGATATCACATCTCATGCTATAGGGAGGGTCTCAAGTTTGATATTAGAAGCATTGAGATATCACATCTCATGATATCGGAAGGGTCTCAGGATTGGAATGGGAAGGAGTTGGATATCACATCTCATGATAAAGGAAGGGTCTAAGGTTTGGTATTAGAAGCATTGAGATATCACTTCTCATGCTATAGGAAGGGTCTCAGGATTGGAATGGGAAGGACTTGAATATCACATCACATGCTATAGGGAGGGTCTCAAGTTTGATATTAGAAGCATTGAGATATCACATCTCATGATATCGGAAGGGTCTCAGGATTGGAATGGGAAGGATTTGGATATCACATCTCATGTTATAGGACAGGTCTCAGGTTTGGTATTAGAAGCATTGAGATATCAAGTCTCATGGTATAGGAAGGGTCTCAGAATTGGAATGGGAAGGAGTTGGATATCACATCTCAAGCTATAGGAAGGGTCTCAGGATTGGAATGGGAAGGAGTTTGATATCACATCTCATGCCATAGTATGGGTCTCAGGTTTGGTAGAAGCATTGGGATATCACATCTCATGCTATCGGAAGGGTATCAGTATTGGATTTGGAAGGAGTTGGATATCCCATCTCATGCTAAAGGAAGGGTCTCAGGTTTGGTATAAGCATTGAGATATCACATCACATGCTATAGGAAGGGTCTCGGGATTGGAATGGGAAGGACTTGGATATCACATCTCATGCTATAGGCAGGGTCTCAGGTTTGGAAAGGGAAGGAGTTGGATATCACATTTCATGTTAGAGGTAGGATCTCAGGTTTGGTATTAGAGGCATTGAGATATCACATCTCATGCTATCAGAAGGGTCTCAGGATTGGAATGGGAAGGAGTTGGATATCACATCTCATGCTAAAGGGAGGGTCTCAGGTTTGGAAAGGGAAGCATTTGGATATCACATCTCATGTTATAGGAAGGATCTCAGGTTTGGTATTAGAAGCATTGAGATATCACATCTCATGCTATCGGAAGTATCTCAGGTTTGGTATTAGAGGCATTGAGATATCACATCTCATGCTATCATAAGAGTCTCAGGATTGGAATGGGAAGGAGTTGGATAGCACATCTCATGCTATAGGAAGTGTCTCAGGATTGGAATGGGAAGGAGTTGGATATCACATCTCATGTTATAGGAAGGATCTCAGGTTTGGTATTAGAAGCATTGAGATATCACTTCTCATGCTATAGGGAGGGTCTCAGGATTGGAATGGGAAGGATTTGGATATCACATCTCATGCTATAGGGAGGGTCTCAAGTTTGATATTAGAAGCATTGAGATATCACATCTCATGATATCGGAAGGGTCTCAGGATTGGAATGGGAAGGAGTTGGATATCACATCTCATGATAAAGGAAGGGTCTAAGGTTTGGTATTAGAAGCATTGAGATATCACTTCTCATGCTATAGGAAGGGTCTCAGGATTGGAATGGGAAGGACTTGGATATCACATCACATGCTACAGGGAGGGTCTCAAGTTTGATATTAGAAGCATTGAGATATCACATCTCATGATATCGGAAGGGTCTCAGGATTGGAATGGGAAGGATTTGGATATCACATCTCATGTTATAGGACGGGTCTCAGGTTTGGTATTAGAAGCATTGAGATATCAAGTCTCATGGTATAGGAAGGGTCTCAGAATTGGAATGGGAAGGAGTTGGATATCACATCTCAAGCTATAGGAAGGGTCTCAGGATTGGAATGGGAAGGAGTTTGATATCACATCTCATGCCATAGTATGGGTCTCAGGTTTGGTAGTAGCATTGGGATATCACATCTCATGCTATCGGAAGGGTATCAGTATTGGATTTGGAAGGAGTTGGATATCCCATCTCATGCTAAAGGAAGGGTCTCAGGTTGGAATGGGAAGGAGTTGGATATCACATCTCATGTTATAGGAAGGGTCTCAGGATTGGAATGGGAAGGACTTGGATATCATATCTCATGCTATAGGAAGGGTCTCATAATTGGAATGGGAAGGAGTTGGATATCACATCTCATGTTATAGGAAAGATCTCAGGTTTGGTATTAGAAGCATTGAGACATCACATCTCATGTTATAGGAAGGGTCTCAGGATTGGAATGGGAAGAAGTTGGATATCACATCTCATGCTATAGGAAGGGTCTCAGGTTTGGTATAAGCATTGAGATATCACATCTCATGCTATAGGAAGGGTCTCAGGATTGGAATGGGAAGAAGTTGGATATCACATATGCTATAGGGAGGGTCTCAAGTTTGATATTAGAAGCATTGAGATATCACATCTCATGCTATAGGAAGGGTCTCAGGTTTGTTATAAGCAGTGAGATACATCTCATGCTATAGGAAGTGTCTCAGGATTGGAATGGGAAGGAGTTGGATATCACATCTCATGCCGTAGGAAGGGTCTCAGGTTTGGTATAAGCATTGAGATATCACATCTTTGCAATCGAAAGGGTCTCAGGATTGGAATGGGAAGGAGTTGGATATCCCATCTCATGTTATAGGAAGAGTCTCAGGTTTGGTATAAGAAGCATTGAGATATCACATCTCATGCTACAGGAAGTGTCTCAGGATTGGAATGGGAAGGACTTGGATATCACATATGCTATAGGGAGGGTCTCAAGTTTGATATTAGAAGCATTGAGATATCACATCTCATGCTATAGGAAGGGTCTCAGGATTGGAATGGGAAGGTTTGGATATCACATCTCATGCTATAGGAAGGGTCTCAGGTTTGTTATAAGCAGTGAGATACATCTCATGCTATAGGAAGTGTCTCAGGATTGGAATGGGAAGGAGTTGGATATCACATCTCATGCTATAGGAAGGGTCTCAGGTTTGGTATAAGCATTGAGATATCACATCTCATGCTATAGGAAGGGTCTCAGGATTGGAATGGGAAGGAGTTGTATATGACATCTCATGCCGTAGGAAGGGTCTCAGGTTTGGTATAAGCATTGAGATATCACATCTTTGCAATCGACAGGGTCTCAGGATTGGAATGGGAAGGAGTTGGATATCCCATCTCATGTTATAGGAAGAGTCTCAGGTTTGGTATTAGAAGCATTGAGATATCACATCTCATGCTATAGGAAGTGTCTCAGGATTGGAATGGGAAGGACTTGGATATCACATATGCTATAGGGAGGGTCTCAAGTTTGATATTAGAAGCATTGAGATATCACATCTCATGCTATAGGAAGGTCTCAGGATTGGAATGGGAAGGATTGGATATCACATCTCATGCTATAGGAAGGGTCTCAGGTTTGTTATAAGCAGTGAGATACATCTCATGCTATAGGAAGTGTCTCAGGATTGGAATGGGAAGGAGTTGGATATCACATCTCATGTTATAGGAAGGATCTCAGGTTTGGTATTAGAAGCATTGAGATATCACTTCTCATGCTATAGGAAGGGTCTCAGGATTGGAATGGGAAGGACTTGGATATCACATCTCATGCTATAGGGAGGGTCTCATGTTTGATATTAGAAGCATTGAGATATCACATCTCATGATATCGGAAGGGTCTCAGGATTGGAATGGGAAGGAGTTGGATATCACATCTCATGATAAAGGAAGGGTCTAAGGTTTGGTATTAGAAGCATTGAGATATCACTTCTCATGCTATAGGAAGGGTCTCAGGATTGGAATGGGAAGGACTTGGATATCACATCTCATGCCATAGGGAGGGTCTCAAGTTTGATATTAGAAGCATTGAGATATCACATCTCATGATATCGGAAGGGTCTCAGGATTGGAATGGGAAGGATTTGGATATCACATCTCATGTTATAGGACGGGTCTCAGGTTTGGTATTAGAAGCATTGAGATATCAAGTCTCATGGTATAGGAAGGGTCTCAGAATTGGAATGGGAAGGAGTTGGATATCACATCTCAAGCTATAGTAATGGTCTCAGGATTGGAATGGGAAGGAGTTTGATATCACATCTCATGCCATAGTATGGGTCTCAGGTTTGGTAGAAGCATTGGGATATCACATCTCATGCTATCGGAAGGGTATCAGTATTGGATTTGGAAGAGTTGGATATCCCATCTCATGCTATAGGAAGGGTCTCAGGTTGGAATGGGGAGGAGTTGGATATCACATCTCATGTTATAGGAAGGGTCTCAGGATTGGAATGGGAAGGACTTGGATATCATATCTCATGCTATAGGAAGGGTCTCAGAATTGGAATGGGAAGGAGTTGGATATCACATCTCATGTTATAGGAAAGATCTCAGGTTTGGTATTAGAAGCATTGAGACATCACATCTCATGTTATAGGAAGGGTCTCAGGATTGGAATGGGAAGAAGTTGGATATCACATCTCATGCTATAGGAAGGGTCTCAGGTTTGGTATAAGCATTGAGATATCACATCTCATGCTATAGGAAGGGTCTCAGGATTGGAATGGGAAGAAGTTGGATATCACATCTCATGCTATAGGAAGGATCTCAGATTTGGTATTAGAAGCATTGAGATATCAAGTCTCATGGTATAGGAAGGGTCTCAGAATTGGAATGGGAAGGAGTTGGATATCACATCTCAAGCTAAAGGAAAGGTCTCAGCTTTGGAAGGGGAAGGATTTGGATCTCACATTTCATGTTTTAGGACGGGTCTCAAGTTTGGTATTAGAAGCATTGAGATATCAAGTCTCATGGTATAGGAAGGGTCTCAGAATTGGAATGGGAAGGAGTTGGATATCACATCTCAACCTATAGGAAGGGTCTCAGGATTGGAATGGGAAGGAGTTTGATATCACATCTCATGCCATAGTATGGGTCTCAGGTTTGGTAGAAGCATTGGGATATCACATCTCATGCTATCGGAAGGGTATCAGTATTGGATTTGGAAGAGTTGGATATCCCATCTCATGCTATAGGAAGGGTCTCAGGTTGGAATGGGAAGGAGTTGGATATCACATCTCATGTTATAGGAAGGGTCTCGGATTGGAATGGGAAGGACTTGGATATCATATCTCATGCTATAGGAAGGGTCTCAGAATTGGAATGGGAAGGAGTTGGATATCACATCTCATGTTATAGGAAAGATCTCAGGTTTGGTATTAGAAGCATTGAGACATCACATCTCATGTTATAGGAAGGGTCTCAGGATTGGAATGGGAAGAAGTTGGATATCACATCTCATGCTATAGGAAGGGTCTCAGGTTTGGTATAAGCATTGAGATATCACATCTCATGCTATAGGAAGGGTCTCAGGATTGGAATGGGAAGGAGTTGGATATCACATCTCAAGCTATCTCAGGATTGGAATGGGAAGGAGTTTGATATCATATCTCATGCTATAGGAAGGGTCTCAGAATTGGAATGGGAAGGATTTGGATTTCACATCTCATGTTATAGGATGGTTCTCATGTTTGGTTTTAGAAGCATTGAGATATCACATCTCATGCTATCGGAAGGGTCTCAGGTTTGGAATGGGAAGGAGTTGGATATCACATCTCATGCCATAGGAAGGGTCATCAGGTTTGGTATAAGCATTGAGATATCACATCTCTGCTATCGGAAGGGTCTCAGGATAGGAATGGGAAGGACTTAGATATCACATCTCATACTATATGGAGGGTCTCAGTTTTGATATTAGAAGCATTGAGATATCATATCTCATGCTATCAGAAGGGTCTCAGGATTGGAATGGGATGGAGTTGGATATCACATCTCAAGCTATCTCAGGATTGGAATGGGAAGGAGTTTGATATCACATCTCAAGCTATAGGAATGGTATCAGGTTTGGAAGGGGAAGGATTAGGATCTCACATCTCATGTTTTAGGACGGGTCTCAGGTTTGGTACTAGAAGCATTGAGATATCACATCTCATGGTATAGGAAGGGTCTCAGGATTGGAACGGGAAGGAGTTGGATATCACATCTCAAGCTATCTCAGGATTGGAATGGGAAGGAGTTTGATATCACAGCTCAAGCTATAGGAAGGGTCTCAGGTTTGGAAAGGGAAGGATCTGGATTTCACATCTCATGTTATAGGATGGTTCTCATGTTTGGTTTTCTAAGCATTGAGATATCACATCTCATGCTATAGGAAGTATCTCATGTTTGGAATGGGAAGGAGTTGGATATCACTTCTCATGCTAAAGGAAAGGTCTCAGGTTTGGAAGGGGAAGGATTTGGATCTCACATCTCATGTTTTAGGACGGGTCTCAGGATTGGAATGGGAAGGAGTTGGATATCACATCTCATGCTAAAGGAAGGGTCTCAGGTTTGATAGAAGCAAAGGTTTGGAATGGGAAGGAGTTGGATATCACGTCTCATGTTATAGGAAGGGTCTCAGGATTGGAATGGGAAGGAGTTGGATATCACATCTCATGCTAAAGGAAGGGTCTCAGGTTTGATAGAAGCAATGGTTTGGAATAGGAAGGAGTTTGATATCACACCTCATGTTATAGGAAGGATATCAGGTTTGGTATTAGAAGCATTGAGATATCACATCTCATGCTATATGAAGGGTCTCAGGATTGGAATGGGAAGGAGTTGGATATCACATCTCATGCTATAGGAAGGGTCTCAGGTTTGGTATAAGCATTGAGATATCCCATCTCATGCTATAGGAAGGGTCTCAGGATTGGAATTGGAAGGAGTTGTATATGACATCTCATGCCATAGGAAGGGTCACAGGTTTGGTATAAGCATTGAGATATCACATCTCTGCTATAGGAAGGGTCTAAGGTTTGGAAGGGGAAGGATTTGGATATCACATCTCATGTTATAGGACCGGTCTCAGGTTTGGTATTAGAAGCATTGAAATATCAAGTCTCATGGTATAGGACGGGTCTCAGAATTGGAATGGGAAGGAGTTGGATATCACATCTTAAGCTATAGGAAGGGTCTCAGGATTGGAATGGGGAGGAGTTTGATATCACATCTCATGCCATGGTATGGGTCTCAGGTTTTGTAGAGGCATTGGGATATCACATCTCATGCTATCGGAAGGGTATCAGGATTGGATTTGGAAGGAGTTGGATATCCCATCTCATGCTATAGGAAGGGTCTAAGGTTGTAATGGGAAGGAGTTGGATATCACATCTCATGTTATAGGAAGGGTCTCAGGATTGGAATGGGAAGGACTTGGATATAACATCTCATTCTATAGGAAGGCTCTCAGGGTTGGAAGGGGAAGGAGTTGGATATCACATTTCATGTTAGAGGTAGGATCTCAGGTTTAGTATTAGAGGCATTGAGATATCACATTTCATGCTATCAGAAGGGTCTCAGGATTGGAATGGGAAGGAGTTGGATATCACATCTCATGCTAAAGGGAGGGTCTAAGGTTTGGAAGGGGAAGGATTTGGATATCACATCTCATGTTATAGGAAGGATCTCAGGTTTGGTATTAGAAGCATTGAGATATCACATCTCATGCTATCGGAAGGGTCTCAGGTTTGGTATAAGCATTGAGATATCATATCTCTGCTATCGGAAGGGTCTCAGGATTGGAATGGGAAGGACTTGGATATTACAATTCATGTTCTAGGAAAGGTCTCAGGTTTGGTATTAGAAGCATTGAGATATCACATCTCATGCTATAGGAAGGGTTTCAGGATTGGAATGGGAAGGACTTGGATATCACATCTCATGTTATAGGAAGGGTCTCAGGTTTGGTATTAGAAGCATTGAGATATCACATCTCATGCTATAGGAAGGGTCTCAGGAATGGCATGGGAAGGACTTGGATATCACATCTCATGATAAAGGAAGGGTCTAAGGTTTGGAAGGGGAAGGATTTGGATATCACATCTCATGTTATTGGACCGGTCTCAGGTTTGGTATTAGAAGCATTGAGATATCAAGTCTCATGGTATAGGACGGGAGTTTGATATCACATCTCATGCCATGGTATGGGTCTCAGGTTTTGTAGAAGCATTGGGATATCACATCTCATGGAAGGGTATCAGGATTGGATTTGGAAGGAGTTGGATATCCCATCTCATGCTATAGGAAGGGTCTCAGGTTGGAATGGGAAGGAGTTGGATATCACATCTCATGTTATAGGAAGGATCTCAGGATTGGAATGGGAAGGACTTGGATATCACATCTCATGCTTTAGGAAGGCTCTCAGGTTTGGTATTAGAAGCATTGAGATATCACATCTCATGCTATAGGAAGGGTCTCAGGATTGGAATGGGAAGGAGTTGGATATCGCATCTCATGTTATAGGAAGGATCTCAGGTTTGGTATTAGAAGCATTAAGATATAACATCTCATGCTATAGGAAGGGTCTCAGGTTTGGAATGGGAAGGAGTTGGATATCACTTCTCATGCTAAAGGAAAGGTCTCAGATTTGGAAGGGGAAGGATTTGGATCTCACATCTCATGTTTTAGGATGGGTCTCAGGATTGGAATGGGAAGGAGTTGGATATCACATCTCATGCTAAAGGAAGGGTCTCAGGTTTGATAGAAGCAAAGGTTTGGAATGGGAAGGAGTTGGATATCACGTCTCATGTTATAGGAAGGGTCTCAGGATTGGAATGGGAAGGAGTTGGATATCACATCTCATGCTAAAGGAAGGGTCTCAGGTTTGATAGAAGCAATGGTTTGGAATAGGAAGGAGTTTGATATCACACCTCATGTTATAGGAAGGATCTCAGGTTTGGTATTAGAAGCATTGAGATATCACATCTCATGCTATATGAAGGGTCTCAGGATTGGAATGGGAAGGAGTTGGATATCACATCTCATGCTATAGGAAGGGTCTCAGGTTTGGTATAAGCATTGAGATATCCCATCTCATGCTATAGGAAGGGTCTCAGGATTGGAATCGGAAGGAGTTGTATATGACATCTCATGCCATAGGAAGGGTCACAGGTTTGGTATAAGCATTGAGATATCACATCTCTGCTATATGAAGGGTCTAAGGTTTGGAAGGGGAAGGATTTGGATATCACATCTCATGTTATAGGACCGGTCTCAGGTTTGGTATTAGAAGCATTGACATATCAAGTCTCATGGTATAGGACGGGTCTCAGAATTGGAATGGGAAGGAGTTGGATATCACATCTCAAGCTATAGGAAGGGTCTCAGGATTGGAATGGGAAGGAGTTTGATATCACATCTCATGCCATGGTATGGGTCTCAGGTTTTGTAGAGGCATTGGGATATCACATCTCATGCTATCGGAAGGGTATCAGGATTGGATTTGGAAGGAGTTGGATATCCCATCTCATGCTATAGGAAGGGTCTAAGGTTGTAATGGGAAGGAGTTGGATATCACATCTCATGTTATAGGAAGGGTCTCAGGATTGGAATGGGAAGGACTTGGATATAACATCTCATTCTATAGGAAGGCTCTCAGGGTTGGAAGGGGAAGGAGTTGGATATCACATTTCATGTTAGAGGTAGGATCTCAGGTTTAGTATTAGAGGCATTGAGATATCACATTTCATGCTATCAGAAGGGTCTCAGGATTGGAATGGGAAGGAGTTGGATATCACATCTCATGCTAAAGGGAGGGTCTCAGGTTTGGAAGGGGAAGGATTTGGATATCACATCTCATGTTATAGGAAGGATCTCAGGTTTGGTATTAGAAGCATTGAGATATCACATCTCATGCTATAGGAAGGGTCTCATGATTGGAATGGGATGGAGTTGGATATCGTATCTCATGTTATAGGAAGGATCTCAGGTTTGGTATTAGAAGCATTGAGATATCACATCACATGCTATAGGAAGGGTCTCAGGATTGGAATGGGAAGGAGTTGGATATCACATCTGATGCTAAAGGAAGGGTCTCAGTTTTGGTAGAAGCATTGAGATATCACATCTCATGCTATAGGAAGGGTCTCAGGATTGGAATGGGAAGGAGTTGGATATCACATCTTATGCTGTAGGAAGGGTCTCAGGTTTGGTAGAAGCATTGAGATATCAAGTCTCATTGTATAGGACGGGTCTCAGAATTGGAATGGGAAGGAGTTGGATATCACATCTCATGCCATGGTATGGGTCTCAGGTTTTGTAGAGGCATTGGGATATCACATCTCATGCTATCGGAAGGGTATCAGGATTGGATTTGGAAGGAGTTGGATATCCCATCTCATGCTATAGGAAGGGTCTAAGGTTGTAATGGGAAGGAGTTGGATATCACATCTCATGTTATAGGAAGGGTCTCAGGATTGGAATGGGAAGGACTTGGATATAACATCTCATTCTATAGGAAGGCTCTCAGGGTTGGAAGGGGAAGGAGTTGGATATCACATTTCATGTTAGAGGTAGGATCTCAGGTTTGGTATTAGAGGCATTGAGATATCCCATCTCATGCTATAGGAAGGGTCTCAGGATTGGAATCGGAAGGAGTTGTATATGACATCTCATGCCATAGGAAGGGTCACAGGTTTGGTATAAGCATTGAGATATCACATCTCTGCTATCGGAAGGGTCTCAGGATTGGAATGGGAAGGAGTTGGATATATCTCATGCTATCAGAAGGGTCTCAGGATTGGAATGGGATGGAGTTGGATATCACATCTCAAGCTATCTCAGGATTGGAATGGGAAGGAGTTTGATATCACATCTCAAGCTATAGGAATGGTCTCAGGTTTGGAAGGGGAAGGATTAGGATCTCACATCTCATGTTTTAGGACGGGTCTCAGGTTTGGTATTAGAAGCATTGAGATATCACATCTCATGGTATAGGAAGGGTCTCAGGATTGGAATGGGAAGGAGTTGGATATCACATCTCATGCTATAGGAAGGGTCTCAGGTTTGGTATAAGCATTGAGATATCCCATCTCATGCTATAGGAAGGGTCTCAGGATTGGAATCGGAAGGAGTTGTATATGACATCTCATGCCATAGGAAGGGTCACAGGTTTGGTATAAGCATTGAGATATCACATCTCTGCTATAGGAAGGGTCTAAGGTTTGGAAGGGGAAGGATTTGGATATCACATCTCATGTTATAGGACCGGTCTCAGGTTTGGTATTAGAAGCATTGAAATATCAAGTCTCATGGTATAGGACGGGTCTCAGAATTGGAATGGGAAGGAGTTGGATATCACATCTCAAGCTATAGGAAGGGTCTCAGGATTGGAATGGGAACGAGTTTGATATCACATCTCATGCCATGGTATGGGTCTCAGGTTTTGTAGAGGCATTGGGATATCACATCTCATGCTATCGGAAGGGTATCAGGATTGGATTTGGAAGGAGTTGGATATCCCATCTCATGCTATAGGAAGGGTCTAAGGTTGTAATGGGAAGGAGTTGGATATCACATCTCATGTTATAGGAAGGGTCTCAGGATTGGAATGGGAAGGACTTGGATATAACATCTCATTCTATAGGAAGGCTCTCAGGGTTGGAAGGGGAAGGAGTTGGATATCACATTTCATGTTAGAGGTAGGATCTCAGGTTTGGTATTAGAGGCATTGAGATATCACATTTCATGCTATCAGAAGGGTCTCAGGATTGGAATGGGAAGGAGTTGGATATCACATCTCATGCTAAAGGGAGGGTCTAAGGTTTGGAAGGGGAAGGATTTGGATATCACATCTCATGTTATAGGAAGGATCTCAGGTTTGGTATTAGAAGCATTGAGATATCACATCTCATGCTATCGGAAGGGTCTCAGGTTTGGTATAAGCATTGAGATATCACATCTCTGCTATCGGAAGGGTCTCAGGATTGGAATGGGAAGGACTTGGATATTACAATTCATGTTATAGGAAAGGTCTCAGGTTTGGTATTAGAAGCATTGAGATATCACATCTCATGCTATAGGAAGGGTTTCAGGATTGGAATGGGAAGGACTTGGATATCACATCTCATGTTATAGGAAGGGTCTCAGGTTTGGTATTAGAAGCATTGAGATATCACATCTCATGCTATAGGAAGGGTCTCAGGAATGGCATGGGAAGGACTTGGATATCACATCTCATGATAAAGGAAGGGTCTAAGGTTTGGAAGGGGAAGGATTTGGATATCACACCTCATGTTATTGGACCGGTCTCAGGTTTGGTATTAGAAGCATTGAGATATCAAGTCTCATGGTATAGGACGGGAGTTTGATATCACATCTCATGCCATGGTATGGGTCTCAGGTTTTGTAGAAGCATTGGGATATCACATCTCATGGAAGGGTATCAGGATTGGATTTGGAAGGAGTTGGATATCCCATCTTATGCTATAGGAAGGGTCTCAGGTTGGAATGGGAAGGAGTTGGATATCACATCTCATGTTATAGGAAGGATCTCAGGATTGGAATGGGAAGGACTTGGATATCACATCTCATGCTTTAGGAAGGCTCTCAGGTTTGGTATTAGAAGCATTGAGATATCACATCTCATGCTATAGGAAGGGTCTCAGGATTGGAATGGGAAGGAGTTGGATATCACATCTGATGCTAAAGGAAGGGTCTCAGTTTTGGTAGAAGCATTGAGATATCACATCTCATGCTATAGGAAGGGTCTCAGGATTGGAATGGGAAGTAGTTGGATATCACATCTCATGCTAAAGGGAGGGTCTCAGGTTTGGAAGGGGAAGGATTTGGATATCACATCTCATGTTATAGGAAGGATCTCAGGTTTGGTATTAGAAGCATTGAGATATCACATCTCATGCTATAGGAAGGGTCTCATGATTGGAATGGGAAGGAGTTGGATATCGCATCTCATGTTATAGGAAGGATCTCAGGTTTGGTATTAGAAGCATTGAGATATCACATCACATGCTATAGGAAGGATCTCAGGATTGGAATGGGAAGGAGTTGGATATCACATCTGATGCTAAAGGAAGGGTCTCAGTTTTGGTAGAAGCATTGAGATATCACATCTCATGCTATAGGAAGGGTCTCAGGATTGGAATGGGAAGGAGTTGGATATCACATTTTATGCTGTAGGAAGGGTCTCAGGTTTGGTAGAAGCATTGAGATATCAAGTCTCATTGTATAGGACGGGTCTCAGAATTGGAATGGGAAGGAGTTGGATATCACATCTCAAGCTATAGGAAGGGTCTCAGGATTGAAATGGGAAGGAGTTTGATATCACATCTCATGCCATGGTATGGGTCTCAGGTTTTGTAGAGGCATTGGGATATCACATCTCATGCTATCGGAAGGGTATCAGGATTGGATTTGGAAGGAGTTGGATATCCCATCTCATGCTATAGGAAGGGTCTAAGGTTGTAATGGGAAGGAGTTGGATATCACATCTCAAGTTATAGGAAGGGTCTCAGGATTGGAATGGGAAGGACTTGGATATAACATCTCATTCTATAGGAAGGCTCTCAGGGTTGGAAGGGGAAGGAGTTGGATATCACATTTCATGTTAGAGGTAGGATCTCAGGTTTGGTATTAGAGGCATTGAGATATCCCATCTCATGCTATAGGAAGGGTCTCAGGATTGGAATGGGAAGGAGTTGGATATATCTCATGCTATCAGAAGGGTCTCAGGATTGGAATGGGATGGAGTTGGATATCACATCTCAAGCTATCTCAGGATTGGAATGGGAAGGAGTTTGATATCACATCTCAAGCTATATTAATGGTCTCAGGTTTGGAAGGGGAAGGATTAGGATCTCACATCTCATGTTTTAGGACGGGTCTCAGGTTTGGTATTAGAAGCATTGAGATATCACATCTCATGGTATAGGAAGGGTCTCAGGATTGGAATGGGAAGGAGTTTGATATCAAATCTCAAGCTATAGGAAGGGTCTCATGTTTGGAAAGGGAAGGATCTGGATTTCACATCTCATGTTATAGGATGGTTCTCATGTTTGGTTTTCGAAGCATTGAGATATCACATCTCATGCTATCGGAAGGGTCTCAGGTTTAGAAAGGGAAGGATTTGGATTTCACATGTTATAGGATGGTTCTCAGGTTTGGTTTTAGAAGCATTAAGATATTACATCTCATGCTATAGGAAGGGTCTCAGGTTTGGAATGGGAAGGAGTTGGATATCACTTCTCATGCTAAAGGAAAGGTCTCAGGTTTGGAAGGGGAAGGATTTGGATCTCACATCTCATGTTTTAGGAGGGGTCTCAGGATTGGAATGGGAAGGAGTTGGATATCACATCTCATGCTAAAGGAAGGGTCTCAGGTTTGATAAAAGCAAAGGTTTGGAATGGGAAGGAGTTGGATATCACGTCTCATGTTATAGGAAGGGTCTCAGGATTGGAATGGGAAGGAGTTGGATATCACATCTCATGCTAAAGGAAGGGTCTCAGGTTTGATAGAAGCAAAGGTTTGGAATGGGAAGGAGTTGGATATCACGTCTCATGTTATAGGAAGGGTCTCAGGATTGGAATGGGAAGGAGTTGGATATCACATCTCATGCTAAAGGAAGGGTCTCAGTTTTGATAGAAGTAAAGGTTTGGAATGGGAAGGAGTTTGATATCACACCTCATGTTATAGGAAGGATCTCAGGTTTGGTATTAGAAGCATTGAGATATCACATCTCATGCTATATGAAGGGTCTCAGGATTGGAATGGGAAGTAGTTGGATATCACATCTCATGCTATAGGAAGGGTCTCAGGTTTGGTATAAGCATTGAGATATCCCATCTCATGCTATAGGAAGGGTCTCAGGATTGGAATCGGAAGGAGTTGTATATGACATCTCATGCCATAGGAAGGGTCACAGGTTTGGTATAAGCATTGAGATATAAAATCTCTGCTATAGGAAGGGTCTAAGGTTTGGAAGTGGAAGGATTTGGATATCACATCTCATGTTATAGGACCGGTCTCAGGTTTGGTATTAGAAGCATTGAAATATCAAGTCTCATGGTATAGGACGGGTCTCAGAATTGGAATGGGAAGGAGTTGGATATCAAATCTCAAGCTATAGGAAGGGTCTCAGGATTGGAATGGGAAGGAGTTTGATATCACATCTCATGCCATGGTATGGGTCTCAGGTTTTGTAGAGGCATTGGGATATCACATCTCATGCTATCGGAAGGGTATCAGGATTGGATTTGGAAGGAGTTGGATATCCCATCTCATGCTATAGGAAGGGTCTAAGGTTGGAATGGGAAGGAGTTGGATATCACATCTCATTTTATAGGAAGGGTCTCAGGATTGGAATGGGAAGGACTTGGATATAACATCTCATTCTATAGGAAGGCTCTCAGGGTTGGAAGGTGAAGGAGTTGAATATCACATTTCATGTTAGAGGTAGGATCTCAGGTTTGGTATTAGAGGCATTGAGATATCACATCTCATGCTATCAGAAGGGTCTCAGGATTGGAATGGGAAGGAGTTGGATATCACATCTCATGCTAAAGGGAGGGTCTAAGGTTTGGAAGGGAAGGATTTGCATATCACATCTCATGTTATAGGAAGGATCTCAGGTTTGGTATTAGAAGCATTGAGATATCACATCTCATGCTATCGGAAGGGTCTCAGGTTTGTTATAAGCATTGAGATATCACATCTCTGCTATCGGAAGGGTCTCAGGATTGGAATGGGAAGGACTTGGATATTACAATTCATGTTATAGGAAAGGTCTCAGGTTTGGTATTAGAAGCATTGAGATATCACAGCTCATGCTATAGGAAGGGTTTCAGGATTGGAATGGGAAGGACTTGGATATCACATCTCATGTTATTGGAAGGGTCTCAGGTTTGGTATTAGAAGCATTGAGATATCACATCTCATGCTATCGGAAGGGTCTCAGGATTGGAATCGGAAGGAGTTGGATATCACATCTCATGCTATAGGCAGGGTCTCAGGTTTGGAACGGGAAGGAGTTGGATAGCACATCTCATGCTAAAGGGAGGGTCTCAGGATTGGAAGGGGAAGGATTTGGATATCACATCACATGTTATAGGAAGGATCTCAGGTTTGGTATTAGAAGCATTGAGATATCACATCTCATGCTATCGGAAGGGTCTCAGGATTGGAATCGGAAGGAGTTGGATATCACATCTCATGCTATAGGAAGGGTCTCAGGTTTGGAACGGGAAGGAGTTGGATATCACATCTCATGTTATAGGAAGAGTCTCAGGTTTGGTATAAGCATTGAGATATCACATCTCTGCAATCGGAAGTGTCTCAGGATTGGGATGGGAAGGAGTTGGATATCACATCTCATGTTATAGGAAGGGTCTCAGGAATGGCATGGGAAGGACTTGGATATCACATCTCATGTTATTGGACCGGTCTCAGGTTTGGTATTAGAAGCATTGAGATATCAAGTCTCATGGTATAGGACGGGAGTTTGATATCACATCTCATGCCATGGTATGGGTCTCAGGTTTTGTAGAAGCATTGGGATATCACATCTCATGGAAAGGTATCAGGATTGGATTTGGAAGGAGTTGGATATCCCATCTCATGCTATAGGAAGGGTCTCAGTTTGGAATGGGAAGGAGTTGGATATCACATCTCATGTTATAGGAAGGATCTCATAATTGGAATGGGAAGGACTTGGATATCACATCTCATGCTGTAGGAAGGCTCTCAGGTTTGGTATTAGAAGCATTGAGATATCACATCTCATGCTATAGGAAGGGTCTCAGGATTGGAATGGGAAGGAGTTGGATATCGCATCTCATGTTATAGGAAGGATCTCAGGTTTGGTATTAGAAGCATTGAGATGTCACATCTCATGCTATAGGAAGGGTCTCAGGATTTGAATGGGAAGGAGTTGGATATCACATCTGATGCTAAAGGAAGGGTCTCAGTTTTGGTAGCAGCATTGAGATATCACATCTCATGCTATAGGAAGGGTCTCAGGATTGGAATTTGAAGGAGTTGGATATCACATCTCATGCTAAAGGGAGGGTCTCAGGTTTGGAAGGGGAAGGATTTGGATATCACATCTCATGTTATAGGAAGGATCTCAGGTTTGGTATTAGAAGCATTGAGATATCACATCTCATGCTATAGGAAGGGTCTCAGGATTGGAATGGGAAGGAGTTGGATATCGCATCTCATGTTATAGGAAGGATCTCAGGTTTGGTATTAGAAGCATTGAGATATCACATCACATGCTATAGGAAGGGTCTCAGGATTGGAATGGGAAGGAGTTGGATATCACATCTGATGCTAAAGGAAGGGCCTCAGTTTTGGTAGAAGCATTAAGATATCATATCTCATGCTATAGGAAGGGTCTCAGGATTGGAATGGGAAGGAGTTGGATATCACATCTCATGCTATAGGAAGGGTCTCAGGTTTGGTAGAAGCATTGAGATATGAAGTCTCATGGTATAGGACGGGTCTCAGAATTGGAATGGGAAGGAGTTGGATATCACATCTCAAGCTATAGGAAGGGTCTCAGGATTGGAATGGGAAGGAGTTTGATATCACATCTCATGCCATGGTATGGGTCTCAGGTTTTGTAGAGGCATTGGGATATCACATCTCATGCTATCGGAAGGGTATCAGGATTGGATTTGGAAGGAGTTGGATATCCCATCTCATGCTATAGGAAGGGTCTAAGGTTGTAATGGGAAGGAGTTGGATATCACATCTCATGTTATAGGAAGGGTCTCAGGATTGGAATGGGAAGGACTTGGATATAACATCTCATTCTATAGGAAGGCTCTCAGGGTTGGAAGGGGAAGGAGTTGGATATCACATTTCATGTTAGAGGTAGGATCTCAGGTTTGGTATTAGAGGCATTGAGATATCACATCTCATGCTATCAGAAGGGTCTCAGGATTGGAATGGGAAGGAGTTGGATATCACATCTCATGCTAAAGGGAGGGTCTAAGGTTTGGAAGGGGAAGGATTTGGATATCACATCTCATGTTATAGGAAGGATCTCAGGTTTGGTATTAGAAGCATTGAGATATCACATCTCATGCTATCGGAAGGGTCTCAGGTTTGGTATAAGCATTGAGATATCACATCTCTGCTATCGGAAGGGTCTCAGGATTGGAATGGGAAGGACTTGGATATTACAATTAATGTTATAGGAAAGGTCTCAGGTTTGATATTAGAAGCATTGAGATATCACAGCTCATGCTATAGGAAGGGTTTCAGGATTGGAATGGGAAGGACTTGGATATCACATCTCATGTTATAGGAAGGGTCTCAGGTTTGGTATTAGAAGCATTGAGATATCACATCTCATGATAAAGGAAGGGTCTAAGGTTTGGAAGGGGAAGGATTTGGATATCACATCTCATGTTATTGGACCGGTCTCAGGTTTGGTATTAGAATCATTGAGATATCAAGTCTCATGGTATAGGACGGGAGTTTGATATCACATCTCATGCCATGGTATGGGTCTCAGGTTTTGTAGAAGCATTGGGATATCACATCTCATGGAAGGGTATCAGGATTGGATTTGGAAGGAGTTGTACATCCCATCTCATGCTATAGGAAGGGTCTCAGGTTGGAATGGGAAGGAGTTGGATATCACATCTCATGTTATAGGAAGGATCTCAGGATTGGAATGGGAAGGACTTGGATATCACATCTCATGCTGTAGGAAGGCTCTCAGGTTTGGTATTAGAAGCATTGAGATATCACATCTCATACTATAGGAAGGGTCTCAGGATTGGAATGGGAAGGAGTTGGATATCGCATCTCATGTTATAGGAAGGATCTCAGGTTTGGTATTAGAAGCATTGAGATGTCACATCTCATGCTATAGGAAGGGTCTCAGGATTTGAATGGGAAGGAGTTGGATATCACATCTGATGCTAAAGGAAGGGTCTCAGTTTTGGTAGAAGCATTGAGATATCACATCTCATGCTATAGGAAGGGTCTCAGGATTGGAATGGGAAGGAGTTGGATATCACATCTCATGCTAAAGGGAGGGTCTCAGGTTTGGAAGGGGAAGGATTTGGATATCACATCTCATGTTATAGGAAGGATCTCAGGTTTGGTATTAGAAGCATTGAGATATCACATCACATGCTATAGCAAGGGTCTCAGGATTGGAATGGGAAGGAGTTGGATATCACATCTGATGCTAAAGGAAGGGCCTCAGGATTGGAATGGGAAGGAGTTGGATATCGCATCTCATGTTATAGGAAGGATCTCAGGTTTGGTATTAGAAGCATTGAGATATCACATCACATGCTATAGCAAGGGTCTCAGGATTGGAATGGGAAGGAGTTGGATATCACATCTGATGCTAAAGGAAGGGCCTCAGTTTTGGTAGAAGCATTGAGATATCACATCTCATGCTATAGGAAGGGTCTCAGGATTGGAATGGGAAGGAGTTTGATATCACATCTCATGCTATAGGAAGGGTCTCAGGTTTGGTAGAAGCATTGAGATATGAAGTCTCATGGTATAGGACGGGTCTCAGAATTGGAATGGGAAGGAGTTGGATATCACATCTCAAGCTATAGGAAGGGTCTCAGGATTGGAATGGGAAGGAGTTTGATATCACATCTCATGCCATGGTATGGGTCTCAGGTTTTGTAGAGGCATTGGGATATCACATCTCATGCTATCGGAAGGGTATCAGGATTGGATTTGGAAGGAGTTGGATATCCCATCTCATGCTATAGGAAGGGTCTAAGGTTGTAATGGGAAGGAGTTGGATATCACATCTCATGTTATAGGAAGGGTCTCAGGATTGGAATGGGAAGGACTTGGATATAACATCTCATTCTATAGGAAGGCTCTCAGGGTTGGAAGGGGAATGAGTTGGATATCACATTTCATGTTAGAGGTAGGATCTCAGGTTTGGTATTAGAGGCATTGAGATATCACATCTCATGCTATCAGAAGGGTCTCAGGATTGGAATGGGAAGGAGTTGGATATCACATCTCATGCTAAAGGGAGGGTCAAAGGTTTGGAAGGGGAAGGATTTGGATATCACATCTCATGTTATAGTAAGGATCTCAGGTTTGGTATTAGAAGCATTGAGATATCACATCTCATGCTATCGGAAGGGTTTCAGGTTTGGTATAAGCATTGAGATATCACATCTCTGCTATCGGAAGGGTCTCAGGATTGGAATGGGAAGGACTTGGATATTACAATTCATGTTATAGGAAAGGTCTCAGGTTTGGTATTAGAAGCATTGAGATATCACATCTCATGCTATAGGAAGGGGTTCAGGATTGGAATGGGAAGGACTTGGATATCACATCTCATGTTATAGGAAGGGTCTCAGGTTTGGTATTAGAAGCATTGAGATATCAAATCTCATGCTATAGGAAGGGTCTCAGGAATGGCATGGGAAGGACTTGGATATCACATCTCATGATAAAGGAAGGGTCTAAGGTTTGGAAGGGGAAGGATTTGGATATCACATCTCATGTTATTGGACCGGTCTCAGGTTTGGTATTAGAAGCATTGAGATATCAAGTCTCATGGTATAGGACGGGAGTTTGATATCACATCTCATGCCATGGTATGGGTCTCAGGTTTTGTAGAAGCATTGGGATATCACATCTCATGGAAAGGTATCAGGATTGGATTTGGAAGGAGTTGGATATCCCATCTCATGCTATAGGAAGGGTCTCAGGATGGAATGGGAAGGAGTTGGATATCACATCTCATGTTATAGGAAGGATCTCAGGATTGGAATGGGAAGGACTTGGATATCACATCTCATGCTGTAGGAAGGCTCTCAGGTTTGGTATTAGAAGCATTGAGATATCACATCTCATGCTATAGGAAGGGTCTCAGGATTGGAATGGGAAGGAGTTGGATATCGCATCTCATGTTATAGGAAGGATCTCAGGTTTGGTATTAGAAGCATTGAGATGTCACATCTCATGCTATAGGAAGGGTCCCAGGATTTGAATGGGAAGGAGTTGGATATCACATCTGATGCTAAAGGAAGGGTCTCAGTTTTGGTAGAAGCATTGAGATATCACATCTCATGCTATAGGAAGGGTCTCAGGATTGGAATGGGAAGGAGTTGGATATCACATCTCATGCTAAAGGGAGGGTCTCAGGTTTGGAAGGGGAAGGATTTGGATATCACATCTCATGTTATAGGAAGGATCTCAGGTTTGGTATTAGAAGCATTGAGATATCACATCTCATGCTATAGGAAGGGTCTCAGGATTGGAATGGGAAGGAGTTGGATATCGCATCTCATGTTATAGGAAGGATCTCAGGTTTGGTATTAGAAGCATTGAGATATCACATCACATGCTATAGGAAGGGTCTCAGGATTGGAATGGGAAGGAGTTGGATATCACATCTGATGCTAAAGGAAGGGCCTCAGTTTTGGTAGAAGCATTGAGATATCACATCTCATGCTATATGAAGGGTCTCAGGATTGGAATGGGAAGGAGTTGGATATCACATCTCATGCTATAGGAAGGGTCTCAGGTTTGGTAGAAGCATTGAGATATGAAGTCTCATGGTATAGGACGGGTCTCAGAATTGGAATGGGAAGGAGTTGGATATCACATCTCAAGCTATAGGAAGGGTCTCAGGATTGGAATGGGAAGGAGTTTGATATCACATCTCGTGCCATGGTATGGGTCTCAGGTTTTGTAGAGGCATTGGGATATCACATCTCATGCTATCGGAAGGGTATCAGGATTGGATTTGGAAGGAGTTGGATATCCCATCTCATGCTATAGGAAGGGTCTAAGGTTGTAATGGGAAGGAGTTGGATATCACATCTCATGTTATAGGAAGGGTCTCAGGATTGGAATGGGAAGGACTTGGATATAACATCTCATTCTATAGGAAGGCTCTCAGGGTTGGAAGGGGAAGGAGTTGGATATCACATTTCATGTTAGAGGTAGGATCTCAGGTTTGGTAATAGAGGCATTGAGATATCACATCTCATGCTGTAGGAAGGCTCTCAGGTTTGGTATTAGAAGCATTGAGATATCACATCTCATGCTATAGGAAGGGTCTCAGGATTGGAATGGGAAGGACTTGGATATCACATCTGATGCTAAAGGAAGGGCCTCAGTTTTGGTAGAAGCATTGAGATATCACATCTCATGCTATCGGAAGGGTCTCAGGTTTGGTATAAGCATTGAGATATCACATCTCTGCTATCGGAAGGGTCTCAGGATTGGAATGGGAAGGACTTGGATATTACAATTCATGTTATAGGAAAGGTCTCAGTTTTGGTATTAGAAGCATTGAGATATCACAGCTCATGCTATAGGAAGGGTTTCAGGATTGGAATGGGAAGGACTTGGATATCACATCTCATGTTATAGGAAGGGTCTCAGGTTTGGTATTAGAAGCATTGAGATATCACATCTCATGCTATAGGAAGGGTCTCAGGAATGGCATGGGAAGGACTTGGATATCACATCTCATGATAAAGGAAGGGTCGAAGGTTTAGAAGGGGAAGGATTTGGATATCACATCTCATGTTATTGGACCGGTCTCAGGTTTGGTATTAGAAGCATTGAGATATCAAGTCTCAAGGTATAGGACGGGAGTTTGATATCACATCTCATGCCATGGTATGGGTCTCAGGTTTTGTAGAAGCATTGGGATATCACATCTCATGGAAGGGTATCAGGATTGGATTTGGAAGGAGTTGGATATCCCATCTCATGCTATAGGAAGGCTCTCAGGTTTGGTATTAGAAGCATTGAGATATCACATCTCATGCTATAGGAAGGGTCTCAGGATTTGAATGGGAAGGAGTTGGATATCACATCTCATGCTAAAGGAAGGGTCTCAGTTTTGGTAGAAGCATTGAGATATCACATCTCATGCTATAGGAAGGGTCTCAGGATTGGAATGGGAAGGAGTTGGATATCGCATCTCATGTTATAGGAAGGATCTCAGGTTTGGTATTAGAAGCATTGAGATATCACATCACATGCTATAGGAAGGGTCTCAGGATTGGAATGGGAAGGAGTTGGATATCGCATCTCATGTTATAGGAAGGATCTCAGGTTTGGTATTAGAAGCATTGAGATATCACATCACATGCTATAGGAAGGGTCTCAGGATTGGAATGGGAAGGAGTTGGATATCACATCTGATGCTAAAGGAAGGGCCTCAGTTTTGGAAGAAGCGTTGAGATATCACATCTCATGCTATAGGAAGGGTCTCAGGATTGGAATGGGAAGGAGTTGGATATCACATCTCATGCTATAGGAAGGGTCTCAGGTTTGGTAGAAGCATTGAGATATCAAGTCTCATGGTGTAGGACGGGTCTCAGAATTGGAATGGTAAGGAGTTGGATATCACATCTCAAGCCATAGGAAGGCTCTCAGGGTTGGAAGGGGAAGGAGTTGGATATCACATTTCATGTTAGAGGTAGGATCTCAGGTTTGGTATTAGAGGCATTGAGATGTCACATCTCATGCTATCAGAAGGGTCTCAGGATTGAAATGGGAAGGAGTTGGATATCACATCTCATGCTAAAGGGAGGGTATAAGGTTTGGAAGGGGAAGGATTTGGATATCACATCTCATGTTATAGGAAGGATCTCAGGTTTGGTATTAGAAGCATTGAGATATCACATCTCATGCTATCGGAAGGGTCTCAGGTTTGGTATAAGCATTGAGATATCACATCTCTGCTATCGGAAGGGTCTCAGGATTGGAATGGGAAGGACTTGGATATTACAATTCATGTTATAGGAAAGGTCTCAGGTTTGGTATTAGAAGCATTGAGATATCACATCTCATGCTATAGGAAGGGTTTCAGGATTGGAATGGGAAGGACTTGGATATCACATCTCATGTTATTGGAAGGGTCTCAGGTTTGGTATTAGAAGCATTGAGATATCACATCTCATGCTATCGGAAGGGTCTCAGGATTGGAATGATGGAGTTGGATATCACATTCCAAACCTGAGATCCTTCCTATAACATGAGATGTGATATCCAACTACTTCCCATTCCAAACCTGAGACCCTTCCGATAGCATGAGATGTGATATCTCAATGCTTCAAAAACCAAACATGAGAACCATCCTATAACATGAGATGTGAAATCCAAATCCTTCCCTTCCCAAACCTGAGACTCTTCCTATAGCATGAGATGTGATATCTCAATGCTTCTACCAAACCTGAAACCCTTCCTATAGCATGAGATGTGATATCCAACTCCTTCCCATTCCAATCCTGACACACTTCCTATAGCATGAGATGTGATATCTCAATGCTTCTAATACCAAACCTGAGACCCGTCCTATAACATGAGATGTGATATCCAAATCCTTCCCCTTCCAAACCTGAGACCCTTCCTTTAGCATGAGATGTGATATCCAGCTCCTCCCATTCCAATCCTGAGACCCTTCCGATAGCATGAGATGTGATATCTCAATGCTTCTAATATCAAAATTGAGACCCTCCCTATAGCATGAGATGTGATATCTAAGTCCGTTCCATTCCAATCCTGAGACCCTTCCGATAGCAGAGATGTGATATCTCAATGCTTATACCAAACCTGAGACCCTTCCTATAGCATGAGATGTGATATCCAATTTCCTTCCCATTCCAATCCTGAGACCCTTCCTATAGCATGAGATGTGATATCTCAATGCTTCTACCAAAACTGAGACCCTTCCTTTAGCATGAGATGTGATATCCAACTCCTTCCCATTCCAATCCTGAGACCCTTCCTATAGCATGAGATGTGATATCTCAATGCTTCTAATACCAAACCTGAGATCCTTTCGATAGCATGAGTTGTGCTATCTCAATGCTTCTAATACCAAACCTGGGATCCTTCCTATAACATGAGATGTGATATCCAAATCCTTCCCCTTCCAAACCTGAGACCCTCCCTTTAGCATGAGATGTGATATCCAACTCCTTCCCATTCCAATCCTGATACCCTTCTGATAGCATGAGATGTGATATCTCAATGCCTCTAATACCAAACCTGAGATCCTACCTCTAACATGAAATGTGATAGCCCACTCCTTCCCTTTCCAAACCTGAGAGCCTTCCTACAGCATGAGATGTGATATCCAAGTCCTTCCCATTCCAATCCTGAGACCCTTCCTATAACATGAGATGTGATATCCAACTCCTTCCCATTCCAATCCTGAGACCCTTCCGATAGCATGAGATGTCATATCTCAATGCTTCTAATATCAAAACTGAGACCCTCCCTATAGCATGAGATGTGATATCTAAGTCCTTCCCATTCCAATCCTGAGACCCTTCCAATAGCAGAGATGTGATATCTCAATGCGTATACCAAACCTTAGACCCTTCCTATAGCATGAGATGTGATATCCAACTCCTTTCCATTCCAATCCTGAGACCCTTCCTATAGCATGAGATGTGATATCTCAATGCTTCTACCAAAACTGAGACCCTTCCTTTAGCATGAGATGTGATATCCAACTCCTTCCCATTCCAATCCTGAGACCCTTCCTATAGCATGAGATGTGATATCTCAATGCTTCTAATACCAAACCTGAGATCCTTCCTATAACATGAGATGTGATATCCAACTCCTTCCCATTCCAATCCTGAGACCCTTCCTATAGCATGAGATGTGATATCTCAATGCTTCTAATACCAAACCTGAGATCCTTCCTATAACATGAGATGTGATATCCAAATCCTTCCCCTTCCAAACCTGAGACCCTCCCTTTAGCATGAGATGTGATATCCAACTCCTTCCCATTCCAATCCTGATACCCTTCTGATAGCATGAGATGTATTATCTCAATGCCTCTAATACCAAACCTGAGATCCTACCTCTAACATGAAATGTGATAGCCCACTCCTTCCCTTTTCAAACCTGAGAGCCTTCCTACAGCATGAGATGTGATATCCAAGTCCTTCCCATTCCAATCCTGAGACCCTTCCTATAACATGAGATGTGAAATCCAACTCCTTCCCATTCCAACCTTAGACCCTTCCTATAGCATGAGATGGGATATCCAACTCCTTCCAAATCCAATCCTGATACCCTTCCGATAGCATGAGATGTGATATCCCAATGCTTCTACAAAACCTGAGACCCATACCATGGCATGAGATGTGATATCAAACTCCTTCCCATTCCAATCCTGAGACTCATCCTATAGCTTGAGATGAGATATCCAACTCCTTCCCATTCCAATCTGAGACCCTTCCTATAGCTTGAGATGTGATATCCAACTCCTTCCCATTCCAATTCTGAGACCCGTCCTATACCATGAGACTTGATATCTCAATGCTTCTAATACCAAACCTGAGACCCTTCCTATAACATGTCGATGTGATATCCAAGTCCTTCCCATTACAATCCTGAGACCCTTCCCATAGCTTGAGATGTGATATCCAACTCCTTCCCATTCCAATTCTGAGACCCGTCCTATACCATGAGACTTGATATCTGAATGCTTCTAATGCCAAACCTGAGACCGGTCCTACACCATGAGATGTGATATACAAATCCTTCCCCTTCCAAACCTTAGACCCTTCCTATAGCATGAGATGTGATATCGCAATGCTTCTAATACCAAACCTGAGACCCTTCTTATAACGAGATGGGATATCCAACTCCTTCCCATTTCAATCCTGAGACCCTTCCGATAGCAGAGATGTGATATCTCAATGCTTATACCAAACCTGAGACCCTTCCTATGGCATGAGATGTCATATACAACTCCTTCCGATTCCAATCCTGAGACCCTTCCTATAGCATGAGATGGGATATCTCAATGCTTATACCAAACCTGAGACCCTTCCTATAGCATGAGATGTGATATCCAACTCCTTCCCGTTCCAAACCTGATACCCTTCCTATAGCATGAGATGTGATATCCAACTCCTTCCCATCCCAATCCTGAGACACCTCCGATAGCAGAGATGTGATATCTCAATGCTTATACCAAACCTGAGACTCTTCCTATGACATGAGATGTGATATCCAACTCCTTCCCGTTCCAAACCTGATACCCTTCCTATAGCATGAGATGTGATATCCAACTCCTTCCCATTCCAATCCTGAGACCTTTCCGATAGCATGAGATGTGATATCTCAATGCTTCTAATACCAAACCTGTGATCCTTCCTATAACATGAGATGTGATATCCAAATCCTTCCCCTTCCAAACCTGAGACCCTCCCTTTAGCATGAGATGTGATATCCAACTCCTTCCCATTCCAATCCTGAGACCCTTCTGATAGCATGAGATGTGATATCTCAATGCCTCTAATACCAAACCTGAGATCCTTCCGATAGCATGAGATGTGATATCTCAATGCTTCTAATACCAAACCTGAGATCCTTCCTATAACATGAGATGTGATATCCAAATCCTTCCCCTTCCAAACCTGAGACCCTCCCTTTAGCATGAGATGTGATATCCAACTCCTTCCCATTCCAATCCTGAGACCCTTCTGATAGCATGAGATGTGATATCTCAATGCCTCTAATACCAAACCTGAGATCCTACCTCTAACATGAAATGTGATATCCAACTCATTCCCTTCACAAACGTGAGACCCTCCCTATAGCATGAGATGTGATATCCAAGTCCTTCCCATTCCAGTCCTGAGACCCTTCCTATAACATGAGATGTGATATCTCAATGCTTCTAATATCAAACCTGAGACCCTTTCTATAACATAAGATGGGATATCCAACTCCTTCCCATTCCAATCCTGAGACCCTTCTGATAGCAGAGATGTGATATCTCAATGCTTATACCAAACCTGAGACCCTTCCTATGGCATGAGATGTCATATACAACTCCTTCCCATTCCAATCCTGAGACCCTTCCTATAGCATGAGATGTGATATATCAATGCTTATACCAAACCTGAAACCATTCCTATAGCATAAGATGTGATATCCAACTCCTTCCCATTACAATCCTGAGACCCTTCCTATAACATGAGATGTGATGTCTCAATGCTTCTAATACCAAACCTGAGATCCTTCCTATGGCATGAGATGTCATATAAAACTCCTTCCCATTCCAAACCTGATACCCTTCCTATAGCATGAGATGTGATATCCAACTCCTTCCCATTCCAATCCTGAGACCTTTCCGATAGCATGAGATGTGATATCTCAATGCTTCTAATACCAAACCTGTGATCCTTCCTATAACATGAGATGTGATATCCAAATCCTTCCCCTTCCAAACCTGAGACCCTCCCTTTAGCATGAGATGTGATATCCAACTCCTTCCCATTCCAATCCTGAGACCCTTCTGATAGCATGAGATGTGATATCTCAATGCCTCTAATACCAAACCTGAGATCCTTCCGATAGCATGAGATGTGATATCTCAATGCTTCTAATACCAAACCTGAGATCCTTCCTATAACATGAGATGTGATATCCAAATCCTTCCCCTTCCAAACCTGAGACCCTCCCTTTAGCATGAGATGTGATATCCATCTCCTTCCCATTCCAGTCCTGAGACCCTTCTGATAGCATGAGATGTGATATCTCAATGCCTCTAATACCAAACCTGAGATCCTACCTCTAACATGAAATGTGATATCCAACGCATTCCCTTCACAAACGTGAGACCCTCCCTATAGCATGAGATGTGATATCCAAGTCCTTCACATTCCAGTCCTGAGACCCTTCCTATAACATGAGATGTGATATCTCAATGCTTCTAATATCAAACCTGAGACCCTTTCTATAACATAAGATGGGATATCCAACTCCTTCCCATTCCAATCCTGAGACCCTTCTGATAGCAGAGATGTGATATCTCAATGCTTATACCAAACCTGAGACCCTTCCTATGGCATGAGATGTCATATACAACTCCTTCCCATTCCAATCCTGAGACCCTTCCTATAGCATGAGATGTGATATATCAATGCTTATACCAAACCTGAGACCATTCCTATAGCATAAGATGTGATATCCAACTCCTTCCCATTACAATCCTGAGACCCTTTCTATAGCATGAGATGTGATGTCTCAATGCTTATACCAAACCTGAGACTCTTCCTATAACATGAGATGTGATATCCAACTCCTTCCAATTCCAAACCTGAGACCCTTCCTATAGCATGAGATGTGATATCTCAATGCTTCTAAGACCAAACCTGAGATCCTTCCTATAACATGAGATGTGATATCCAAATCCTTCCCCTTCCAACCCTGAGACCCTTCCTATACCATGAGATGTGATAGCCAACTCCTTCCCATTCCAATCCTGAGAACCTTCCTATAGCATGAGATGTGATATCTCAATGCTTCTAAGACCAAACCTGAGATCCTTCCTATAACATGAGATGTGATATCCAAATCCTTCCCCTTCCAACCCTGAGACCCTTCCTATACCATGAGATGTGATATCTCAATGCTTCTAATACCAAACCTGGGACCCGTCCTATAACATGAGATATGATATCCAAATCCTTCCCCTTCCAAACCTGAGACCCTTCCTTTAGCATGAGATGTGATATCCAAATCCTTCACATTCCAATCCTAAAACCCTTCCTGTAGCATGAGATGTGATATCTCAATGTTTCTAATAAAAAAACCTTAGACCCTTCCTATAGCAAGAGATGTGATATCCAAATCCTTCCCATTCCAATCCTGAGACCCTTCCTATAACATGAGATGTGATATCCAACTCCTTCCCATTCCAACCTGAGACCCTATAGTATGAGAAGGGATATCCAACTCCTTCCCAATCCAATCCTGAGACCCTTCCGATAGCAGAGATGTGATATCTCAATGCTTATACCAAACCTGAGACCCTTCCTATGGCATGAGATGTGATATCCAAATCCTTCACATTCCAATCCTGAGACCCTTCCTATAGCATGAGATGTGATATCTCAATGCTTCTAATACCAAACCTGAGATCCTTCCTATAACATGAGATGTGATATCCAACTACTTCCCATTCCAAACCTGAGACCCTTCCGATAGCATGAGATGTGATATCTCAATGCTTCAAAAACCAAACATGAGAACCATCCTATAACATGAGATGTGAAATCCAAATCCTTCCCTTCCCAAACCTGAGACTCTTCCTATAGCATGAGATGTGATATCTCAATGCTTCTACCAAACCTGAAACCCTTCCTATAGCATGAGATGTGATATCCAACTCCTTCCCATTCCAATCCTGACACACTTCCTATAGCATGAGATGTGATATCTCAATGCTTCTAATACCAAACCTGAGACCCCTCCTATAACATGAGATGTGATATCCAAATCCTTCCCCTTCCAAACCTGAGACCCTTCCTTTATCATGAGATGTGATATCCAGCTCCTCCCATTCCAATCCTGAGACCGTTCCGATAACATGAGATGTGATATCTCAATGCTTCTAATATCAAAACTGAGACCCTCCCTATAGCATGAGATGTGATATCTAAGTCCTTCCCATTCCAATCCTGAGACCCTTCCGATAGCAGAGATGTGATATCTCAATGCTTATACCAAACCTGAGACCCTTCCTATAGCATGAGATGTGATATCCAACTCCTTCCCATTCCAATCCTGAGACCCTTCCTATAGCATGAGATGTGATATCTCAATGCTTCTACCAAAACTGAGACCCTTCCTTTAGCATGAGATGTGATATCCAACTCCTTCCCATTCCAATCCTGAGACCCTTCCTATAGCATGAGATGTGATATCTCAATGCATCTAATACCAAACCTGAGATCCTTCCTATAACATGAGATGTGATATCCAACTCCTTCCCATTCCAATCCTGAGACCCTTCCTATAGCATGAGATGTGATATCACAATGCTTCTAATACCAAACCTGAGATCCTTCCGATAGCATGAGTTGTGATATCTCAATGCTTCTAATACCAAACCTGAGATCCTTCCTATAACATGAGATGTGATATCCAAATCCTTCCCCTTCCAAACCTGAGACCCTCCCTTTAGCAGGAGATGTGATATCCAACTCCTTCCCATTCCAATCCTGATGCACTTCTGATACCATGAGATGTGATATCTCAATGCCTCTAATACCAAACCTGAGATCCTACCTCTAACATGAAATGTGATAGCCCACTCCTTCCCTTTCCAAACCTGAGAGCCTTCCAACAGCATGAGATGTGATTTCCAAGTCCTTCCAATTCCAATCCTGAGACCCTTCCTATAATATGAGATGTGATATCCAACTCCTTCCTATTCCAACCTGAGACCCTTCCTATAGCATGAGATGGGATATCCAACTCCTTCCAAATCCAATCCTGATACCCTTTCGATAGCATGAGATGTGATATCCCAATGCTTCTACAAAACCTGAGACCCATACCATGGCATGAGAAGTGATATCAAACTCCCGTCCTATACCATGAGACTTGATATCTCAATGCTTCTAATACCAAACCTGAGACCGGTCCAATAACATGAGATGTGATATCCAAATCCTTCCCCTTCCAAACCTTAGACCCTTCCTTTATCATGAGATGTGATATCCAACTCCTTCCCATTCCATTCCTGAGACCCTTCCTATAGCATGAGATGTGATATCTCAATGCTTCTAATACCAAACCTGAGACCCTTCCTATAACATGAGATGTGATATCCAAGTCCTTCCCATTCCAATCCTGAGACCCTTCCTATAGCATGAGATGTGATATCTCAATGCTTCTAATACCAAACCTGAGACCCTTCCTATAACATGAATTGTGATATCCAAGTCCTTCCCATTCCAATCCTGAGACCCTTCCGATAGCAGAGATGTGATATCTCAATGCTTATACCAAACCTGAGACCCTTCCGATAGCATGAGATGTGATATCTCAATGCTTCTAATACCAAACCTGAGATCCTTCCTATAACATGAGATGTGATATCCAAATCCTTCTCCTTCCGAACCGTAGACCCTCCCTTTAGCATGAAATGTGATATCCAACTCCTTCCCATTCCAATCCTGAGACCCTTCTGATAGCATGAGATGTGATATCTCAATGCCTCTAAAGCCAAACCTGAGATCCTACCTCTAACATGAAATGTGATATCCAACCCCTTCCCCTTCCAACTCTGAGAGCCTTCCTATAGAATGAGATATGACATCCAAGTCCTTCCCATTCCAATCCTGAGACCCTTCCTATAACATGAGATGTGATATCCAAATCCTTCCCATTCCAACCTTAGACCCTTCCTATTGCATGAGATGGGATATCCAACTCCTTCCAAATCCAATCCTGATACCCTTCCGATAGCATGAGATGTGATATCCCAATGCTTCTACAAAACCTGAGACCCATACCATGGCATGAGATGTGATATCAAACTCCTTCCCATTCCAATCCTGAGACTCTTCCTATAGCTTGAGATGTGATATCCAACTCCTTCCCATTCCAATCCTGAGACCCTTCCTATAGCTTGAGATGTGATATCCAACTCCTTCCCATTCCAATTCTGAGACCCGTCCTATACCATGAGACTTGATATCTCAATGCTTCTAATACCAAACCTGAGACCCTTCCTATAACATGAGATGTGATATCCAAGTCCTTCCCATTCCAATCCTGAGACCCTTCCTATAGCTTGAGATGTGATATCCAACTCCTTCCCATTCCAATTCTGAGACCCATCCTATACCATGAGACTTGATATCTCAATGCTTCTAATACCACACCTGAGACCGGTCCGTTAACATGAGATGTGATATACAAATCCTTCCCCTTCCAAACCTTAGACCCTTCCTATAGCATGAGATGTGATATCTCAATGCTTCTAATACCAAACCTGAGACCCTTCTTATAACGAGATGGGATATCCAACTCCTTCCCATTCCAATCCTGAGACCCTTCCGATAGCAGAGATGTGATATCTCAATGCTTATACCAAACCTGAGACCCTTCCTATGGCATGAGATGTCATATACAACTCCTTCCGATTCCAATCCTGAAACCCTTCCTATAGCATGAGATGGGATATCTCAATGCTTATACCAAACCTGAGACCCTTCCTATAGCATGAGATGTGATATCCAACTCCTTCCCATTCCAATCCTGAGACCCTTCCTATAGCATGAGATGTGATATCTCAATGCTTCAAATACCAAACCTGAGATCCTTCATATAACATGAGATGTGATATCAAACTCCTTCCCCTTCCAAACCTGAGACCCTCCCTTTAGCATGAGATGTGATATCCAAATCCTTCCCCTTCCAAACCTGAGACCCTCCCTTTAGCATGAGATGTGATATCCAACTCCTTCCCATTCCAATCCTGAGACCCTTCCTATAGCTTGAGATGTGATATCCAACTCCTTCCCATTCCAATTCTGAGACCCGTCCTATACCATGAGACTTGATATCTCAATGCTTCTAACACCAAACCTGAGACCCTTCCTATAACATGAGATGTGATATCCAAGTCCTTCCCATTCCAATCCTGAGACCCTTCCTATAGCTTGAGATGTGATATCCAACTCCTTCCCATTCCAATTCTGAGACCCATCCTATACCATGAGACTTGATATCTCAATGCTTCTAATACCAAACCTGAGACCGGTCCTATAACATGAGATGTGATATACAAATCCTTCCCCTTCCAAACCTTAGACCCTTCCTATAGCATGAGATGTGATATCTCAATGCTTCTAATACCAAACCTGAGACCCTTCTTATAACGAGATGGGATATCCAACTCCTTCCCATTCCAATCCTGAGACCCTTCCGATAGCAGAGATGTGATATCTCAATGCTTATACCAAACCGGAGACCCTTCCTATGGCATGAGATGTCATATACAACTCCTTCCGATTCCAATCCTGAGACCCTTCCTATAGCATGAGATGGGATATCTCAATGCTTATACCAAACCTGAGACCCTTCCTATAGCATGAGATGTGATATCCAACTCCTTCCCATTCCAATCCTGAGACCCTTCCTATAGCATGAGATGTGATATCTCAATGCTTCTAATACCAAACCTGAGATCCTTCCTATAACATGAGATGTGATATCAAACTCCTTCCCCTTCCAAACCTGAGACCCTCCCTTTAGCATGAGATGTGATATCCAAATCCTTCCCCTTCCAAACCTGAGACCCTCCCTTTAGCATGAGATGTGATATCCAACTCCTTCCCATTCCAATCCTGAGACCCTTCTGATAGCATGAGATGTGATATCTCAATGCCTCTAATACCAATCCTGAGACCCTTCCTATAACATGAGTGTTAGGAAAGATTTCGTAATTGTAGGTAATTTTCCTTCCATGTGGCAAACCCTAAACTTTTTGCTGTTGTTTTTCACCTTGTTCTTGACTTTGCCAGAGAAGTGCAGCCTTCTGCCGCACTCCTCTGGGCTTTCGCTCCTTTCTTACGGGGAAACTGACATGCCCTTAAGACAGTCAGCACCGGGGAACGCTGTTTCCCGTAGTTTCTTTTATAATGTTGCGGCTTTCGTGCAACATGACACAAGAGGGCACTGTAAGCTAAGTTACAGCTCTCTTGGGTCTCTAGCCTTCTACAGGCCCTAGATACTTGTTTAGGATTGTATCTGATCGGTGCAAGTGATTCAGGGACGGGAATGGTGGCAGCGATCGTTTCTTGTGTTTTGAGCTCCTTTTGGCGTTCTAAGCGTGTTTTCCGCGCTTAACCCAAAATGGTGGCCTGGCTCCCAAAATGGCCAGACCACGAGGCTCCTTTGTCCTGTCCGCTGACCGTCTTGCTCCCTTCACCTTCCCCAGGTCGAGCCGACCCGGGGCCTTCCTTATTTGGGCATGTACTTTCCCGCGAAACACGGATGCTTTCGCGGGCTTCTACATGTCTTGTGTGTGCCTCCAGGATGTGGGCTGGGATGTCTGGTCCCAATACACATCCTGGGTGCCAGAGAGTCTAGGGTGGTGTGAATGCCTGGGACCACCGTGGTCCGTGATTGGTCCACGAATGGTGTGAGTGTTGATGAGCGGATCTCCCATTGGGTCCCCTCCGTTTTGGCGCGAAGGGAACCGTGGATAAGAGGGGGCTGGAAACACCACTACCATGTCGATCTCCTGAGTTCTCACGAATGAAGGAATACAGGAGCCAAGTATCCTGCAACCAAGAGGCTGAACCGAGGAATCGCTGGTGACCCGCTGAAGGACTTCTCCTCTGCACTGCTGTCGTCTTGTGAAACCCTTTTCACCTTTGATCGAACCAGAAGGCCTGTACTGGTACTTCGACCCTTTGGAATAGCGGGAACAGCTATTCTCGGCATCTTCACCATCTCCTGCCAGTAAGCCTTCGGAAGTGTCTCTGGGCCATCCAGCTGACTGACCAGCTTACACGGGAGTCTTGCTCTGTAACCGCCGCCAGGTTGTGTAGTATTTCAAGTCCTTGTCACTCTCACACGCTTCGTACACTTGGCGTTCCCAAGTCGGAAGTGAGTAGTGTACATTTGGCTCAGATACACACGGCCGCTCCGTTGCCCTGCTGTGGTAACAAACTGTGCAGTTTTCTTCGATTGGGACGTCTTTTTACTCAACACGACGACGAGGCGTTCCCTGCTCTTCTGAACCTGCCAGCTGCAGAAACTGACGCGGAGAAGCATGGGTCTGCTTGCATCGGGGACCGGTGAGTAGCATAGCTAGGATCTGGTCGCCCTCCTGCAGGAGCCCATTGCTTTTCCCCGCTGTGTAAAACAGCAACCCTTTTCCGTACTCGCGCTCTGCTTCTGCCCACTGTGGAGGCTGCGCTTGAGTCGCGGAACTTGTTCTTCTTCTTTTGTGCACTAAACTGAACTGCCTGATTTCCCTCGAAGAGCTTCTCCTTTTGCCCGTTGGCACCAGCGTGTGCAGGTACTTTTGAGCACAAGGCTCCACTCTTCGCAGGGCTCAGACTTCCATCTAGTTAGGTGCCTCTGAAGGCGAACTGAGTCTAAGCATTATTTCGCACTGCCTGTCTTCCTTCCCTTTTAGGTGGACTACCCATTTCGTGCATATAACGCTTGAGACTGTCGTATTTGTATATATATTGTGTTGATATGGTATGTGTTGGTTTAATATAGTTATATTGTGATTTTTTCGCTACGGTCATTGTTTTAAAGGCCTTGAAATAAATGTGTATATATTTTTAATATAACAACTGTTTGGAGTAGTTTGTAAGTGATCTTGCTTTGTGTGCTCATTGCGGGCTTTCAGTCACCCTCACCCCTCTTGAGACCTAGTCTTGACCGCCGCGATCGCTACCTTGATTGGTCTGGCTCGTCCAGAGGTTACCATGTTCCAAGTAATTAGGTTGGCCTTCTGAACTTCTGCGCCACCAGGACAGAGTTCAGAAATCCGTCTTAACAATGAGATGTGATATCCAACTCCTTCCCATTCCAACCTGAGACCCTTCTTATAGCATGAGATGGGATATCCAACTCCTTCCAAATCCAATTCTGATACCCTTCCGATAGCATGAGATGTGATATCCCAATGCTTCTACCAAACCTGAGACCCATACTATGGCATGAGATGTGATATCAAACTCCTTCCCATTCCAATCCTGAGACCCTTCCTATAGCTTGAGATGTGATATCCAACTCCTTCCCATTCCAATCCTGAGACCCTTCCGATATCATGAGATGTGATATCTCAATGCTTCTAATATCAAACTTGAGACCCTCCCTATAGCATGAGATGTGATATCCAAGTCCTTCCCATTCCAATCCTGAGACCCTTCCTATAGCATGAGATGTGATATCTCAATGCTTCTAATACCAAACCTGAGACCCTTCCTATAACATGAGATGGGAATATCCAACTCCTTCCCATTCCAATCCTGAGACCCTTCCGATAGCAGAGATGTGATATCTGAATGCTTATGCCAAACCTGAGATCCTTCCTACAACATGAGATGTGATATCCAACTCCTTCCCATTCCAATCCTGAGACACTTCCTATAGCATGAGATGTGATATCTCACTGCTTATACCAAACCTGAGATCCTTCCTATAACATGAGATGTGATATCCAACTCCTTCCCATTCCAATCCTGAGACACTTCCTATAGCATGAGATGTGATATCTCACTGCTTATACCAAACCTGAGACCCTTCCTATAGCATGAGATGTGATATCCAACTCCTTCCCATTCCAATCCTGAGACCCTTCCTATAGCATGAGATGTGATATCTCAATGCTTCTAATATCAAACTTGAGACCCTCCCTATAGCATGAGATGTGATATCCAAGTCCTTCCCATTCCAATCCTGAGACACTTCCTATAGCATGAGATGTGATATCTCAAAGCTTCTAATACCAAACCTGAGACTCTTCCTATAACATGAGATGGGATATCCAACTCCTTCCCATTCCAATCCTGAGACCCTTTCGATTGCAGAGATGTGATATCTCAATGCTTATACCAAACCTGAGACGCTTCCTACGGCATGAGATGTGATATCCAACTCCTTCCAATTCCAATCCTGAGACCTTTCCTATAGCATGGATGTGATGTCTCGATGCTTCTAATACCAAACCTGAGATCCTTCCTATAACATGAGATGTGATATCCAACTCATTCCATTCCAATCCAGAGACCCTTGCTATAGCATGAGATGTGATATCTCAATGCTTATACCAAACCTGAGACCCTTCCTATAGCATGAGATGTGATATCCAACTCCTTCCCATTCCAATCCTGAGACCCTTCCTATAGCATGAGATGTGATATCTCAATGCCTCTAATACCAAACCTGAGATCCTTCCTCTAACATGAAATGTGATATCCAACTCCTTCCCTTTCCAAACCTGAGAGCCTATCTATAGCATGAGATGTGATATCCAAGTCCTTCCCATTCCAATACTTAGACCCTTCCTACAGCATGCAATATGATATCTCAATGATTCTAATAACAAACCTGAGACCAGTCCTATAACATGAGATGGGATATCCAACTCCTTCCCATTCCAATCCTGAGACACTTCCGATAGCAGAGATATGATATCTCAATGCTTATACCAAACCTGAGACCCTTCCTATAACATGAGATGTGATATCCAACTCCTTCCCGTTCCAAACCTGAGACCCTTCCTTTAGCATGAGATGTGATATCCAGCTCCTTCCCATTCCAATCCTGAGACATTTCCGATAGCATGAGATGTGATATCTCAATGCTTCTACCAAACCTGAGACCCTTCCTTTAGCATGAGATGTGATATCCAACTCCTTCCCATTCCAATCCTGAGACCCTTCCTATAGCATGAGATGTGATATCTCAATACCTCTAATACCAAACCTGAGATCCTTCCGATAACATGAGATGTGATATCCAAATCCTTCCCCTTCCAAACCTGAGACCCTCCCTTTAGCATGAGATGTGATATCCAACTCCTTCCCTTTCCAATCCTGAGACCCTTCTGATAGCATGAGATGTGATATCTCAATGCTTCTAATACCAAACATGAGATCCTTCCGATAGCATGAGATGTGATATCTCAATGCTTCTAATACCAAACCTGATATCCTTCCTATAACATGAGATGTGATATCCAAATCCTTCCCCTTCCAAACCGGAGACCCTCCCTTTAGCATGAGATGTGATATCCAACTCCTTCCCATTCCAATCCTGAGACCCTTCTGATAGCATGAGATGTGATATCCCAATGCCTCTAATACCAATCCTGAGACCCTTCCTATAACATGAGATGTGATATCCAACTCCTTCCCATTTCAACCTGAGACCCTTCCTATAGCATGAGATGGGATATCCAACGCCTTCCAAATCCAATTCTGATACCCTTCCGATAGCATGAGATGTGATATCCCAATGCTTCTACCAAACCTGAGACCCATACTATGGCATGAGATGTGATATCAAACTCCTTCCCATTCCAATCCTGAGACCCTTCCTATAGCATGAGATGTGATGTCTCAATGCTTCTAATACCAAACCTGAGATCCTTCCTATAACATGAGATGTGATATCCAACTCCTTCCCATTCCAATCCTGAGACCCTTCCTATAGCATGAGATGTGATATCTTAATGCTTATACCAAACCTGAGACCCTTCCTATAGCATGAGATGTGATATCCAACTCCTTCCGATTCCAATCCTGAGACCCTTCCTATAGCATGAGATGTGATATCTCAATGCCTCTAATACCAAACCTGAGATCCTTCCTCTAACATGAAATGTGATATCCAACTCCTTTCCTTTCCAAACCTGAGAGCCTACCTATAGCATGAGATGTGATATCCAAGTCCTTCCCATTCCAATCCTTAGACCCTTCCTACAGCATGCAATATGATATCTCAATGATTCTAATAACAAACCTGAGACCCGTCCTATAACATGAGATGGGATATCAACTCCTTCCCATTCCAATCCTGAGACACTTCCGATAGCAGAGATGTGATATCTCAATGCTTATACCAAACCTGAGACCCTTCCTATAACATGAGATGTGATATCCAACTCCTTCCCGTTCCAAACCTGAGACCCTTCCTATAGCATATGTGATATCCAACTCCTTCCCATTCCAAACATGAGCCCCTTCCTATAGCAAGAATGTAATATCCAACTCCTTCCCATTCCAATCCTGAGACCATTCCTATAGCATGAGATGTGATATCTCAATGCTTCTAATACCAAACCTGAGATCCTTCCTATGACATGAGATGTGATATCCAACTCCTTCCCATTCCAATCCTGAGACCCTTCTGATAGCATGAGATGTGATATCTCAATGCCTCTAATACCAATCCTGAGACCCTTCCTATAACATGAGATGTGATATCCAACTCCTTCCCATTTCAACCTGAGACCCTTCCTTTAGCATGACATGGGATATCCAACTCCTTCCAAATCCAATTCTGATACCCTTCCGATAGCATGAGATGTGACATCCCAATGTTTCTACCAAACCTGAGACCCATACTATGGCATGAGATGTGATATCAAACTCCTCCCCATTCCAGTCCTGAGACCCTTCCTATAGCATGAGATGTGATGTCTCAATGCTTCTAATACCAAACCTGAGATCCTTCCTATAACATGAGATGTGATATCCAACTCCTTCCCATTCCAATCCTGAGACCCTTCCTATAGCATGAGATGTGATATCTCAATGCTTATACCAAACCTGAGACCCTTCCTATAGCATGAGATGTGATATCCAACTCCTTCCGATTCCAATCCTGAGACCCTTCCTATAGCATGAGATGTGATATCTCAATGCCTCTAATACCAAACCTGAGATCCTTCCTCTAACATGAAATGTGATATCCAACTCCTTTCCTTTCCAAACCTGAGAGCCTACCTATAGCATGAGATGTGATATCCAAGTCCTTCCCATTCCAATCCTTAGACCATTCCTACAGCATGCAATATGATATCTCAATGATTCTAATAACAAACCTGAGACCCGTCCTATAACATGAGATGGGATATCCAACTCCTTCCCATTCCAATCCTGAGACACTTCCGATAGCAGAGATGTGATATCTCAATGCTTATACCAAACCTGAGACCCTTCCTATAACATGAGATGTGATATCCAACTCCTTCCCGTTCCAAACCTGAGACCCTTCCTATAGCATATGTGATATCCAACTCCTTCCCATTCCACACATGAGACCCTTCCTATAGCAAGAATGTAATATCCAACTCCTTCCCATTCCAATCCTGAGACCATTCCTATAGCATGAGATGTGATATCTCAATGCTTCTAATACCAAACCTGAGACCAGTCCTATAACATGAGATGGGATATCCAACTCCTTCCCCTTCCAAACCTGAGACCCTTCCTATAGCATGAGATGTGATATCCAACTCCTTCCCATCCCAATCCTGAGATGCTTCCGATTGCAGAGATGTGATATCTCAATGCTTATACCAAACCTGAGACTCTTCCTATAACATGAGATGTGATATCCAACTCCTTCCCGTTCCAAACCTGAGACCCTTCCTATAGCATGAGATGTGATATCCAACTCCTTCCGATTCCAATCCTGAGACCCTTCCGATAGCATGAGATGTGATATCTCAATGCTTCTAATACCAAACCTGAGATCCTTCCTATAACATGTGATGTGATATCCAAATCCTTCCCCTTCCAAACCTGAGACCCTCCCTTTAGCATGAGATGTGCTATCCAACTCCTTCCCATTCCAATCCTGAGACCCTTATGATAGCATGAGATGTGATATCTCAATGCCTCTAATACCAAACCTGAGATACTTCCGATAGCATGAGATGTGATATCTCAATGCTTCTAATACCAAACCTGAGATCCTTCCTATAACATGAGATGTGATATCCAAATCCTTCCCCTTCCAAACCTGAGACCCTCCCTTTAGCATGAGATGTGATATCCAACTCCTTCCCATTCCAATCCTGAGACCCTTCTGATAGCATGAGATGTGATATCTCAATGCCTCTAATACCAAACCTGAGATCCTACCTCTAACATGAAATGTGATATCCAACTCCTTCCCTTTCCAAACCTGAGACCCTGCCTATAGCATGAGATGTGATATCCAAGTCCTTCCCATTCCAATCCTGAGACCCTTCCTATAGCATGTGATGTGATATCTCAATGCTTATACCAAACCTGAGACCCTTCCTATGGCATGAGATGTCATATACAACTCCTTCCCATTCCAATCCGGAGACCCTTCCTATAGCATGAGATGTGATATCTCAATGCTTATACCAAACCTGAGACCCTTCCTATAGCATGAGATGTGATATCCAACTTCTTCCCATTCCAATCCTGAGACCCTTCCTATAACATGAGATGTGATGTCTCAATGCTTCTAATACCAAACCTGAGATCTTTCCTATAACATGAGATGTGATATCCAACTCCTTCCCATTCCAATTCTGAGACCCTTCTGATAGCATGAGATGTGATATCTCAATGCCTCTAATACCAATCCTGAGACCCTTCCTATAACATGAGATGTGATATCCAACTCCTTCCCATTTCAACCTGAGACCCTTCCTATAGCATGAGATGGGATATCCAACTCCTTCCAAATCCAATTCTGATACCCTTCCGATAGCATGAGATGTGATATCCCAATGCGTCTACCAAACCTGAGACCCATACTATGGCATGAGATGTGATATCAAACTCCTTCCCATTCCAATCCTGAGACCCTTCCTATAGCATGAGATGTGATGTCTCAATGCTTCTAATACCAAACCTGAGATCCTTCCTATAACATGAGATGTGATATCCAACTCCTTCCCATTCCAATCCTGAGACCCTTCCTATAGCATGAGATGTGATATCTTAATGCTTATACCAAACCTGAGACCCTTCCTATAGCATGAGATGTGATATCCAACTCCTTCCGATTCCAATCCTGAGACCCTTCCTATAGCATGAGATGTGATATCTCAATGCCTCTAATACCAAACCTGAGATCCTTCCTCTAACATGAAATGTGATATCCAACTCCTTTCCTTTCCAAACCTGAGAGCCTACCTATAGCATGAGATGTGATATCCAAGTCCTTCCCATTCCAATCCTTAGACCCTTCCTACAGCATGCAATATGATATCTCAACGATTCTAATAACAAACCTGAGACCCGTCCTATAACATGAGATGGGATATCCAACTCCTTCCCATTCCAATCCTGAGACACTTCCGATAGCAGAGATGTGATATCTCAATGCTTATACCAAAACTGAGACCCTTCCTATAACATGAGATGTGATATCCAACTCCTTCCCGTTCCAAACCTGAGACCCTTCCTATAGCATATGTGATATCCAACTCCTTCCCATTCCAAACATGAGACCCTTCCTATAGCAAGAATGTAATATCCAACTCCTTCCCATTCCAATCCTGAGACCATTCCTATAGCATGAGATGTGATATCTCAATGCTTCTAATACCAAACCTAAGATCCTTCCTATGACATGAGATGTGATATCCAACTCCTTCCCATTCCAATCCTGAGACCCTTCCTATAGCTTGAGATGTGATATCCAACTCCTTCCCATTCCAATTCTGAGACCCGTCCTATACCATGAGACTTGATATCTCAATGCTTCTAACACCAAACCTGAGACCCTTCCTATAACATGAGATGTGATATCCAAGTCCTTCCCATTCCAATCCTGAGACCCTTCCTATAGCTTGAGATGTGATATCCAACTCCTTCCCATTCCAATTCTGAGACCCATCCTATACCATGAGACTTGATATCTCAATGCTTCTAATACCAAACCTGAGACCGGTCCTATAACATGAGATGTGATATACAAATCCTTCCCCTTCCAAACCTTAGACCCTTCCTATAGCATGAGATGTGATATCTCAATGCTTCTAATACCAAACCTGAGACCCTTCTTATAACGAGATGGGATATCCAACTCCTTCCCATTCCAATCCTGAGACCCTTCCGATAGCAGAGATGTGATATCTCAATGCTTATACCAAACCTGAGACCCTTCCTATGGCATGAGATGTCATATACAACTCCTTCCGATTCCAATCCTGAGACCCTTCCTATAGCATGAGATGGGATATCTCAATGCTTATACCAAACCTGAGACCCTTCCTATAGCATGAGATGTGATATCCAACTCCTTCCCATTCCAATCCTGAGACCCTTCCTATAGCATGAGATGTGATATCTCAATGCTTCTAATACCAAACCTGAGATCCTTCCTATAACATGAGATGTGATATCAAACTCCTTCCCCTTCCAAACCTGAGACCCTCCCTTTAGCATGAGATGTGATATCCAAATCCTTCCCCTTCCAAACCTGAGACCCTCCCTTTAGCATGAGATGTGATATCCAACTCCTTCCCATTCCAATCCTGAGACCCTTCTGATAGCATGAGATGTGATATCTCAATGCCTCTAATACCAATCCTGAGACCCTTCCTATAACATGAGTGTTAGGAAAGATTTCGTAATTGTAGGTAATTTTCCTTCCATGTGGCAAACCCTAAACTTTTTGCTGTTGTTTTTCACCTTGTTCTTGACTTTGCCAGAGAAGTGCAGCCTTCTGCCGCACTCCTCTGGGCTTTCGCTCCTTTCTTACGGGGAAACTGACATGCCCTTAAGACAGTCAGTACCGGGGAACGCTGTTTCCCGTAGTTTCTTTTATAATGTTGCGGCTTTCGTGCAACATGACACAAGAGGGCACTGTAAGCTAAGTTACAGCTCTCTTGGGTCTCTAGCCTTCTACAGGCCCTAGATACTTGTTTAGGATTGTATCTGATCGGTGCAAGTGATTCAGGGACGGGAATGGTGGCAGCGATCGTTTCTTGTGTTTTGAGCTCCTTTTGGCGTTCTAAGCGTGTTTTCCGCGCTTAACCCAAAATGGTGGCCTGGCTCCCAAAATGGCCAGACCACGAGGCTCCTTTGTCCTGTCCGCTGACCGTCTTGCTCCCTTCACCTTCCCCAGGTCGAGCCGACCCGGGGCCTTCCTTATTTGGGCATGTACTTTCCCGCGAAACACGGATGCTTTCGCGGGCTTCTACATGTCTTGTGTGTGCCTCCAGGATGTGGGCTGGGATGTCTGGTCCCAATACACATCCTGGGTGCCAGAGAGTCTAGGGTGGTGTGAATGCCTGGGACCACCGTGGTCCGTGATTGGTCCACGAATGGTGTGAGTGTTGATGAGCGGATCTCCCATTGGGTCCCCTCCGTTTTGGCGCGAAGGGAACCGTGGATAAGAGGGGGCTGGAAACACCACTACCATGTCGATCTCCTGAGTTCTCACGAATGAAGGAATACAGGAGCCAAGTATCCTGCAACCAAGAGGCTGAACCGAGGAATCGCTGGTGACCCGCTGAAGGACTTCTCCTCTGCACTGCTGTCGTCTTGTGAAACCCTTTTCACCTTTGATCGAACCAGAAGGCCTGTACTGGTACTTCGACCCTTTGGAATAGCGGGAACAGCTATTCTCGGCATCTTCACCATCTCCTGCCAGTAAGCCTTCGGAAGTGTCTCTGGGCCATCCAGCTGACTGACCAGCTTACACGGGAGTCTTGCTCTGTAACCGCCGCCAGGTTGTGTAGTATTTCAAGTCCTTGTCACTCTCACACGCTTCGTACACTTGGCGTTCCCAAGTCGGAAGTGAGTAGTGTACATTTGGCTCAGATACACACGGCCGCTCCGTTGCCCTGCTGTGGTAACAAACTGTGCAGTTTTCTTCGATTGGGACGTCTTTTTACTCAACACGACGACGAGGCGTTCCCTGCTCTTCTGAACCTGCCAGCTGCAGAAACTGACGCGGAGAAGCATGGGTCTGCTTGCATCGGGGACCGGTGAGTAGCATAGCTAGGATCTGGTCGCCCTCCTGCAGGAGCCCATTGCTTTTCCCCGCTGTGTAAAACAGCAACCCTTTTCCGTACTCGCGCTCTGCTTCTGCCCACTGTGGAGGCTGCGCTTGAGTCGCGGAACTTGTTCTTCTTCTTTTGTGCACTAAACTGAACTGCCTGATTTCCCTCGAAGAGCTTCTCCTTTTGCCCGTTGGCACCAGCGCGTGCAGGTACTTTTGAGCACAAGGCTCCACTCTTCGCAGGGCTCAGACTTCCATCTAGTTAGGTGCCTCTGAAGGCGAACTGGGTCTAAGCATTATTTCGCACTGCCTGTCTTCCTTCCCTTTTAGGTGGACTACCCATTTCGTGCATATAACGCTTGAGACTGTCGTATTTGTATATATATTGTGTTGATATGGTATGTGTTGGTTTAATATAGTTATATTGTGATTTTTTCGCTACGGTCATTGTTTTAAAGGCCTTGAAATAAATGTGTATATATTTTTAATATAACAACTGTTTGGAGTAGTTTGTAAGTGATCTTGCTTTGTGTGCTCATTGCGGGCTTTCAGTCACCCTCACCCCTCTTGAGACCTAGTCTTGACCGCCGCGATCGCTACCTTGATTGGTCTGGCTCGTCCAGAGGTTACCATGTTCCAAGTAATTAGGTTGGCCTTCTGAACTTCTGCGCCACCAGGACAGAGTTCAGAAATCCGTCTTAACAATGAGATGTGATATCCAACTCCTTCCCATTCCAACCTGAGACCCTTCTTATAGCATGAGATGGGATATCCAACTCCTTCCAAATCCAATTCTGATACCCTTCCGATAGCATGAGATGTGATATCCCAATGCTTCTACCAAACCTGAGACCCATACTATGGCATGAGATGTGATATCAAACTCCTTCCCATTCCAATCCTGAGACCCTTCCTATAGCTTGAGATGTGATATCCAACTCCTTCCCATTCCAATCCTGAGACCCTTCCGATATCATGAGATGTGATATCTCAATGCTTCTAATATCAAACTTGAGACCCTCCCTATAGCATGAGATGTGATATCCAAGTCCTTCCCATTCCAATCCTGAGACCCTTCCTATAGCATGAGATGTGATATCTCAATGCTTCTAATACCAAACCTGAGACCCTTCCTTTAACATGAGATGGGAATATCCAACTCCTTCCCATTCCAATCCTGAGACCCTTCCGATAGCAGAGATGTGATATCTGAATGCTTATGCCAAACCTGAGATCCTTCCTACAACATGAGATGTGATATCCAACTCCTTCCCATTCCAATCCTGAGACACTTCCTATAGCATGAGATGTGATATCTCACTGCTTATACCAAACCTGAGATCCTTCCTATAACATGAGATGTGATATCTCACTGCTTATACCAAACCTGAGACCCTTCCTATAGCATGAGATGTGATATCCAACTCCTTCCCATTCCAATCCTGAGACCCTTCCTATAGCATGAGATGTGATATCTCAATGCTTCTAATATCAAACTTGAGACCCTCCCTATAGCATGAGATGTGATATCCAAGTCCTTCCCATTCCAATCCTGAGACACTTCCTATAGCATGAGATGTGATATCTCAAAGCTTCTAATACCAAACCTGAGACTCTTCCTATAACATGAGATGGGATATCCAACTCCTTCCCATTCCAATCCTGAGACCCTTTCGATTGCAGAGATGTGATATCTCAATGCTTATACCAAACCTGAGACGCTTCCTACGGCATGAGATGTGATATCCAACTCCTTCCAATTCCAATCCTGAGACCTTTCCTATAGCATGGATGTGATGTCTCGATGCTTCTAATACCAAACCTGAGATCCTTCCTATAACATGAGATGTGATATCCAACTCATTCCATTCCAATCCAGAGACCCTTGCTATAGCATGAGATGTGATATCTCAATGCTTATACCAAACCTGAGACCCTTCCTATAGCATGAGATGTGATATCCAACTCCTTCCCATTCCAATCCTGAGACCCTTCCTATAGCATGAGATGTGATATCTCAATGCCTCTAATACCAAACCTGAGATCCTTCCTCTAACATGAAATGTGATATCCAACTCCTTCCCTTTCCAAACCTGAGAGCCTATCTATAGCATGAGATGTGATATCCAAGTCCTTCCCATTCCAATACTTAGACCCTTCCTACAGCATGCAATATGATATCTCAATGATTCTAATAACAAACCTGAGACCAGTCCTATAACATGAGATGGGATATCCAACTCCTTCCCATTCCAATCCTGAGACACTTCCGATAGCAGAGATATGATATCTCAATGCTTATACCAAACCTGAGACCCTTCCTATAACATGAGATGTGATATCCAACTCCTTCCCGTTCCAAACCTGAGACCCTTCCTTTAGCATGAGATGTGATATCCAGCTCCTTCCCATTCCAATCCTGAGACATTTCCGATAGCATGAGATGTGATATCTCAATGCTTCTACCAAACCTGAGACCCTTCCTTTAGCATGAGATGTGATATCCAACTCCTTCCCATTCCAATCCTGAGACCCTTCCTATAGCATGAGATGTGATATCTCAATACCTCTAATACCAAACCTGAGATCCTTCCGATAACATGAGATGTGATATCCAAATCCTTCCCCTTCCAAACCTGAGACCCTCCCTTTAGCATGAGATGTGATATCCAACTCCTTCCCTTTCCAATCCTGAGACCCTTCTGATAGCATGAGATGTGATATCTCAATGCTTCTAATACCAAACATGAGATCCTTCCGATAGCATGAGATGTGATATCTCAATGCTTCTAATACCAAACCTGATATCCTTCCTATAACATGAGATGTGATATCCAAATCCTTCCCCTTCCAAACCGGAGACCCTCCCTTTAGCATGAGATGTGATATCCAACTCCTTCCCATTCCAATCCTGAGACCCTTCTGATAGCATGAGATGTGATATCCCAATGCCTCTAATACCAATCCTGAGACCCTTCCTATAACATGAGATGTGATATCCAACTCCTTCCCATTTCAACCTGAGACCCTTCCTATAGCATGAGATGGGATATCCAACGCCTTCCAAATCCAATTCTGATACCCTTCCGATAGCATGAGATGTGATATCCCAATGCTTCTACCAAACCTGAGACCCATACTATGGCATGAGATGTGATATCAAACTCCTTCCCATTCCAATCCTGAGACCCTTCCTATAGCATGAGATGTGATGTCTCAATGCTTCTAATACCAAACCTGAGATCCTTCCTATAACATGAGATGTGATATCCAACTCCTTCCCATTCCAATCCTGAGACCCTTCCTATAGCATGAGATGTGATATCTTAATGCTTATACCAAACCTGAGACCCTTCCTATAGCATGAGATGTGATATCCAACTCCTTCCGATTCCAATCCTGAGACCCTTCCTATAGCATGAGATGTGATATCTCAATGCCTCTAATACCAAACCTGAGATCCTTCCTCTAACATGAAATGTGATATCCAACTCCTTTCCTTTCCAAACCTGAGAGCCTACCTATAGCATGAGATGTGATATCCAAGTCCTTCCCATTCCAATCCTTAGACCCTTCCTACAGCATGCAATATGATATCTCAATGATTCTAGTAACAAACCTGAGACCCGTCCTATAACATGAGATGGGATATCAACTCCTTCCCATTCCAATCCTGAGACACTTCCGATAGCAGAGATGTGATATCTCAATGCTTATACCAAACCTGAGACCCTTCCTATAACATGAGATGTGATATCCAACTCCTTCCCGTTCCAAACCTGAGACCCTTCCTATAGCATATGTGATATCCAACTCCTTCCCATTCCAAACATGAGCCCCTTCCTATAGCAAGAATGTAATATCCAACTCCTTCCCATTCCAATCCTGAGACCATTCCTATAGCATGAGATGTGATATCTCAATGCTTCTAATACCAAACCTGAGATCCTTCCTATGACATGAGATGTGATATCCAACTCCTTCCCATTCCAATCCTGAGACCCTTCTGATAGCATGAGATGTGATATCTCAATGCCTCTAATACCAATCCTGAGACCCTTCCTATAACATGAGATGTGATATCCAACTCCTTCCCATTTCAACCTGAGACCCTTCCTTTAGCATGACATGGGATATCCAACTCCTTCCAAATCCAATTCTGATACCCTTCCGATAGCATGAGATGTGACATCCCAATGTTTCTACCAAACCTGAGACCCATACTATGGCATGAGATGTGATATCAAACTCCTTCCCATTCCAGTCCTGAGACCCTTCCTATAGCATGAGATGTGATGTCTCAATGCTTCTAATACCAAACCTGAGATCCTTCCTATAACATGAGATGTGATATCCAACTCCTTCCCATTCCAATCCTGAGACCCTTCCTATAGCATGAGATGTGATATCTCAATGCTTATACCAAACCTGAGACCCTTCCTATAGCATGAGATGTGATATCCAACTCCTTCCGATTCCAATCCTGAGACCCTTCCTATAGCATGAGATGTGATATCTCAATGCCTCTAATACCAAACCTGAGATCCTTCCTCTAACATGAAATGTGATATCCAACTCCTTTCCTTTCCAAACCTGAGAGCCTACCTATAGCATGAGATGTGATATCCAAGTCCTTCCCATTCCAATCCTTAGACCATTCCTACAGCATGCAATATGATATCTCAATGATTCTAATAACAAACCTGAGACCCGTCCTATAACATGAGATGGGATATCCAACTCCTTCCCATTCCAATCCTGAGACACTTCCGATAGCAGAGATGTGATATCTCAATGCTTATACCAAACCTGAGACCCTTCCTATAACATGAGATGTGATATCCAACTCCTTCCCGTTCCAAACCTGAGACCCTTCCTATAGCATATGTGATATCCAACTCCTTCCCATTCCACACATGAGACCCTTCCTATAGCAAGAATGTAATATCCAACTCCTTCCCATTCCAATCCTGAGACCATTCCTATAGCATGAGATGTGATATCTCAATGCTTCTAATACCAAACCTGAGACCAGTCCTATAACATGAGATGGGATATCCAACTCCTTCCCCTTCCAAACCTGAGACCCTTCCTATAGCATGAGATGTGATATCCAACTCCTTCCCATCCCAATCCTGAGATGCTTCCGATTGCAGAGATGTGATATCTCAATGCTTATACCAAACCTGAGACTCTTCCTATAACATGAGATGTGATATCCAACTCCTTCCCGTTCCAAACCTGAGACCCTTCCTATAGCATGAGATGTGATATCCAACTCCTTCCGATTCCAATCCTGAGACCCTTCCGATAGCATGAGATGTGATATCTCAATGCTTCTAATACCAAACCTGAGATCCTTCCTATAACATGTGATGTGATATCCAAATCCTTCCCCTTCCAAACCTGAGACCCTCCCTTTAGCATGAGATGTGCTATCCAACTCCTTCCCATTCCAATCCTGAGACCCTTATGATAGCATGAGATGTGATATCTCAATGCCTCTAATACCAAACCTGAGATACTTCCGATAGCATGAGATGTGATATCTCAATGCTTCTAATACCAAACCTGAGATCCTTCCTATAACATGAGATGTGATATCCAAATCCTTCCCCTTCCAAACCTGAGACCCTCCCTTTAGCATGAGATGTGATATCCAACTCCTTCCCATTCCAATCCTGAGACCCTTCTGATAGCATGAGATGTGATATCTCAATGCCTCTAATACCAAACCTGAGATCCTACCTCTAACATGAAATGTGATATCCAACTCCTTCCCTTTCCAAACCTGAGACCCTGCCTATAGCATGAGATGTGATATCCAAGTCCTTCCCATTCCAATCCTGAGACCCTTCCTATAGCATGTGATGTGATATCTCAATGCTTATACCAAACCTGAGACCCTTCCTATGGCATGAGATGTCATATACAACTCCTTCCCATTCCAATCCGGAGACCCTTCCTATAGCATGAGATGTGATATCTCAATGCTTATACCAAACCTGAGACCCTTCCTATAGCATGAGATGTGATATCCAACTTCTTCCCATTCCAATCCTGAGACCCTTCCTATAACATGAGATGTGATGTCTCAATGCTTCTAATACCAAACCTGAGATCTTTCCTATAACATGAGATGTGATATCCAACTCCTTCCCATTCCAATTCTGAGACCCTTCTGATAGCATGAGATGTGATATCTCAATGCCTCTAATACCAATCCTGAGACCCTTCCTATAACATGAGATGTGATATCCAACTCCTTCCCATTTCAACCTGAGACCCTTCCTATAGCATGAGATGGGATATCCAACTCCTTCCAAATCCAATTCTGATACCCTTCCGATAGCATGAGATGTGATATCCCAATGCGTCTACCAAACCTGAGACCCATACTATGGCATGAGATATGATATCAAACTCCTTCCCATTCCAATCCTGAGACCCTTCCTATAGCATGAGATGTGATGTCTCAATGCTTCTAATACCAAACCTGAGATCCTTCCTATAACATGAGATGTGATATCCAACTCCTTCCCATTCCAATCCTGAGACCCTTCCTATAGCATGAGATGTGATATCTTAATGCTTATACCAAACCTGAGACCCTTCCTATAGCATGAGATGTGATATCCAACTCCTTCCGATTCCAATCCTGAGACCCTTCCTATAGCATGAGATGTGATATCTCAATGCCTCTAATACCAAACCTGAGATCCTTCCTCTAACATGAAATGTGATATCCAACTCCTTTCCTTTCCAAACCTGAGAGCCTACCTATAGCATGAGATGTGATATCCAAGTCCTTCCCATTCCAATCCTTAGACCCTTCCTACAGCATGCAATATGATATCTCAACGATTCTAATAACAAACCTGAGACCCGTCCTATAACATGAGATGGGATATCCAACTCCTTCCCATTCCAATCCTGAGACACTTCCGATAGCAGAGATGTGATATCTCAATGCTTATACCAAAACTGAGACCCTTCCTATAACATGAGATGTGATATCCAACTCCTTCCCGTTCCAAACCTGAGACCCTTCCTATAGCATATGTGATATCCAACTCCTTCCCATTCCAAACATGAGACCCTTCCTATAGCAAGAATGTAATATCCAACTCCTTCCCATTCCAATCCTGAGACCATTCCTATAGCATGAGATGTGATATCTCAATGCTTCTAATACCAAACCTAAGATCCTTCCTATGACATGAGATGTGATATCCAACTCCTTCCCATTCCAATCCTGAGACCCTTCTGATAGCATGAGATGTGATATCTCAATGCCTCTAATACCAATCCTGAGACCCTTCCTATAACATGAGATGTGATATCCAACTCCTTCCCATTTCAACCTGAGACCCTTCCTATAGCATGACATGGGATATCCAACTCCTTCCAAATCCAATTCTGATACCCTTCCGATAGCATGAGATGTGATATCCCAATGCTTCTACCAAACCTGAGACCCATACTATGGCATGAGATGTGATATCAAACTCCTTCCCATTCCAATCCTGAGACCCTTCCTATAGCATGAGATGTGATGTCTCAATGCTTCTAATACCAAACCTGAGTTCCTTCCTATAACATGAGATGTGATATCCAACTCCTTCCCATTCCAATCCTGAGACCCTTCCTATAGCATGAGATGTGATATCTCAATGCTTATACCAAACCTGAGACCCTTCCTATAGCATGAGATGTGATATCCAACTCCTTCCGATTCCAATCCTGAGACCCTTCCTATAGCATGAGATGTGATATCTCAATGCCTCTAATACCAAACCTGAGATCCTTCCTCTAACATGAAATGTGATATCCAACTCCTTTCCTTTCCAAACCTGAGAGCCTACCTATAGCATGAGATGTGATATCCAAGTCCTTCCCATTCCAATCCTTAGACCCTTCCTACAGCATGCAATATGATATCTCAATGATTCTAATAACAAACCTGAGACCCGTCCTATAACATGAGATGGGATATCCAACTCCTTCCCATTCCAATCCTGAGACACTTCCGATAGCAGAGATGTGATATCTCAATGCTTATACCAAACCTGAGACCCTTTCTATAACATGAGATGTGATATCCAACTCCTTCCCGTTCCAAACCTGAGACCCTTCCTATAGCATATGTGATATCCAACTCCTTCCCATTCCACACATGAGACCCTTCCTATAGCAAGAATGTAATATCCAACTCCTTCCCATTCCAATCCTGAGACCATTCCTATAGCATGAGATGTGATATCTCAATGCTTCTAATACCAAACCTGAGACCAGTCCTATAACATGAGATGGGATATCCAACTCCTTCCCCTTCCAAACCTGAGACCCTTCCTATAGCATGAGATGTGATATCCAACTCCTTCCCATCCCAATCCTGAGACACTTCCGATTGCAGAGATGTGATATCTCAATGCTTATACCAAACCTGAGACTCTTCCTATAACATGAGATGTGATATCCAACTCCTTCCCGTTCCAAACCTGAGACCCTTCCTATAGCATGAGATGTGATATCCAACTCCTTCCGATTCCAATCCTGAGACCCTTCCGATAGCATGAGATGTGATATCTCAATGCTTCTAATACCAAACCTGAGATCCTTCCTATAACATGTGATGTGATATCCAAATCCTTCCCCTTCCAAACCTGAGACCCTCCCTTTAGCATGAGATGTGCTATCCAACTCCTTCCCATTCCAATCCTGAGACCCTTATGATAGCATGAGATGTGATATCTCAATGCCTCTAATACCAAACCTGAGATACTTCCGATAGCATGAGATGTGATATCTCAACGCTTCTAATACCAAACCTGAGATCCTTCCTATAACATGAGATGTGATATCCAAATCCTTCCCCTTCTAAACCTGAGACCCTCCCTTTAGCATGAGATGTGATATCCAACTCCTTCCCATTCCAATCCTGAGACCCTTCTGATAGCATGAGATGTGATATCTCAATGCCTCTAATACCAAACCTGAGATCCTACCTCTAACATGAAATGTGATATCCAACTCCTTCCCTTTCCAAACCTGAGACCCTGCCTATAGCATGAGATGTGATATCCATGTCCTTCCCATTCCAATCCTGAGACCCTTCCTATAGCATGTGATGTGATATCTCAATGCTTATACCAAACCTGAGACCCTTCCTATGGCATGAGATGTCATATACAACTCCTTCCCATTCCAATCCTGAGACCCTTCCTATAGCATGAGATGTGATATCTCAATGCTTATACCAAACCTGAGACCCTTCCTATAGCATGAGATGTGATATCCAACTTCTTCCCATTCCAATCCTGAGACCCTTCCTATAACATGAGATGTGATGTCTCAATGCTTCTAATACCAAACCTGAGATCTTTCCTATAACATGAGATGTGATATCCAACTCCTTCCCATTCCAATTCTGAGACCCTTCCTATAGCATGAGATGTGATATCTCAATGCTTATACCAAACCTGAGACCCTTCCTATAGCTTGAGATGTGATATCCAACTCCTTCCCATTCCAATCCTGAGACCCTTCCCATAGCATGAGATGTGATATCCAACTTCTTCCCATTCCAATCCTGAGACCCTTCCTATAACATGAGATGTGATGTCTCAATGCTTCTAATACCAAACCTGAGATCTTTCCTATAACATGAGATGTGATATCCAACTCCTTCCCATTCCAATTCTGAGACCCTTCTGATAGCATCAGATGTGATATCTCAATGCCTCTAATACCAATCCTGAGACCCTTCCTATAACATGAGATGTGATATCCAACTCCTTCCCATTTCAACCTGAGACCCTTCTGATAGCATGAGATGTGATATCACAATGCCTCTAATACCAAACCTGAGATCCTACCTCTAAAATAAAATGTGATATCCAACTCCTTCCCTTTCCAAACCTGAGACCCTGCCTATAGCATGAGATGTGATATCCAGCTCCTTCCCATTCCAATCCTGAGACATTTCCGATAGCATGAGATGTGATATCTCAATGCTTCTACCAAACCTGAGACCCTTCCTTTAGCATGAGATGTGATATCCAACTCCTTCCCATTCCAATCCTGAGACCCTTCCTATAGCATGAGATGTGATATCTCAATACCTCTAATACCAAACCTGAGATCCTTCCGATAACATGAGATGTGATATCCAAATCCTTCCCCTTCCAAACCTGAGACCCTCCCTTTAGCATGAGATGTGATATCCAACTCCTTCCCTTTCCAATCCTGAGACCCTTCTGATAGCATGAGATGTGATATCTCAATGCTTCTAATACCAAACCTGAGATCCTTCCGATAGCATGAGATGTGATATCTCAATGCTTCTAATACCAAACCTGATATCCTTCCTATAACATGAGATGTGATGTCCAAATCCTTCCCCTTCCAAACCTGAGACCCTCCCTTTAGCATGAGATGTGATATCCAACTCCTTCCCATTCCAATCCTGAGACCCTTCTGATAGCATGAGATGTGATATCCCAATGCCTCTAATACCAATCCTGAGACCCTTCCTATAACATGAGATGTGATATCCAACTCCTTCCCATTTCAACCTGAGACCCTTCCTATAGCATGAGATGGGATATCCAACTCCTTCCAAATCCAATTCTGATACCCTTCCGATAGCATGAGATGTGATATCCCAATGCTTCTACCAAACCTGAGACCCATACTATGGCATGAGATGTGATATCAAACTCCTTCCCATTCCAATCCTGAGACCCTTCCTATAGCATGAGATGTGATGTCTCAATGCTTCTAATACCAAACCTGAGATCCTTCCTATAACATGAGATGTGATATCCAACTCCTTCCCATTCCAATCCTGAGACCCTTCCTATAGCATGAGATGTGATATCTTAATGCTTATACCAAACCTGAGACCCTTCCTATAGCATGAGATGTGATATCCAACTCCTTCCGATTCCAATCCTGAGACCCTTCCTATAGCATGAGATGTGATATCTCAATGCCTCTAATACCAAACCTGAGATCCTTCCTCTAACATGAAATGTGATATCCAACTCCTTTCCTTTCCAAACCTGAGAGCCTACCTATAGCATGAGATGTGATATCCAAGTCCTTCCCATTCCAATCCTTAGACCCTTCCTACAGCATGCAATATGATATCTCAATGATTCTAATAACAAACCTGAGACCCGTCCTATAACATGAGATGGGATATCAACTCCTTCCCATTCCAATCCTGAGACACTTCCGATAGCAGAGACGTGATATCTCAATGCTTATACCAAACCTGAGACCCTTCCTATAACATGAGATGTGATATCCAACTCCTTCCCGTTCCAAACCTGAGACCCTTCCTATAGCATATGTGATATCCAACTCCTTCCCATTCCAAACATGAGACCCTTCCTATAGCAAGAATGTAATATCCAACTCCTTCCCATTCCAATCCTGAGACCATTCCTATAGCAGGAGATGTGATATCTCAATGCTTCTAATACCAAACCTGAGATCCTTCCTATGACATGAGATGTGATATCCAACTCCTTCCCATTCCAATCCTGAGACCCTTCTGATAGCATGAGATGTGATATCTCAATGCCTCTAATACCAATCCTGAGACCCTTCCTATAACATGAGATGTGATATCCAACTCCTTCCCATTTCAACCTGAGACCCTTCCTTTAGCATGACATGGGATATCCAACTCCTTCCAAATCCAATTCTGATACCCTTCCGATAGCATGAGATGTGACATCCCAATGTTTCTACCAAACCTGAGACCCATACTATGGCATGAGATGTGATATCAAACTCCTTCCCATTCCAATCCTGAGACCCTTCCTATAGCATGAGATGTGATGTCTCAATGCTTCTAATACCAAACCTGAGATCCTTCCTATAACATGAGATGTGATATCCAACTCCTTCCCATTCCAATCCTGAGACCCTTCCTATAGCATGAGATGTGATATCTCAATGCTTATACCAAACCTGAGACCCTTCCTATAGCATGAGATGTGATATCCAACTCCTTCCGATTCCAATCCTGAGACCCTTCCTATAGCATGAGATGTGATATCTCAATGCCTCTAATACCAAACCTGAGATCCTTCCTCTAACATGAAATGTGATATCCAACTCCTTTCCTTTCCAAACCTGAGAGCCTACCTATAGCATGAGATGTGATATCCAAGTCCTTCCCATTCCAATCCTTAGACCATTCCTACAGCATGCAATATGATATCTCAATGATTCTAATAACAAACCTGAGACCCGTCCTATAACATGAGATGGGATATCCAACTCCTTCCCATTCCAATCCTGAGACACTTCCGATAGCAGAGATGTGATATCTCAATTCTTATACCAAACCTGAGACCCTTCCTATAACATGAGATGTGATATCCAACTCCTTCCCGTTCCAAACCTGAGACCCTTCCTATAGCATATGTGATATCCAACTCCTTCCCATTCCACACATGAGACCCTTCCTATAGCAAGAATGTAATATCCAACTCCTTCCCATTCCAATCCTGAGACCATTCCTATAGCATGAGATGTGATATCTCAATGCTTCTAATACCAAACCTGAGACCAGTCCTATAACATGAGATGGGCTATCCAACTCCTTCCCCTTCCAAACCTGAGACCCTTCCTATAGCATGAGATGTGATATCCAACTCCTTCCCATCCCAATCCTGAGATGCTTCCGATTGCAGAGATGTGATATCTCAATGCTTATACCAAACCTGAGACTCTTCCTATAACATGAGATGTGATATCCAACTCCTTCCCGTTCCAAACCTGAGACCCTTCCTATAGCATGAGATGTGATATCCAACTCCTTCCGATTCCAATCCTGAGACCCTTCCGATAGCATGAGATGTGATATCTCAATGCTTCTAATACCAAACCTGAGATCCTTCCTATAACATGTGATGTGATATCCAAATCCTTCCCCTTCCAAACCTGAGACCCTCCCTTTAGCATGAGATGTGCTATCCAACTCCTTCCCATTCCAATCCTGAGACCCTCATGATAGCATGAGATGTGATATCTCAATGCCTCTAATACCAAACCTGAGATACTTCCGATAGCATGAGATGTGATATCTCAATGCTTCTAATACCAAACCTGAGATCCTTCCTATAACATGAGATGTGATATCCAAATCCTTCCCCTTCCAAACCTGAGACCCTCCCTTTAGCATGAGATGTGATATCCAACTCCTTCCCATTCCAATCCTGAGACCCTTCTGATAGCATGAGATGTGATATCTCAATGCCTCTAATACCAAACCTGAGATCCTACCTCTAACATGAAATGTGATATCCAACTCCTTCCCTTTCCAAACCTGAGACCCTGCCTATAGAATGAGATGTGATATCCAAGTCCTTCCCATTCCAATCCTCAGACCCTTCCTATAGCATGTGATGTGATATCTCAATGCTTATACCAAACCTGAGACCCTTCCTATGGCATAAGATGTCATATACAACTCCTTCCCATTCCAATCCGGAGACCCTTCCTATAGCATGAGATGTGATATCTCAATGCTTATACCAAACCTGAGACCCTTCCTATAGCATGAGATGTGATATCCAACTTCTTCCCATTCCAATCCTGAGACCCTTCCTATAACATGAGATGTGATGTCTCAATGCTTCTAATACCAAACCTGAGATCTTTCCTATAACATGAGATGTGATATCCAACTCCTTCCCATTCCAATTCTGAGATCCTTCCTATAGCATGAGATGTGATATCTCAATGCTTATACCAAACCTGAGACCCTTCCTATAGCTTGAGATGTGATATCCAACTCCTTCCCATTCCAATCCTGAGACCCTTCCTATAGCATGAGATGTGATATCCAACTTCTTCCCATTCCAATCCTGAGACCCTTCCTATAACATGAGATGTGATGTCTCAATGCTTCTAATACCAAACCTGAGATCTTTCCTATAACATGAGATGTGATATCCAACTCCTTCCCATTCCAATTCTGAGATCCTTCCTATAGCATGAGATGTGATATCTCAATGCTTATACCAAACCTGAGACCCTTCCTATAGCTTGAGATGTGATATCCAACTCCTTCCCATTCCAATCCTGAGACCCTTCCTATAGCATGAGATGTGATATCCAACTTCTTCCCATTCCAATCCTGAGACCCTTCCTATAACATGAGATGTGATGTCTCAATGCTTCTAATACCAAACCTCAGATCTTTCCTATAACATGAGATGTGATATCCAACTCCTTCCCATTCCAATTCTGAGACCCTTCTGATAGCATGAGATGTGATATCTCAATGCCTCTAATACCAATCCTGAGACCCTTCCTATAACATGAGATGTGATATCCAACTCCTTCCCATTTCAACCTGAGACCCTTCCTATAGCATGAGATGGGATATCCAACTCCTTCCAAATCCAATTCTGATACCCTTCCGATAGCATGAGATGTGATATCCCAATGCGTCTACCAAACCTGAGACCCATACTATGGCATGATCTGTGATATCAAACTCCTTCCCATTCCAATCCTGAGACCCTTCCTATAGCATGAGATGTGATGTCTCAATGCTTCTAATACCAAACCTGAGATCCTTCCTATAACATGAGATGTGATATCCAACTCCTTCCCATTCCAATCCTGAGACCCTTCCTATAGCATGAGATGAGATATCTTAATGCTTATACCAAACCTGAGACCCTTCCTATAGCATGAGATGTGATATCCAACTCCTTCCGATTCCAATCCTGAGACCCTTCCTATAGCATGAGATGTGATATCTCAATGCCTCTAATACCAAACCTGAGATCCTTCCTCTAACATGAAATGTGATATCCAACTCCTTTCCTTTCCAAACCTGAGAGCCTACCTATAGCATGAGATGTGATATCCAAGTCCTTCCCATTCCAATCCTTAGACCCTTCCTACAGCATGCAATATGATATCTCAACGATTCTAATAACAAACCTGAGACCCATCCTATAACATGAGATGGGATATCCAACTCCTTCCCATTCCAATCCTGAGACACTTCCGATTGCAGAGATGTGATATCTCAATGCTTATACCAAAACTGAGACCCTTCCTATAACATGAGATGTGATATCCAACTCCTTCCCGTTCCAAACCTGAGACCCTTCCTATAGCATATGTGATATCCAACTCCTTACCATTACAAACATGAGACCCTTCCTATAGCAAGAATGTAATATCCAACTCCTTCCCATTCCAATCCTGAGACCATTCCTATAGCATGAGATGTGATATCTCAATGCTTCTAATACCAAACCTAAGATCCTTCCTATGACATGAGATGTGATATCCAACTCCTTCCCATTCCAATCCTGAGACCCTTCTGATAGCATGAGATGTGATATCTCAATGCCTCTAATACCAATCCTGAGACCCTTCCTATAACATGAGATGTGATATCCAACTCCTTCCCATTTCAACCTGAGACCCTTCCTATAGCATGACATGGGATATCCAACTCCTTCCAAATCCAATTCTGATACCCTTCCGATAGCATGAGATGTGATATCCCAATGCTTCTACCAAACCTGAGACCCATACTATGGCATGAGATGTGATATCAAACTCCTTCCCATTCCAATCCTGAGACCCTTCCTATAGCATGAGATGTGATGTCTCAATGCTTCTAATACCAAACCTGAGATCCTTCCTATAACATGAGATGTGATATCCAACTCCTTCCCATTCCAATCCTGAGACCCTTCCTATAGCATGAGATGTGATATCTCAATGCTTATACCAAACCTGAGACCCTTCCTATAGCATGAGATGTGATATCCAACTCCTTCCGATTCCAATCCTGAGACCCTTCCTATAGCATGAGATGTGATATCTCAATGCCTCTAATACCAAACCTGAGATCCTTCCTCTAACATGAAATGTGATATCCAACTCCTTTCCTTTCCAAACCTGAGAGCCTACCTATAGCATGAGATGTGATATCCAAGTCCTTCCCATTCCAATCCTTAGACCCTTCCTACAGCATGCAATATGATATCTCAATGATTCTAATAACAAACCTGAGACCCGTCCTATAACATGAGATGGGATATCCAACTCCTTCCCATTCCAATCCTGAGACACTTCCGATAGCAGAGATGTGATATCTCAATGCTTATACCAAACCTGAGACCCTTCCTATAACATGAGATGTGATATCCAACTCCTTCCCGTTCCAAACCTGAGACCCTTCCTATAGCATATGTGATATCCAACTCCTTCCCATTCCACACATGAGACCCTTCCTATAGCAAGAATGTAATATCCAACTCCTTCCCATTCCAATCCTGAGACCATTCCTAATCCTGAGACCATTCCTATAGCATGAGATGTGATATCTCAATGCTTCTAATACCAAACCTGAGACCAGTCCTATAACATGAGATGGGATATCCAACTCCTTCCCCTTCCAAACCTGAGACCCTTCCTATAGCATGAGATGTGATATCCAACTCCTTCCCATCCCAATCCTGAGACACTTCCGATTGCAGAGATGTGATATCTCAATGCTTATACCAAACCTGAGACTCTTCCTATAACATGAGATGTGATATCCAACTCCTTCCCGTTCCAAACCTGAGACCCTTCCTATAGCATGAGATGTGATATCCAACTCCTTCCGATTCCAATCCTGAGACCCTTCCGATAGCATGAGATGTGATATCTCAATGCTTCTAATACCAAACCTGAGATCCTTCCTATAACATGTGATGTGATATCCAAATCCTTCCCCTTCCAAACCTGAGACCCTCCCTTTAGCATGAGATGTGCTATCCAACTCCTTCCCATTCCAATCCTGAGACCCTTATGATAGCATGAGATGTGATATCTCAATGCCTCTAATACCAAACCTGAGATACTTCCGATAGCATGAGATGTGATATCTCAACGCTTCTAATACCAAACCTGAAATCCTTCCTATAACATGAGATGTGATATCCATATCCTTCCCCTTCCAAACCTGAGACCCTCCCTTTAGCATGAGATGTGATATCCAACTCCTTCCCATTCCAATCCTGAGACCCCTCTGATAGCATGAGATGTGATATCTCAATGCCTCTAATACCAAACCTGAGATCCTACATCTAACATGAAATGTGATATCCAACTCCTTCCCTTTCCAAACCTGAGACCCTGCCTATAGCATGAGATGTGATATCCATGTCCTTCCCATTCCAATCCTGAGACCCTTCCTATAGCATGTGATGTGATATCTCAATGCTTATACCAAACCTGAGACCCTTCCTATGGCATGAGATGTCATATACAACTCCTTCCCATTCCAATCCTGAGACCCTTCCTATAGCATGAGATGTGATATCTCAATGCTTATACCAAACCTGAGACCCTTCCTATAGCATGAGATGTGATATCCAACTTCTTCCCATTCCAATCCTGAGACCCTTCCTATAACATGAGATGTGATGTCTCAATGCTTCTAATACCAAACCTGAGATCTTTCCTATAACATGAGATGTGATATCCAACTCCTTCCCATTCCAATTATGAGACCCTTCCTATAGCATGAGATGTGATATCTCAATGCTTATACCAAACCTGAGACCCTTCCTATAGCTTGAGATGTGATATCCAACTCCTTCCCATTCCAATCCTGAGACCCTTCCCATAGCATGAGATGTGATATCCAACTTCTTCCCATTCCAATCCTGAGACCCTTCCTATAACATGAGATGTGATGTCTCAATGCTTCTAATACCAAACCTGAGAACTTTCCTATAACATGAGATGTGATATCCAACTCCTTCCCATTCCAATTCTGAGACCCTTCTGATAGCATGAGATGTGATATCTCAATGCCTCTAATACCAATCCTGAGACCCTTCCTATAACATGAGATGTGATATCCAACTCCTTCCCATTTCAACCTGAGACCCTTCTGATAGCATGAGATGTGATATCTCAATGCCTCTAATACCAAACCTGAGATCCTACCTCTAACATAAAATGTGATATCCAACTCCTTCCCTTTCCAAACCTGAGACCCTGCCTATAGCATGAGATGTGATATCCAAGTTCTTCCCATTCCAATCCTGAGACCCCTCCTATAGCATGTGATGTGATATCTCAATGCTTATACCAAACCTGAGACCCTTCCTATGGCATGAGATGTCATATACAACTCCTTCCCATTCCAATCCTGAGACCCTTCCTATAGCATGAGATGTGATATCTCAATGCTTATACCAAACCTGAGTCCCTTCCTATAGCATGAGATGTGATATCCAACTCCTTCCCGTTCCAAACCTGAGACCCTTCCTATAGTATATGTGATATCCAACTCCTTCCCATTCCAAACATGAGACCCTTCCTATAGCAAGAATGAAATATCCAACTCCTTCCCATTCCAATCCTGAGACCATTCCTATAGCATGAGATGTGATATCTCAATGCTTCTAATACCAAACCTGAGATCCTTCCTATGACATGAGATGTGATATCCAACTCCTTCCCATTCCAATCCTGAGACCCTTCTGATAGCATGAGATGTGATATCTCAATGCCTCTAATACCAATCCTGAGACCCTTCCTATAACATGAGATGTGATATCCAACTCCTTCCCATTTCAACCTGAGACCCTTCCTATAGCATGACATGGGATATCCAACTCCTTCCAAATCCAATTCTGATACCCTTCCGATAACATGAGATGTGATATCCCAATGCTTCTACCAAACCTGAGACCCATACTATGGCATGAGATGTGATATCAAACTCCTTCCCATTCCAATCCTGAGACCCTTCCTATAGCATGAGATGTGATATCTCAATGCTTCTAATACCAAACCTGAGATCCTTCCTATAACATGAGATGTGATATCCAAATCCTTCCCATTCCAATCCTGAGACCCTTCCTATAGCATGAGATGTGATATCTCAATGCTTATACCAAACCTGAGACCCTTCCTATAGCATGAGATGTGATATCCAACTCCTTCCGATTCCAATCCTGAGACCCTTCCTATAGCATGAGATGTGATATCTCAATGCCTCTAATACCAAACCTGAGATCCTACCTCTGACATGAAATGTGATATCCAACTCCTTTCCTTTCCAAACCTGAGAGCCTACCTATAGCATGAGATGTGATATCCAAGTCCTTCCCATTCCAATCCTTAGACCCTTCCTACAGCATGCAATATGATATCTCAATGATTCTAATAACAAACCTGAGACCCGTCCTATAACATGAGATGGGATATCCAACCCCTTCCCATTCCAATCCTGAGACACTTCCGATAGCAGAGATGTGATATCTCAATGCTTATACCAAACTTGAGACCCTTCCTATAACATGAGATGTCATATCCAACTCCTTCCCGTTCCAAACCTGAGACCCTTCCTATAGCATATGTGATATCCAACTCCTTCCCATTCCACACATGAGACCCTTCCTATAGCAACAATGTAATATCCAACTCCTTCCCATTCCAATCCTGAGACCCTTCCTATAGCATGAGATGTGATATCTCAATGCCTCTAATACCAAACCTGAGATCCTTCCTCTGACATGAAATGTGATATCCAACTCCTTTCCTTTCCAAACCTGAGAGCCTACCTATAGCATGAGATGTGATATCCAAGTCCTTCCCATTCCAATCCTTAGACCCTTCCTACAGCATGCAATATGATATCTCAATGATTCTAATAACAAACCTGAGACCCGTCCTATAACATGAGATGGGATATCCAACTCCTTCCCCTTCCAAACCTGAGACCCTTCCTATAGCATGAGATGTGATATCCAACTCCTTCCCATCGCAATCCTGAGACACTTCCGATTGCAGAGATGTGATATCTCAATGCTTATACCAAACCTGAGACTCTTCCTATAACATGAGATGTGATATCCAACTCCTTCCCGTTCCAAACCTGAGACCCTTCCTATAGCATGAGATGTGATATCCAACTTCTTCCGATTCCAATCCTGAGACCCTTCCGATAGCATGAGATGTGATATCTCAATGCTTCTAATACCAAACCTGAGATCCTTCCTATAACATGTGATGTGATATCCAAATACTTCCCCTTATAAACCTGAGACCCTCCCTTTAGCATGAGATGTGCTATCCAACTCCTTCCCATTCCAATCCTGAGACCCTTATGATAGCATGAGATGTGATATCTCAATGCCTCCAATACCAAACCTGAGATACTTCCGATAGCATGAGATGTGATATCTCAATGCTTCTAATACCAAACCTGAGATCCTTCCTATAACATGAGATGTGATATCCAAATCCTTCCCCTTCCAAACCTGAGACCCTCCCTTTAGCATGAGATGTGATATCCAACTCCTTCCCATTCCGATCCTGAGACCCTTCTGATAGCATGAGATGTGATATCTCAATGCCTCTAATACCAAACCTGAGATCCTACCTCTAACATGAAATGTGATATCCAACTCCTTCCCTTTCTAAACCTGAGACCCTGCCTATAGCATGAGATGTGATATCCAAGTCCTTCCCATTCCAATCCTGAGACCCTTCCTATAGCATGTGATGTGATATCTCAATGCTTATACCAAACCTGAGACCCTTCCTATGGCATGAGATGTCATATACAACTCCTTCCCATTCCAATCCTGAGACCCTTCCTATAGCATGAGATGTGATATCCAACTTCTTCCCATTCCAATCCTGAGACCCTTCCTATAACATGAGATGTGATGTCTCAATGCTTCTAATACCAAACCTGAGATCTTTCCTATAACATGAGATGTGATATCCAACTCCTTCCCATTCCAATTCTGAGACCCTTCCTATAGCATGAGATGTGATATCTCAATGCTTATACCAAACCTGAGACCCTTCCTATAGCTTGAGATGTGATATCCAACTCCTTCCCATTCCAATCCTGAGACCCTTCCTATAGCATGAGATGTGATATCCAACTTCTTCCCATTCCAATCCTGAGACCCTTCCTATAACATGAGATGTGATGTCTCAATGCTTCTAATACCAAACCTGAGATCTTTCCTATAAAATGAGATGTGATATCCAACTCCTTCCCATTCCAATTCTGAGACCCTTCTGATAGCATGAGATGTGATATCTCAATGCCTCTAATACCAATCCTGAGACCCTTCCTATAACATGAGATGTGATATCCAACTCCTTCCCATTTCAACCTGAGACCCTTCCTATAGCATGAGATGGGATATCCAACTCCTTCCAAATCCAATTCTGATACCCTTCCGATAGCATGAGATGTGATATCCCAATGCTTCTACCAAACCTGAGACCCATACTATGGCATGAGATGTGATATCAAACTCCTTCCCATTCCAATCCTGAGACCCTTCCTATAGCATGAGATGTGATGTCTCAATGCTTCTAATACCAAACCTGAGATCCTTCCTATAACATGAGATGTGATATCCAACTCCTTCCCATTCCAATCCTGAGACCCTTCCTATAGCATGAGATGTGATATCTCAATGCTTATACCAAACCTGAGACCCTTCATATAGCATGAGATGTGATATCCAACTCCTTCCGATTCCAATCCTGAGACCCTTCCTATAGCATGAGATGTGATATCTCAATGCCTCTAATACCAAACCTGAGATCCTTCCTCTTACATGAAATGTGATATCCAACGCCTTTCCTTTCCAAACCTGAGAGCCTACCTATAGCATGAGATGTGATATCCAAGTCCTTCCCATTCCAATCCTTAGACCTTTCCTACAGCATGCAATATGATATCTCAATGATTCTAATAACAAACCTGAGACCCGTCCTATAACATGAGATGGGATATCCAACTCCTTCCCATTCCAATCCTGAGACACTTCCGATAGCAGAGATGTGATATCTCAATGCTTATACCAAACCTGAGACCCTTCCTATAACATGAGATGTGATATCCAACTCCTTCCCGTTCCAAACCTGAGACTCTTCCTATAGCATATGTGATATCCAACTCCTTCCCATTCCAAACATGAGACCCTTCCTATAGCAAGAATGTAATATCCAACTCCATCCCATTCCAATCCTGAGACCATTCCTATAGCATGAGATGTGACATCTCAATGCTTCTAATACCAAACCTGAGACCAGTCCTATAACATGAGATGGGATATCCAACTCCTTCCCCTTCCAAACCTGAGACCCTTCCTATAGCATGAGATGTGATATCCAACTCCTTCCCATCCCAATCCTGAGACACTTCCGATTGCAGAGATCTGATATCTCAATGCTTATACCAAACCTGAGACTCTTCCTATAACATGAGATGTGATATCCAACTCCTTCCCGTTCCAAACCTGAGACCCATCCTATAGCATGAGATGTGATATCCAACTCCTTCCGATTCCAATCCTGAGACCCTTCCGATAGCATGAGATGTGATATCTCAATGCTTCTAATACCAAACCTGAGATCCTTCCGATAACATGTGATGTGATATCCAAATCCTTCCCGTTCCAAACCTGAGACCATCCCTTTAGCATGAGATGTGCTATCCAACTCCTTCCCATTCCAATCCTGAGACCCTTATGATAGCATGAGATGTGATATCTCAATGCCTCTAATACCAAACCTGAGATACTTACGATAGCATGAGATGTGATATCTCAATGCTTCTAATACCAAACCTGAGATCCTTCCTATAACATGAGATGTGATATCCAAATCCTTCCCCTTCCAAACCTGAGACCCTCCCTTTAGCATGAGATGTGATATCCAACTCCTTCCCATTCCAATCCTGAGACCCTTCTGATAGCATGAGATGTGATATCTCAATGCCTCTAATACCAAACCTGAGATCCTACCTCTAACATGAAATGTGATATCCAACTCCTTCCCTTTCCAAACCTGAGACCCTGCCTATAGCATGAGATGTGATATCCAAGTCCTTCCCATTCCAATCCTGAGAGCCTTCCTATAGCATGTGATGTGATATCTCAATGCTTATACCAAACCTGAGACCCTTCCTATGGCATGAGATGTCATATACAACTCCTTCCCATTCCAATCCTGAGACCCTTCCTACAGCATGAGATGTGATATCTCAATGCTTATACCAAACCTGAGACCCTTCCTATAGCATGAGATGTGAGATCCAACTTCTTCCCATTCCAATCCTGAGACCCTTCCTATAACATGAGATGTGATGTCTCAATGCTTCTAATACCAAACCTGAGATCTTTCCTATAACATGAGATGTGATATCCAACTCCTTCCAATTCCAATTCTGAGACCCTTTATATAGCATGAGATGTGATATCTCAATGCTTATACCAAACCTGAGACTCTTCCTATAGCTTGAGATGTGATATCCAACTCCTTCCCATTCCAATCCTGAGACCCTTCCTATAGCATGAGATGTGATATCTCAATGCTTCTAATGCCAAACCTGAGATCCTTCCTCTAACATGAAATGTGATATCCAACTCCTTCCCCTTCCAAACCTGAGAGCCTTCCCATAGCATGAGATATGATATCCAAGTCCTTCCCATTCCAATCCTGAGACCCTTCCTATAACATGAGATGTGATATCCAACTCCTTCCCATTCCAATCCTGAGACCCTTCTGATAGCATGAGATGTGATATCTCAATGCCTCTAATACCAATCCTGAGACCCTTCCTATAACATGAGATGTGATATCCAACTCCTTCCCATTTCAACCTGAGACCCTTCCTATAGCATGAGATGGGATATCCAACTCCTTCCAAATCCAATTCTGATACCCTTCCGATAGCATGAGATGTGATATCCCAATGCTTCTACCAAACCTGAGACCCATACTATGGCATGAGATGTGATATCAAACTCCTTCCCATTCCAATCCAGAGTCCCTTCCTATAGCTTGAGATGTGATATCCAACTCCTTCCCATTCCAATTCCGAGACGCTTCCTATACCATGAGACTTGATATCTCAATGCTTCTAATACCAAACCTGAGACCCATCCTATAACATGAGATGTGATATCCAAATCCTTCCCCTTCCAAACCTTAGACCCTTCCTTTATCATGAGATGTGATATCCAACTCCTTCCCATTCCAATCCTGAGACCCTTCCGATATCATGAGATTTGTTATCTCAATGCTTCTAATATCAAACTTGAGACCCTCCCTATAGCATGAGATGTGACATCCGAGTCCTTCCCATTAAAATCCTGAGACCCTTCCGATAGCAGAGATGTCATATCTCAATGCTTATACCAAACCTGAGACCCTTCCTATGGCCTGAGATGTCATATACAACTCCTTCCCATTCCAATCCTGAGACCCTTCCTATAGCATGAGATGTGATATCTCAATGCTTATACCAAATCTGAGACCCTTCCTATAGCATGAGATGTGATATCCAACTCCTTCCCATTCCAATCCTGAGACCCTTCCTATAGCATGAGATGTGATGTCTCAATGCTTCTAATACCAAACCTGAGATCCTTCCTATAACATGAGATGTGATATCCAACTCCTTCCCATTCCAATCCTGAGACCCTTCCTGTAGCATGAGAAGTGCTATCTCCATGCTTATACCAAACCTGAGACCCTTCCTATAGCATGAGATGTGATATCCAAATCCTTCCCATTCCAATCCTGAGACCCTTCCTATAGCATGAGATGTGATATCTCAATGCTTATACCAAACCTGAGACCCTTCCTATAGCATGAGATGTGATATCTCAATGCCTCTAATACCAAACCTGAGATCCTTCCTCTAACATGAAATGTGATATCCAACTCCTTTCCTTTCCAAACCTGAGAGCCTACCTATAGCATGAGATGTGATATCCAAGTCCTTCCCATTCCAATCCTTAGACCCTTCCTACAGCATGCAATATGATATCTCAATGATTCTAATAACAAACCTGAGACCCGTCCTATAACATGAGATGGGATATCCAACTCCTTCCCATTCCAATCCTGAGACACTTCCGATAGCAGAGATGTGATATCTCAATGCTTATACCAAACCTGAGACCCTTCCTATAACATGAGATGTGATATCCAACTCCTTCCCGTTCCAAACCTGAGACCCTTCCTATAGCATATGTGATATCCAACTCCTTCCCATTCCACACATGAGACCCTTCCTATAGCAAGAATGTAATATCCAACTCCTTCCCATTCCAATCCTGAGACCATTCCTAATCCTGAGACCATTCCTATAGCATGAGATGTGATATCTCAATGCTTCTAATACCAAACCTGAGACCAGTCCTATAACATGAGATGGGATATCCAACTCCTTCCCCTTCCAAACCTGAGACCCTTCCTATAGCATGAGATGTGATATCCAACTCCTTCCCATCCCAATCCTGAGACACTTCCGATTGCAGAGATGTGATATCTCAATGCTTATACCAAACCTGAGACTCTTCCTATAACATGAGATGTGATATCCAACTCCTTCCCGTTCCAAACCTGAGACCCTTCCTATAGCATGAGATGTGATATCCAACTCCTTCCGATTCCAATCCTGAGACCCTTCCGATAGCATGAGATGTGATATCTCAATGCTTCTAATACCAAACCTGAGATCCTTCCTATAACATGTGATGTGATATCCAAATCCTTCCCCTTCCAAACCTGAGACCCTCCCTTTAGCATGAGATGTGCTATCCAACTCCTTCCCATTCCAATCCTGAGACCCTTATGATAGCATGAGATGTGATATCTCAATGCCTCTAATACCAAACCTGAGATACTTCCGATAGCATGAGATGTGATATCTCAACGCTTCTAATACCAAACCTGAGATCCTTCCTATAACATGAGATGTGATATCCATATCCTTCCCCTTCCAAACCTGAGACCCTCCCTTTAGCATGAGATGTGATATCCAACTCCTTCCCATTCCAATCCTGAGACCCCTCTGATAGCATGAGATGTGATATCTCAATGCCTCTAATACCAAACCTGAGATCCTACATCTAACATGAAATGTGATATCCAACTCCTTCCCTTTCCAAACCTGAGACCCTGCCTATAGCATGAGATGTGATATCCATGTCCTTCCCATTCCAATCCTGAGACCCTTCCTATAGCATGTGATGTGATATCTCAATGCTTATACCAAACCTGAGACCCTTCCTATGGCATGAGATGTCATATACAACTCCTTCCCATTCCAATCCTGAGACCCTTCCTATAGCATGAGATGTGATATCTCAATGCTTATACCAAACCTGAGACCCTTCCTATAGCATGAGATGTGATATCCAACTTCTTCCCATTCCAATCCTGAGACCCTTCCTATAACATGAGATGTGATGTCTCAATGCTTCTAATACCAAACCTGAGATCTTTCCTATAACATGAGATGTGATATCCAACTCCTTCCCATTCCAATTATGAGACCCTTCCTATAGCATGAGATGTGATATCTCAATGCTTATACCAAACCTGAGACCCTTCCTATAGCTTGAGATGTGATATCCAACTCCTTCCCATTCCAATCCTGAGACCCTTCCCATAGCATGAGATGTGATATCCAACTTCTTCCCATTCCAATCCTGAGACCCTTCCTATAACATGAGATGTGATGTCTCAATGCTTCTAATACCAAACCTGAGAACTTTCCTATAACATGAGATGTGATATCCAACTCCTTCCCATTCCAATTCTGAGACCCTTCTGATAGCATGAGATGTGATATCTCAATGCCTCTAATACCAATCCTGAGACCCTTCCTATAACATGAGATGTGATATCCAACTCCTTCCCATTTCAACCTGAGACCCTTCTGATAGCATGAGATGTGATATCTCAATGCCTCTAATACCAAACCTGAGATCCTACCTCTAACATAAAATGTGATATCCAACTCCTTCCCTTTCCAAACCTGAGACCCTGCCTATAGCATGAGATGTGATATCCAAGTTCTTCCCATTCCAATCCTGAGACCCCTCCTATAGCATGTGATGTGATATCTCAATGCTTATACCAAACCTGAGACCCTTCCTATGGCATGAGATGTCATATACAACTCCTTCCCATTCCAATCCTGAGACCCTTCCTATAGCATGAGATGTGATATCTCAATGCTTATACCAAACCTGAGTCCCTTCCTATAGCATGAGATGTGATATCCAACTCCTTCCCGTTCCAAACCTGAGACCCTTCCTATAGTATATGTGATATCCAACTCCTTCCCATTCCAAACATGAGACCCTTCCTATAGCAAGAATGAAATATCCAACTCCTTCCCATTCCAATCCTGAGACCATTCCTATAGCATGAGATGTGATATCTCAATGCTTCTAATACCAAACCTGAGATCCTTCCTATGACATGAGATGTGATATCCAACTCCTTCCCATTCCAATCCTGAGACCCTTCTGATAGCATGAGATGTGATATCTCAATGCCTCTAATACCAATCCTGAGACCCTTCCTATAACATGAGATGTGATATCCAACTCCTTCCCATTTCAACCTGAGACCCTTCCTATAGCATGACATGGGATATCCAACTCCTTCCAAATCCAATTCTGATACCCTTCCGATAACATGAGATGTGATATCCCAATGCTTCTACCAAACCTGAGACCCATACTATGGCATGAGATGTGATATCAAACTCCTTCCCATTCCAATCCTGAGACCCTTCCTATAGCATGAGATGTGATATCTCAATGCTTCTAATACCAAACCTGAGATCCTTCCTATAACATGAGATGTGATATCCAAATCCTTCCCATTCCAATCCTGAGACCCTTCCTATAGCATGAGATGTGATATCTCAATGCTTATACCAAACCTGAGACCCTTCCTATAGCATGAGATGTGATATCCAACTCCTTCCGATTCCAATCCTGAGACCCTTCCTATAGCATGAGATGTGATATCTCAATGCCTCTAATACCAAACCTGAGATCCTACCTCTGACATGAAATGTGATATCCAACTCCTTTCCTTTCCAAACCTGAGAGCCTACCTATAGCATGAGATGTGATATCCAAGTCCTTCCCATTCCAATCCTTAGACCCTTCCTACAGCATGCAATATGATATCTCAATGATTCTAATAACAAACCTGAGACCCGTCCTATAACATGAGATGGGATATCCAACCCCTTCCCATTCCAATCCTGAGACACTTCCGATAGCAGAGATGTGATATCTCAATGCTTATACCAAACTTGAGACCCTTCCTATAACATGAGATGTCATATCCAACTCCTTCCCGTTCCAAACCTGAGACCCTTCCTATAGCATATGTGATATCCAACTCCTTCCCATTCCACACATGAGACCCTTCCTATAGCAACAATGTAATATCCAACTCCTTCCCATTCCAATCCTGAGACCCTTCCTATAGCATGAGATGTGATATCTCAATGCCTCTAATACCAAACCTGAGATCCTTCCTCTGACATGAAATGTGATATCCAACTCCTTTCCTTTCCAAACCTGAGAGCCTACCTATAGCATGAGATGTGATATCCAAGTCCTTCCCATTCCAATCCTTAGACCCTTCCTACAGCATGCAATATGATATCTCAATGATTCTAATAACAAACCTGAGACCCGTCCTATAACATGAGATGGGATATCCAACTCCTTCCCCTTCCAAACCTGAGACCCTTCCTATAGCATGAGATGTGATATCCAACTCCTTCCCATCCCAATCCTGAGACACTTCCGATTGCAGAGATGTGATATCTCAATGCTTATACCAAACCTGAGACTCTTCCTATAACATGAGATGTGATATCCAACTCCTTCCCGTTCCAAACCTGAGACCCTTCCTATAGCATGAGATGTGATATCCAACTTCTTCCGATTCCAATCCTGAGACCCTTCCGATAGCATGAGATGTGATATCTCAATGCTTCTAATACCAAACCTGAGATCCTTCCTATAACATGTGATGTGATATCCAAATACTTCCCCTTATAAACCTGAGACCCTCCCTTTAGCATGAGATGTGCTATCCAACTCCTTCCCATTCCAATCCTGAGACCCTTATGATAGCATGAGATGTGATATCTCAATGCCTCCAATACCAAACCTGAGATACTTCCGATAGCATGAGATGTGATATCTCAATGCTTCTAATACCAAACCTGAGATCCTTCCTATAACATGAGATGTGATATCCAAATCCTTCCCCTTCCAAACCTGAGACCCTCCCTTTAGCATGAGATGTGATATCCAACTCCTTCCCATTCCGATCCTGAGACCCTTCTGATAGCATGAGATGTGATATCTCAATGCCTCTAATACCAAACCTGAGATCCTACCTCTAACATGAAATGTGATATCCAACTCCTTCCCTTTCTAAACCTGAGACCCTGCCTATAGCATGAGATGTGATATCCAAGTCCTTCCCATTCCAATCCTGAGACCCTTCCTATAGCATGTGATGTGATATCTCAATGCTTATACCAAACCTGAGACCCTTCCTATGGCATGAGATGTCATATACAACTCCTTCCCATTCCAATCCTGAGACCCTTCCTATAGCATGAGATGTGATATCCAACTTCTTCCCATTCCAATCCTGAGACCCTTCCTATAACATGAGATGTGATGTCTCAATGCTTCTAATACCAAACCTGAGATCTTTCCTATAACATGAGATGTGATATCCAACTCCTTCCCATTCCAATTCTGAGACCCTTCCTATAGCATGAGATGTGATATCTCAATGCTTATACCAAACCTGAGACCCTTCCTATAGCTTGAGATGTGATATCCAACTCCTTCCCATTCCAATCCTGAGACCCTTCCTATAGCATGAGATGTGATATCCAACTTCTTCCCATTCCAATCCTGAGACCCTTCCTATAACATGAGATGTGATGTCTCAATGCTTCTAATACCAAACCTGAGATCTTTCCTATAAAATGAGATGTGATATCCAACTCCTTCCCATTCCAATTCTGAGACCCTTCTGATAGCATGAGATGTGATATCTCAATGCCTCTAATACCAATCCTGAGACCCTTCCTATAACATGAGATGTGATATCCAACTCCTTCCCATTTCAACCTGAGACCCTTCCTATAGCATGAGATGGGATATCCAACTCCTTCCAAATCCAATTCTGATACCCTTCCGATAGCATGAGATGTGATATCCCAATGCTTCTACCAAACCTGAGACCCATACTATGGCATGAGATGTGATATCAAACTCCTTCCCATTCCAATCCTGAGACCCTTCCTATAGCATGAGATGTGATGTCTCAATGCTTCTAATACCAAACCTGAGATCCTTCCTATAACATGAGATGTGATATCCAACTCCTTCCCATTCCAATCCTGAGACCCTTCCTATAGCATGAGATGTGATATCTCAATGCTTATACCAAACCTGAGACCCTTCATATAGCATGAGATGTGATATCCAACTCCTTCCGATTCCAATCCTGAGACCCTTCCTATAGCATGAGATGTGATATCTCAATGCCTCTAATACCAAACCTGAGATCCTTCCTCTTACATGAAATGTGATATCCAACGCCTTTCCTTTCCAAACCTGAGAGCCTACCTATAGCATGAGATGTGATATCCAAGTCCTTCCCATTCCAATCCTTAGACCCTTCCTACAGCATGCAATATGATATCTCAATGATTCTAATAACAAACCTGAGACCCGTCCTATAACATGAGATGGGATATCCAACTCCTTCCCATTCCAATCCTGAGACACTTCCGATAGCAGAGATGTGATATCTCAATGCTTATACCAAACCTGAGACCCTTCCTATAACATGAGATGTGATATCCAACTCCTTCCCGTTCCAAACCTGAGACTCTTCCTATAGCATATGTGATATCCAACTCCTTCCCATTCCAAACATGAGACCCTTCCTATAGCAAGAATGTAATATCCAACTCCATCCCATTCCAATCCTGAGACCATTCCTATAGCATGAGATGTGACATCTCAATGCTTCTAATACCAAACCTGAGACCAGTCCTATAACATGAGATGGGATATCCAACTCCTTCCCCTTCCAAACCTGAGACCCTTCCTATAGCATGAGATGTGATATCCAACTCCTTCCCATCCCAATCCTGAGACACTTCCGATTGCAGAGATCTGATATCTCAATGCTTATACCAAACCTGAGACTCTTCCTATAACATGAGATGTGATATCCAACTCCTTCCCGTTCCAAACCTGAGACCCATCCTATAGCATGAGATGTGATATCCAACTCCTTCCGATTCCAATCCTGAGACCCTTCCGATAGCATGAGATGTGATATCTCAATGCTTCTAATACCAAACCTGAGATCCTTCCGATAACATGTGATGTGATATCCAAATCCTTCCCGTTCCAAACCTGAGACCATCCCTTTAGCATGAGATGTGCTATCCAACTCCTTCCCATTCCAATCCTGAGACCCTTATGATAGCATGAGATGTGATATCTCAATGCCTCTAATACCAAACCTGAGATACTTACGATAGCATGAGATGTGATATCTCAATGCTTCTAATACCAAACCTGAGATCCTTCCTATAACATGAGATGTGATATCCAAATCCTTCCCCTTCCAAACCTGAGACCCTCCCTTTAGCATGAGATGTGATATCCAACTCCTTCCCATTCCAATCCTGAGACCCTTCTGATAGCATGAGATGTGATATCTCAATGCCTCTAATACCAAACCTGAGATCCTACCTCTAACATGAAATGTGATATCCAACTCCTTCCCTTTCCAAACCTGAGACCCTGCCTATAGCATGAGATGTGATATCCAAGTCCTTCCCATTCCAATCCTGAGAGCCTTCCTATAGCATGTGATGTGATATCTCAATGCTTATACCAAACCTGAGACCCTTCCTATGGCATGAGATGTCATATACAACTCCTTCCCATTCCAATCCTGAGACCCTTCCTACAGCATGAGATGTGATATCTCAATGCTTCTACCAAACCTGAGACCCTTCCTATAGCATGAGATGTGAGATCCAACTTCTTCCCATTCCAATCCTGAGACCCTTCCTATAACATGAGATGTGATGTCTCAATGCTTCTAATACCAAACCTGAGATCTTTCCTATAACATGAGATGTGATATCCAACTCCTTCCAATTCCAATTCTGAGACCCTTTATATAGCATGAGATGTGATATCTCAATGCTTATACCAAACCTGAGACTCTTCCTATAGCTTGAGATGTGATATCCAACTCCTTCCCATTCCAATCCTGAGACCCTTCCTATAGCATGAGATGTGATATCTCAATGCTTCTAATGCCAAACCTGAGATCCTTCCTCTAACATGAAATGTGATATCCAACTCCTTCCCCTTCCAAACCTGAGAGCCTTCCCATAGCATGAGATATGATATCCAAGTCCTTCCCATTCCAATCCTGAGACCCTTCCTATAACATGAGATGTGATATCCAACTCCTTCCCATTCCAATCCTGAGACCCTTCTGATAGCATGAGATGTGATATCTCAATGCCTCTAATACCAATCCTGAGACCCTTCCTATAACATGAGATGTGATATCCAACTCCTTCCCATTTCAACCTGAGACCCTTCCTATAGCATGAGATGGGATATCCAACTCCTTCCAAATCCAATTCTGATACCCTTCCGATAGCATGAGATGTGATATCCCAATGCTTCTACCAAACCTGAGACCCATACTATGGCATGAGATGTGATATCAAACTCCTTCCCATTCCAATCCAGAGTCCCTTCCTATAGCTTGAGATGTGATATCCAACTCCTTCCCATTCCAATTCCGAGACGCTTCCTATACCATGAGACTTGATATCTCAATGCTTCTAATACCAAACCTGAGACCCATCCTATAACATGAGATGTGATATCCAAATCCTTCCCCTTCCAAACCTTAGACCCTTCCTTTATCATGAGATGTGATATCCAACTCCTTCCCATTCCAATCCTGAGACCCTTCCGATATCATGAGATTTGTTATCTCAATGCTTCTAATATCAAACTTGAGACCCTCCCTATAGCATGAGATGTGACATCCGAGTCCTTCCCATTAAAATCCTGAGACCCTTCCGATAGCAGAGATGTCATATCTCAATGCTTATACCAAACCTGAGACCCTTCCTATGGCCTGAGATGTCATATACAACTCCTTCCCATTCCAATCCTGAGACCCTTCCTATAGCATGAGATGTGATATCTCAATGCTTATACCAAATCTGAGACCCTTCCTATAGCATGAGATGTGATATCCAACTCCTTCCCATTCCAATCCTGAGACCCTTCCTATAGCATGAGATGTGATGTCTCAATGCTTCTAATACCAAACCTGAGATCCTTCCTATAACATGAGATGTGATATCCAACTCCTTCCCATTCCAATCCTGAGACCCTTCCTGTAGCATGAGAAGTGCTATCTCCATGCTTATACCAAACCTGAGACCCTTCCTATCGCATGAGATGTGATATCCAAATCCTTCCCATTCCAATCCTGAGACCCTTCCTATAGCATGAGATGTGATATCTCAATGCTTATACCAAACCTGAGAGCCTACCTAGAGCATGAGATGTGATATCCAAGTCCATCCCATTCCAATCCTTAGACCCTTCCTACAGCATGCGATGTGATATCTCAATGATTCTAATACCAAACCAGAGACCTGTCCTATAACATGAGATGGGATATCCAACTCCTTCCCATTCCAAACCTGAGACCCTTCCTACAGCATGCAATGTGATATCTCAATGCTTCTAATACCAAACCTAAGACCAGTCCTATAACATGAGATGGGATATCCAACTCCTTCCCCTTCCAAACCTGAGACCCTTCCTATTACATGAGATGTGATATCCAACTCCTTCCCATCCCAATCCTGAGACACTTCCGATTGCAGAGATGTGATATCTCAATGCTTATACCAAACCTGAGACCCTTCCTATAACATGAGATGTGATATCCAACTCCTTCCCGTTCCAAACCTGAGACACTTCCTATAGCATATGTGATATCCAACTCCTTCCCATTCCAAACATGAGACCCTTCCTATAGCAAGAATGTAATATCCAACTCCTACCCATTCCAATCCTGAGACCATTCCTATAGCATGAGATGTGATATATCAATGCTTCTAATACCAAACCTGAGATCCTTCCTATGACATGAGATGTGATATCCAAATCCTTCCCATTCCAATCCTGAGACCCTTCCTTCTAACATGAGATGTGATGTCTCAATGCTTCTAATACCAAACCTGAGATCTTTCCTATAACATGAGATGTGATATCCAACTCCTTCCCTTTCCAATTCTGAGACCCTTCCTATAGCATGAGATGTGATATCTCATTGCTTATACCAAACCTGAGACCCTTCCTATAGCTTGAGATGTGATATCCAACTCCTTCCCATTCCAATCCTGAGACCCTTCCTATAGCGTGAGATGTGATATCTCAATGCCTCTAATACCAAACCTGAGATCCTTCCTCTAACATGAAATGTGATATCCAACTCCTTCCCCTTCCAAACCTGAGAGCCTTCCCATAGCATGAGATATGATATCCAAGTCCTTCCCATTCCAATCCTGAGACCCTTCCTATAAAATGAGATGTGATATCCAACTCCTTCCCATTCCAACCTGAGACCCTTCCTATAGCATGAGATGGGATATCCAACTCCTTCCATATCCAATACTGATACCCTTCCGATAGCATGAGATGTGATATCCCAATGCTTCTACCAAACCTGAGACCCATACTATGGCATGAGATGTGATATCAAACTCCTTCCCATTCCAATCCTGAGACCCTTCCTATAGCTTGAGATGTGATATCCAACTCCTTCCCATTCCAATTCTGAGACCCTTCCTATACCATGAGACTTGATATCTCAATGCTTCTAATACCAAACCTGAGACCCATCCTATAACATGGGATGTGATATCCAAATCCTTCCCCTTCCAAACCTTAGACCCTTCCTTTATCATGAGATGTGATATCCAACTCCTTCCCTTTCCAATCCTGAGACCCTTCCGATATCATGAGATTTGTTATCTCAATGCTTCTAATATCAAACTTGAGACCCTCCCTATAGCATGAGATGTGACATCCATGTCCTTCCCATTAAAATCCTGAGACACTTCCGATAGCAGAGATGTGATATCTCAATGCTTATACCAAACCTGAGACCCTTCCTATGGCCTGAGATGTCATATACAACTCCTTCCCATTAAAATCCTGAGACCCTTCCTATAGCATGAGATGTGATATCCAACTCCTTCCCATTCCAATCCTGAGACCCTTCCTATAGCATGAGATCTGATGTCTGAATGCTTCTAATAGCAAACCTGAGATCCTTCCTATAACATGAGATGTGATATCCAACTCCTTCCCATTCCAATCCTGAGACCCTTCCTATAGCATGAGAAGTGATATCTCCATGCTTATACCAAACCTGAGACCCTTCCTATGGCCTGAGATGTCATATACAACTCCTTCCCATTCCAACCTGAGACCCTTCCTATAGCATGAGATGGGATATCCAACTCCTTCCCATTCCAATCCTGAGACCCTTCCTATAGCATGAGATGTGATGTCTGAATGCTTCTAATACCAAACCTGAGATCCTTCCTATAACATGAAATGTGATATCCAACTCCTTCCCCTTCCAAACCTGAGAGCCTTCCCATAGCATGAGATATGATATCCAAGTCCTTCCCATTCCAATCCTGAGACCCTTCCTATAACATGAGATGTGATATCCAACTCCTTCCCATTCCAACCTGAGACCCTTCCGATAGCATGAGATGTGATATCCCAATGCTTCTACCAAACCTGAGACTCATACTATGGCATGAGATGTGATATCAAACTCCTTCCCATTCCATTCCTGAGACCCTTCCTATAACATGAGATGTGATATCCAACTCCTTCCCATTCCAACCTGAGACCCTTCCGATAGCATGAGATGTGATATCCCAATGCTTCTACCAAACCTGAGACCCATACTATGGCATGAGATGTGATATCAAACTCCTTCCCATTCCATTCCTGAGACCCTTCCTATAGCTTGAGATGTGATATCCAAGTCCTTCCCATTCCAATCCTGAGACCCTTCCTATAACATGAGATGTGATATCCAAATCCTTCCCATTCCAATCCTGAGACCCTTCTATAACATGAGATGTGATATCCAACTCCTTCCCATTCCAACCTGAAACCCTTCCGATAGCATGAGATGTGATATCCCAATGTTTCTACCAAACCTGAGACCCATACTATGGCATGAGATGTGATATCAAACTCCTTCCCATTCCATTCATGAGACCCTTCCTATAGCTTGAGATGTGATATCCAACTCCTTCCCATTCCAATTCTGAGACCCTTCCTATACCATGAGACTTGATATCTCAATGCTTCTAATACCAAACCTGAGACCCATCCTATAACATGGGATGTGATATCCAAATCCTTCCGCTTCCAAACCTTAGACCCTTCCTTTATCATGAGATGTGATATCCAACTCCTTCCCATTCCAATCCTGAGACCCTTCCGATATCATGAGATTTGTTATCTCAATGCTTCTAATATCAAAATTGAGACCTTACCTATAGCATGAGATGTGACATCCAAGTCCTTCCCATTAGAATCCTGAGACCCTTCCGATAGCAGAGATGTGATATCTCAGTGCTTATACCAAACCTGAGACCCTTCCTATGGCCTGAGATGTCATATACAACTCCTTCTCATTAAAATCCTGAGACCCTTCCTATAGCATGAGATGTGATATCCAACTCCTTCCCATTCCAATCCTGATACCCTTCCTATAGCATGAGATGTGATATCTCAATGCTTATACCAAACCTGAGACCCTTCCTATAGCATGAGATGTGATATCCAACTTCTTCCCATTCCAATCCTGAGACCCTTCCTATAACATGAGATGTGATGTCTCAATGCTTCTAATACCAAACCTGAGATCCTTCCTATAACATGAGATGTGATATCCAACTCCTTCCCATTCCCATCCTGAGACACTTCCTATAACATGAGATGTGATATCCAACTCCTTCCTATTCCAACCTGAGACCCTTCCGATAGCATGAGATGTGATATCCCAATGCTTCTACAAAACCCGAGACCCATACTATGGCATGAGATGTGATAACAAACTCCTTCCCATTCCAATCCTGAGACCCTTCCTATAGCTTGAGTTGTGATATCCAACTCCTTCCCATTCCAATTCTGAGACCCTTCCTATACCATGAGACTTGATATCTCAATGCTTCTAATACCAAACCTGAGACCCATCCTATAACATGGGATGTGATATCCAAATCCTTCCCCTTCTAAACCTTAGACCCTTCCTTTATCATGAGATGTGATATCCAACTCCTTCCCATTCCAATCCTGAGACCCTTCCGATATCATGAGATTTGTTATCTCAATGCTTCTAATATCAAACTTGAGACCCTCCCTATAGCATGAGATGTGACATCCAAGTCCTTCCCATTAGAATCCTGAGACCCTTCCGATAGCAGAGATGTGATATCTCAATGCTTATACCAAACCTGAGACCCTTCCTATGGCCTGAGATGTCATATACAACTCCTTCTCATTAAAATCCTGAGACCCTTCCTATAGCATGAGATTTGATATCCAACTCCTTCCCATTCCAATTATAATACCCTTCCTATAGCATGAGATGTGATATCTCAATGCTTATACCAAACCTGAGACCCTTCCTATAGCATGAGATGTGATATCCAACTTCTTCCCATTCCAATCCTGAGACCCTTCCTATAACATGAGATGTGATGTCTCAATGCTTCTAATACCAAACCTGAGATCCTTCCTATAACATGAGATGTGATATCCAACTCCTTCCCATTCCAATCCTGAGACCCTTCCTATAGCATGAGAAGTGATATCTCCATGCTTATACCAAACCTGAGACCCTTTCTATGGCCTGAGATATCATATACAACTCCTTCCCATTCCAATCTTGAGGCCCTTCCTATAGCATGAGATGTGATATCCAACTCCTTCCCATTCCAACCTGAGACCCTTCCTATAGCATGAGATGGGATATCCAACTCCTTCCAAATCCAATACTGATACCCTTCCGATAGCATGAGATGTGATATCCCAATGCTTCTACCAAACCTGAGGCCCATACTATGGCATGAGATGTGATATCAAACTCCTTCCCATTCCAATCCTGAGACCCTTCCTATAGCTTGAGATGTGATATCCAACTCCTTCCCATGTCAATTCTGAGACCCTTCCTATACCATGAGACTTGATATCTCAATGCTTCTAATACCAAACCTGAGACCCGTCCTATAACATGAGATGTGATATCCAAATCCTTCCCCTTCCAAACCTTAGACCCTTCCTTTATCATGAGATGTGATATCCAACTCCTTCCCATTCCAATCCTGAGACCCTTCCGATATCATGAGATTTGTTATCTCAATGCTTCTAATATCAAACTTGAGACCCTCCCTATAGCATGAGATGTGACATCTAAGTCCTTCCCATTCCAATCCTGAGACCCTTCCTATAGCATGAGATGTGATATCTCAATGCATCTAATACCAAACCTGAGACCCTTCCTATAACATGAGATGGGATATCCAACTCCTTCCCATTCCAATCCTGAGACCCTTCCGATAGCAGAGATGTTATATCTCAATGCTTATACCAAACCTGAGACCCTTCCTATGGCCTGAGATGTCATATACAACTCCTTCCCATTCCAATCCTGAGACCCTTCCTATAGCATGAGATGTGATATCTCAATGCTTATACCAAATCTGAGACCCTTCCTATAGCATGAGATGTGATATCCAACTCCTTCCCATTCCAATCCTGAGACCCTTCCTATAGCATGAGATGTGATGTCTCAATGCTTCTAATACCAAACCTGAGATCCTTCCTATAACATGAGATGTGATATCCAACTCCTTCCCATTCCAATCCTGAGACCCTTCCTATAGCATGAGAAGTGATATCTCCATGCTTATACCAAACCGGAGACCCTTCCTATAGCATGAGATGTGATATCCAAATCCTTCCCATTCCAATCCTGAGACCCTTCCTACAGCATGCAATGTGATATCTCAATGATTCTAATACCAAACCTGAGACCCTTCCTATAACATGAGATGTGATATCCAACTCCTTCCCGTTCCAAACCTGAGACACTTCCTATAGCATATGTGATATCCAACTCCTTCCCATTCCAAACATTAGACCCTTCCTATAGCAAGAATGTAATATCCAACTCCTACCCCTTCCAATCCTGAGACCATTCCTATAGCATGAGATGTGATATATCAATGCTTCTAATACCAAACCTGAGATCCTTCCTATGACATGAGATGTGATATCCAAATCCTTCCCATTCCAATCATGAGACCCTTCCTATAGCAAGAGATGTGATATCCAAATCCTTCCCATTCCAATCCTGAGACCCTTCCTATAACATGAATTGTGATATCCAACTCCTTCCCATTCCAACCTGAGACCCTTCCTATAGCATGAGAAGGGATATCCAACTCCTTCCCAATCCAATCCTGAGACCCTTCCGATAGCAGAGATGTGATATCACAATGCTTATACCAAACCTGAGACCCTTCCTATGGCATGAGATGTGATATCCAACTCCTTGCCATTCAAATCCTGAGACCCCTACTATATCATGAGATGTGATATCTCAATGCTCCTACCAAACCTGAGACCCTTCCTTTAGCATGAGATGTGATATCCAAATCCTTCATATTCCAATCCTGAGGCCCTTCCTATTGGATGAGATGTGATATCCAACTCCTTCCCATTCCAACCCTGAGACCCTTCCTATACCATGAGATGTGATATCTCAATGCTTCTAATACCAAACCTGGGACCCGTCCTATAACATGAGATATGATATCCAAATCCTTCCCCTTCCAAACCTGAGACCCTTCCTTTGGCATGAGATGTGATATCCAAATCCTTCCCATTCCAATCCTAAAACCCTTCCTATAGCATGAGATGTGATATCTCAATGTTTCTAATAAAAAACCTTAGACCCTTCCTATAGCAAGAGATGTGATATCCAAATTCTTCCCATTCCAATCCTGAGACCCTTCCTATAACATGAGATGTGATATCCAACTCCTTCCGATTCCAACCTGAGACCCTATAGTATGAGAAGGGATATCCAACTCCTTCCCAATCCAATCCTGAGACCCTTCCGATAGCAGAGATGTGATATCTCAATGCTTATACCAAACCTGAGACCCTTCCTATGGCATGAGATGTGATATCCAACTCCTTGCCATTCAAATCCTGAGACCCTCCCTATAACAAGATATGTCATATCCAACTCTTTCCCATTCCAAACCTGAGACCCTTCCTTTAGCATGAGATGTGATATCCAGATCCTTCACATTACAATACTGAGACCCTTCCTATAGCATGAGATGTGATATCTCAATGCTTCTAATACCAAACCTGAGATCCTTCCTATAACATGAGATGTGATATCCAACTACTTCCCATTCCAAACCTGAGACCCTTCCGATAGCATGAGATGTGATATCTCAATGCTTCAAAAACCAAACATGAGAACCATCCTATAACATGAGATGTGAAATCCAAATCCTTCCCTTCCCAAACCTGAGACTCTTCCTATAGCATGAGATGTGATATCTCAATGCTTCTACCAAACCTGAAACCCTTCCTATAGCATGAGATGTGATATCCAACTCCTTCCCATTCCAATCCTGACACACTTCCTATAGCATGAGATGTGATATCTCAATGCTTCTAATACCAAACCTGAGACCCGTCCTATAACATGAGATGTGATATCCAAATCCTTCCCCTTCCAAACCTGAGACCCTTCCTTTAGCATGAGATGTGATATCCAGCTCCTCCCATTCCAATCCTGAGACCCTTCCTATAGCATGAGATGTGAAATCTCAATGCTTCTAATATCAAAATTGAGACCCTCCCTATAGCATGAGATGTGATATCTAAGTCCGTCCCAATCCAATCCGGAGACCCTTCCGATAGCAGAGATGTGATATCTCAATGCTTATACCAAACCTGAGACCCTTCCTATAGCATGAGATGTGATATCCAACTCCTTCCCATTCCAATCCTGAGCCCTTCCTATAGCATGAGATGTGATATCTCAATGCTTCTACCAAAACTGAGACCCTTCCTTTAGCATGAGATGTGATATCCAACTCCTTCCCATTCCAATCCTGAGACCCTTCCTATAGCATGAGATGTGATATCTCAATGCTTCTAATACCAAACCTGAGACCCTTCCTACAACATGAGATGTGATATCCAACTCCTTCCCATTCCAATCCTGAGACCCTTCCTATAGCATGAGATGTGATATCTCAATGCTTCTAATACCAAACCTGAGATCCTTCCGATAGCATGAGTTGTGCTATCTCAATGCTTCTAATACCAAACCTGGGATCCTTCCTATAACATGAGATGTGATATCCAAATCCTTCCCCTTCCAAACCTGAGACCCTCCCTTTAGCATGAGATGTGATATCCAACTCCTTCCCATTCCAATCCTGATACCCTTCTGATAGCATGAGATGTGATATCTCAATGCCTCTAATACCAAACCTGAGATCCTACCTCTAACATGAAATGTGATAGCCCACTCCTTCCCTTTCCAAACCTGAGAGCCTTCCTACAGCATGAGATGTGATATCCAAGTCCTTCCCATTCCAATCCTGAGACCCTTCCTATAACATGAGATGTGATATCCAACTCCTTCCCATTCCAATCCTGAGACCCTTCCGATAGCATGAGATGTGATATCTCAATGCTTCTAATATCAAAACTGAGACCCTCCCTATAGCATGAGATGTGATATCTAAGTCCTTCCCATTCCAATCCTGAGACCCTTTCCGATAGCAGAGATGTGATATCTCAATGCTTATACCAAACCTGAGACCCTTCCTATAGCATGAGATGTGATATCCAACTCCATCCCAGTCCAATCCTGAGAACCTTCCTATAGCATGAGATGTGATATCTCAATGCTTCTAATACCAAACCTGAGATCCTTCCGATAGCATGAGTTGTGATATCTCAATGCTTCTAATACCAAACCTGAGATCCTTCCTATAACATGAGATGTGATATCCAAATCCTTCCCCTTCCAAACCTGAGACCCTCCCTTTAGCATGAGATGTGATATCCAACTCCTTCCCATTCCAATCCTGATACCCTTCTGATAGCATGAGATGTGATATCTCAATGCCTCTAATACCAAACCTGAGATCCTACCTCTAACATGAAATGTGATAGCCCACTCCTTCCCTTTCCAAACCTGAGAGTCTTCCTACAGCATGAGATGTGATATCCAAGTCCTTCCCATTCCAATCCTGAGACCCTTCCTATAACATGAGATGTGATATCCAACTCCTTCCCATTCCAACCTTAGACCCTTCCTATAGCATGAGATGGGATATCCAACTCCTTCCAAATCCAATCCTGATACCCTTCCGATAGCATGAGATGTGATATCCCAATGCTTCTACAAAACCTGAGACCCATACCATGGCATGAGATGTGATATCAAACTCCTTCCCATTCCAATCCTGAGACTCATCCTGTAGCTTGAGATGTGATATCCAACTCCTTCCCATTCCAATCCTGAGACCCTTCCTATAGCTTGAGATGTGATATCCAACTCCTTCCCATTCCAATTCTGAGGCCCGTCCTATACCATGAGACTTGATATCTCAATGCTTCTAATACCAAACCTGAGACCCTTCCTATAACATGTCGATGTGATATCCAAGTCCTTCCCATTACAATCCTGGGACCCTTCCCATAGCTTGAGATGTGATATCCAACTCCTTCCCATTCCAATTCTGAGACCCGTCCTATACCATGAGACTTGATATCTCAATGCTTCTAATGCCAAACCTGAGACCGGTCCTACACCATGAGATGTGATATACAAATCCTTCCCCTTCCAAACCTTAGACCCTTCCTATAGCATGAGATGTGATATCGCAATGCTTCTAATACCAAACCTGAGACCCTTCTTATAACGAGATGGGATATCCAACTCCTTCCCATTCCAATCCTGAGACCCTTCCGATAGCAGAGATGTGATATCTCAATGCTTATACCAAACCTGAGACCCTTCCTATGGCATGAGATGTCATATACAACTCCTTCAGATTCCAATCCTGAGACCCTTCCTATAGCATGAGATGGGATATCTCAATGCTTATACCAAACCTGAGACCCTTCCTATAGCATGAGATGTGATATCCAACTCCTTCCCGTTCCAAACCTGATACCCTTCCTATAGCATGAGATGTGATATCCAACTCCTTCCCATCCCAATCCTGAGACACCTCCGATAGCAGAGATGTGATATCTCAATGCTTATACCAAACCTGAGACTCTTCCTATGACATGAGATGTGATATCCAACTCCTTCCCGTTCCAACCTGATACCCTTCCTATAGCATGAGATGTGATATCCAAGTCCTTCCCATTCCAATCCTGAGACCTTTCCGATAGCATGAGATGTGATATCTCAATGCTTCTAATACCAAACCTGTGATCCTTCCTATAACATGAGATGCGATATCCAAATCCTTCCCCTTCCAAACCTGAGACCCTCCCTTTAGCATGAGATGTGATATCCAACTCCTTCCCATTCCAATCCTGAGACCCTTCTGATAGCATGAGATGTGATATCTCAATGCCTCTAACAGCAAACCTGAGATCCTTCCGATAGCATGAGATGTGATATCTCAATGCTTCTAATACCAAACCTGAGATCCTTCCTATAACATGAGATGTGATATCCAAATCCTTCCCCTTCCAAACCTGAGACCCTCCCTTTAGCATGAGATGTGATATCCAACTCCTTCCCATTCCAATCCTGAGACCCTTCTGATAGCATGAGATGTGATATCTCAATGCCTCTAATACCAAACCTGAGATCCTTCCGATAGCATGAGATGTGATATCTCAATGCTTCTAATACCAAACCTGAGATCCTTCCTATAACATGAGATGGGATATCCAACTCCTTCCCATTCCAATCCTGAGACCCTTCTGATAGCAGAGATGTGATATCTCAATGCTTATACCAAACCTGAGACCCTTCCTATGGCATGAGATGTCATATACAACTCCTTCCCATTCCAATCCTGAGACCCTTCCTATAGTATGAGATGTGATGTCTCAATGCTTCTAATACCAAACCTGAGATCCTTCCTATGGCATGAGATGTCATATAAAACTCCTTCCCATTCCAAACCTGAGACCCTTCCTACGGCATGAGATGTCATATACAACTCCTTCCCATTCCAATCCTGAGACCCTTTCTATAGCATGAGATGTGATATCTCAATGCTTATACCAAACCTGAGACTCTTCCTATAACATGAGATGTGATATCCAACTCCTTCCAATTCCAAACCTGAGACCCTTCCTATAGCATGATATGTGATATCCAACTCCTTCCCATTCCAATCCTGAGACCCTTCCTATAGCATGAGATTTGATATCTCAATGCTTCTAAGACCAAACCTGAGATCCTTCCTATAACATGAGATGTGATATCCAAATCCTTCCCCTTCCAAACCTGAGACCCTCTCTTTAGCATGAGATGTGATATCCAACTCCTTCCCATTCCAATCCTGAGACCGTTCTGATAGCATGAGATGTGATATTTCAATGCCTCTAATACCAAACCTGAGATCCTTCCGATAGCATGAGATGTGCTATCTCAATTCTTCTAATACCAAACCTGAGATCATTCCTATAACACGAGATGTGATATCCAAATCCTTCCCCTTCCAAAACTGAGACCCTCCCTTTAGCATGAGATGTGATATCAAACTCCTTCCCATTCCAATCCTGAGACCCTTCTGATAGCATGAGATGTGATATCTCAATGCCTCTAATACCAAACCTGAGATCCTACCTCTAACATGAAATGTGATACCCAACTCCTTCCCCTTCCAAACCTGAGAGCCTTCCTATAGCATGAGATGTGATATCGAAGTATTTCCCATTCCAATCCTGAGACCTTTCCTATAACATGAGATGTGATATCCAACTCCTTCCCATTCCAACCTGAGACCCTTCCTATAGCATGAGATGGGATATCTCAATCCCTCTAATACCAAACCTGAGATCGTTTGGATAGCATGAGATGTGATATCTCAATGCTTCTAATACCAAACCTGAGATCCTTCCTATAACATGAGATGTGATATCAAAATTCTTCAACTTCCAAACCTGAGACCCTCCCTTTAGCATGAGATGTGATATCCAACTCCTTCCCTTTCCAAACGTGAGACCCTCCCTATAGCATGAGATGTGATATCCAAGTCCTTCCCATTCCAATCCTGAGACCCTTCCTATAGCATGAGATGTGATATCTCAATGCTTCCAATACCAAACCTGACACCCTTCCTATAACATAAGATGGGATATCCAACTCCTTCCCATTACAATCCTGAGACCCTTCCAATAGCAGAGATGTGATATCTCAATGCTTATACCAAACCTGAGACCCTTCCTGTGGCATGAGATGTCATATACAACTCCTTCCCATTCCAATCCTGAGACCCTTCCTATAGCATGAGATGTGATATCTCAATGCTTATACCAAACCTGAGACCCTTCCTATAGCATGAGATGTGATATCCAACTCCTTCCCATTCCAATCCTGAGACCCTTCCTATAACATGAGATGGTATGTCTCAATGCTTCTAATACGAAACCTGAGATCCTTCCTATGGCATGAGATGTCATATAAAACTCCTTCCCATTCCATTCCTGAGACCCTTCCTATAGCATGAGATGTGATATCCAACTCCTTCCCATTCCAATCCTGAGAACCTTCCTATAGCATAAGATGTGATATCTCAATGCTTCTAAGACCAAACCTGAGATCCTTCCTATAACATGAGATGTGATATCCAAATCCTTCCCCTTCCAAACCTGAGACCCTCCCTTTAGCATGAGATGTGATATCCAACTCCATCCCATTCCAATCCTGAGACCGTTCTGATAGCATGAGATGTGATATTTCAATGCTTCTAATACCAAACCTGAGATCCTTCCGATAGCATGAGATGTGATATCTCAATTCTTCTAATACCAAACTTGAGATCCTTCCTATAACACGAGATGGGATATCCAAATCCTTCCTCTTCCAAACCTGAGACCCTCCCTTTAGCATGAGATGTGATAACCAACTCCTTCCCATTCCAATCCTGAGACCCTTCTGATAGCATGAGATGTTATATCTCAATGCCTCTAATACCAAACCTGAGATCCTACCTCTAACATGAAATGTGATATCCAAATCCTTCCCCTTCCAAACCTGGGAGCGTTCCTATAACATGAGATTTGATATCGAAGTCCTTCCCATTCCAATCCTGAGAGCCTTCCTATAACATGAGATGTGATATCCAACTCCTTCCCATTCCAATCCTGAGACCCTTCCTATAGCATGAGATGTGATGTCTCAATGCTTCTAATACCAAATCTGAGATCCTTCCTATAACATGAGATGTGATATCCAACTCCTTCCCATTCCAATCCTGAGACCCTTCCTATAGCATGAGATGTGATATCTCAATGCTTATACCAAACCTGAGACCCTTCCTATTGCATGAGATGTGATATCCAAATCCTTCCCATTCCAATCCTGAGACCCTTACTATAGCATGAGATGTGATATCTCAATGCCTCTAATACCAAACCTGAGATCCTTCCTCTAACATGAAATGTGATATCCAACTCCTTCCCTTTCCAAACCTGAGAGCCTACCTATAACATGAGATGTGATATCCAACTCCTTCACATTCCAACCTGAGACCCTTCCTATAGCATGAGATGGGATATTAAACTACTTCCAAATCCAATCCTGATACCCTTCCAATAGCATGAGATGTGATATCTCAATCCCTCTAATACCAAACCTGAGATCCTTCGGATAGCATGAGATGTGATATCTCAATGCTTCTAATACCAAACCTGAGATCCTTCCTATAACATGAGATGTGATATCAAAATCCTTCCCCTTCCAAACCTGAGACCCTCCCTTTAGCATGAGATGTGATATCCAACTCCTTCCAATTCCAATCCTGAGACCCTTCTCATAGCATGAGATGTGATATCTCAATGCCTCTAATACCAAACCTGAGATCCTACCTCTAACATGAAATGTGATATCCAACTCCTTCCCTTTCCAAACGTGAGACCGTCCCTATAGCATGAGATGTGATATCCAAGTCCTTCCCATTCAAATCGTGAGACCCTTCCTATAGCATGAGATGTGATATCTCAATGCTTCTAATACCAAACCTGAGACCCTTCCTATAACATAAGATGGGATATCCAACTCATTCCCATTACAATCCTGAGACCCTTCCAATAGCAGAGATGTGATATCCCAATGCTTATACCAAACCTGAGACCCTCCTGTGGCATGAGATGTCATATACAACTCCTTCCCATTCCAATCCTGAGACCCTTCGTATAGCATGAGATGTGATATCTCAATGCTTATACCAAACCTGAGACCCTTCCGATAGCATGAGATGTGATATCCAACTCCTTCCCATTCCAATCCTGAAACCCTTCCTATAACATGAGATGGTATGTCTCAATGCTTCTACTACCAAACCTGAGATCCTCCCTATGGCATGAGATGTCATATAAAACTCCTTCCCATTCCATTCCTGAGACCCTTCCTATAGCATGAGATGTGATATCCAACTCCTTCCCATTCCAATCCTGAGACCCTTCCTATAGCATGAGGTGTGATATCTCAATGCTTCTAAGACCAAACCTGAGATCCTTCCTATAACATGAGATGTGATATCCAAATCCTTCCCCTTCCAAACCTGAGACCCTCCCTTTAGCATGAGATGTGATATCCAACTCCTTCCCATTCCAATCCTGAGACCGTTCTGATAGCATGAGATGTGATATTTCAATGCTTCTAATACCAAGTCTGAGATCCTTCCGATAGCATGAGTTGTGATATCTCAATTCTTCTAATACCAAGCCTGAGATCCTTCCTATAACACGAGATGTGATATCCAAATCCTTCCCCTTCCAAACCTGAGACCCTCCCTTTAGCATGAGATGTGATATCCAAGTCCTTCCCATTCCAATCCTGAGACCCTTCCTATAGCATGAGATGTGATATCTCAATGCTTCTAATACCAAACCTGAGACCCTTCCTATAACATAAGATGGGATATCCAACTCCTTCCCTTTACAATCCTGAGACCCTTCCAATAGCAGAGATGTGATATCTCAATGCTTATACCAAACCTGAGACCCTTCCTATGGCATGAGATGTCATATCCAACTCCTTCGCATTCCAAACCTGAGACCCTTCCGATAGCAGAGATGTGATATCTGATGCTTATACCAAACCTGAGATCCTTCCTATAACATGAGATGTGATATCCAACTCCTTCCCATTCCAATCCTGAGACCGTTCTGATAGCATGAGATGTGATATTTCAATACTTCTAATACCAAACCTGAGATCCTTCCGATAGCATGAGATGTGATATCTCAATTCTTCTAATACCAAACCTGAGATCCTTCCTATAACACGAGATGTGATATCCAAATCCTTCCCCTTCCAAACCTGAGACCCTCCTTTAGCATGAGATGTGATATCCAACTCCTTCCCATTCCAATCCTGAGACTCTTCTGATAGCATGAGATGTTATATCCCAATGCCTCTAATAACAAACCTGAGATCCTACCTCTAACATGAAATGTGATATCCAACTCCTTCCCCTTCCAAACCTGGGAGCGTTCCTATAACATGAGATTTGATATCGAAGTCCTTCCCATTCCAATCCTGAGACCCTTCCTATAACATGAGATGTGATATCCAACTCCTTCCCATTCCAATCCTGAGACCCTTCCTATAGCATGAGATGTGATATCTCAATGCTTCTAATACCAAACCTGAGACCCGTCCTATAACATGAGATGGGATATCCAACTCCTTCCCGTTCCAGACCTGATACCCTTCCTATAGCATGAGATGTGATATCCAACTCCTTCCCATCCCAATCCTGAGACACCTCCGATAGCAGAGATGTGATATCTCAATGCTTATACCAAACCTGAGACTCTTCCTATGACATGAGATGTGATAACCAACTCCTTCCAGTTCCAAACCTGAGACCCTTCCTATAGCATGAGATGTGATATCCAACTCCTTCCCATTCCAATCCTGAGACCCTTCCGATAGCATGAGATGTGATATCTCAATGCTTCTAATACCAAACCTGAGACCCGTCCTATAACATGAGATGGGATATCCAACTCCTTCCCGTTCCAAACCTGATACCCTTCCTATAGCATGAGATGTGATATCCAACTCCTTCCCATCCCAATCCTGAGACACCTCCGATAGCAGAGGTGTGATATCTCAATGCTTATACCAAACCTGAGACTCTTCCTATGACATGAGATGTGATATCGAACTCCTTCCCGTTCCAAACCTGATACCCTTCCTATAGCATGAGATGTGATATCCAACTCCTTCCCATTCCAATCCTGAGACCCTTCCGATAGCATGAGATGTGATATCTCAATCCTTCTAATACCAAACCTGTGATCCTTCCTATAACATGAGATGTGATATCCAAATCCTTCCCCTTCCAAACCTGAGACCCTCCCTTTAGCATGAGATGTGATATCCAACTCCTTCCCATTCCAATCCTGAGACCCTTCTGATAGCATGCGATGTGATATCTCAATGCCTCTAATACCAAACCTGAGAATCTTCTGATAGCATGAGATGTGATATCTCAATGCTTCTAATACCAAACCTGAGATCCTTCCTATAACATGAGATGTGATATCCAAATCCTTCCCCTTCCAAACCTGAGACCCTCCCTTTAGCATGAGATGTGATATCCAAGTCCTTCCCATTCCAATCCTGAGACCCTTCCTATAGCATGAGATGTGATATCTCAATGCTTCTAATACCAAACCTGAGACCCTTCCTATAACATAAGAACATAAGATGGGATATCCAACTCCTTCCCATTACAATCCTGAGACCCTTCCAATAGCAGAGATGTGATATCTCAATGCTTATACCAAACCTGAGACCCTTCCTATGGCATGAGATGTCATATACAACTCCTTCCCATTCCAATCCTGAGACCCTTCCTATAGCATGAGATGTGATGTCTCAATGCTTATACCAAACCTGAGACCCTTCCTATAGCATGAGATGTGATATCCAACTCCTTCCCATTCCAATCCTGAGACCGTTCTGATAGCATGAGATGTGATATTTCAATGCTTCTAATACCAAACCTGAGATCCTTCCGATAGCATGAGATGTGATATCTCAATTCTTCTAATACCAAACCTGAGATCCTTCCTATAACACGAGATGTGATATCCAAATCCTTCCCCTTCCAAACCTGAGACCCTCCCTTTAGCATGAGATGTGATATCCAACTCCTTCCCATTCCAATCCTGAGACTCTTCTGATAGCATGAGATGTTATATCCCAATGCCTCTAGTAACAAACCTGAGATCCTACCTCTAACATGAAATGTGATATCCAACTCCTTCCCCTTCCAAACCTGGGAGCGTTCCTATAACATGAGATTTGATATCGAAGTCCTTCCCATTCCAATCCTGAGACCCTTCCTATAACATGAGATGTGATATCCAACTCCTTCCCATTCCAATCCTGAGACCCTTCCTATAGCATGAGATGTGATATCTCAATGCTTCTAATACCAAACCTGAGACCCGTCCTATAACATGAGATGGGATATCCAACTCCTTCCCGTTCCAAACCTGATACCCTTCCTATAGCATGAGATGTGATATCCAACTCCTTCCCATCCCAATCCTGAGACACCTCCGATAGCAGAGATGTGATATCTCAATGCTTATACCAAACCTGAGACTCTTCCTATGACATGAGATGTGATCTCCAACTCCTTCCAGTTCCAAACCTGAGACCCTTCCTATGGCATGAGATGTGATATCCAACTCCTTCCCATTCCAATCCTGAGACCCTTCCGATAGCATAAGATGTGATATCTCAATGCTTCTAATACCAAACCTGAGACCCGTCCTATAACATGAGATGGGATATCCAACTCCTTCCCGTTCCAAACCTGATACCCTTCCTATAGCATGAGATGTGATATCCAACTCCTTCCCATCCCAATCCTGAGACACCTCCGATAGCAGAGGTGTGATATCTCAATGCTTATACCAAACCTGAGACTCTTCCTATGACATGAGATGTGATATCCAACTCCTTCCCGTTCCAAACCTGATACCCTTCCTATAGCATGAGATGTGATATCCAACTCCTTCCCATTCCAATCCTGAGACCCTTCCGATAGCATGAGATGTGATATCTCAATCCTTCTAATACCAAACCTGTGATCCTTCCTATAACATGAGATGTGATATCCAAATCCTTCCCCTTCCAAACCTGAGACCCTCCCTTTTAGCATGCGATGTGATATCCAACTCCTTCCCATTCCAATCTTGAGACCCTTCTGATAGCATGAGATGTGATATCTCAATGCCTCTAATACCAAACCTGAGATCCTTCCGATAGCATGAGATGTGATATCTCAATGCTTCTAATACCAAACCTGAGATCCTTCCTATAACATGAGATGTGATATCCAAATCCTTCCCCTTCCAAACCTGAGACCCTCCCTTTAGCATGAGATGTGATATCCAACTCCTTCCCATTCCAATCCTGAGACCCTTCTGATAGCATGAGATGTGATATCTCAATGCCTCTAATACCAAACCTGAGATCCTACCTCTAACATGAAATGTGATATCCAACTCCTTCCCTTTCCAAACTTGAGACCCTCCCTATAGCATGAGATGTGATATCCAAGTCCTTCCCATTCCAGTCCTGAGACCCTTCCTATAACATGAGATGTGATATCTCAATGCTTCTAATATCAAACCTGAGACCCTTCCTATAACAAAAGATGGGATATCCAACTCCTTCCCATTCCAATCCTGAGACCCTTCTGATAGCATAGATGTGATATCTCAATGCTTATACCAAACCTGAGACCCTTCTTATGGCATGAGATGTCATATACAACTCCTTCCCATTCCAATCCTGAGACCCTTCCTATAGCATGAGATCTGATATATCAATGCTTATACCAAACCTGAGACCATTCCTATAGCATAAGATGTGATATCCAACTCCTTCCCATTCCAATCCTGAGACCCTTCCTATAACATGAGATGTGATGTCTCAATGCTTCTAATACCAAACCTGAGATCCTTCCTATGGCATGAGATGTCATATAAAACTCCTTCCCATTCCAAACCTGAGACCCTTCCTACGGCATGAGATGTCATATACAACTCCTTCCCATTCCAATCCTGAGACCCTTTATATAGCATGAGATGTGATATCTCAATGCGTATACCAAACCTGAGACTCTTCCTATAACATGAGATGTGATATCCAACTTCTTCCCATTCCAATCCTGAGACCCTTCCTATAACATGAGATGTGATGTCTCAATGCTTCTAATACCAAACCTGAGATCTTTCCTATAACATGAGATGTGATATCCAACTCCTTCCCATTCCAATTCTGAGACCCTTCTGATAGCATGAGATGTGATATCTCAATGCCTCTAATACCAATCCTGAGACCCTTCCTATAACATGAGATGTGATATCCAACTCCTTCCCATTTCAACCTGAGACCCTTCTGATAGCATGAGATGTGATATCTCAATGCCTCTAATACCAAACCTGAGATCCTACCTCTAACATAAAATGTGATATCCAACTCCTTCCCTTTCCAAACCTGAGACCCTGCCTATAGCATGAGATGTGATATCCAAGTCCTTCCCATTCCAATCCTGAGACCCTTCCTATAGCATGTGATGTGATATCTCAATGCTTATACCAAACCTGAGACCCTTCCTATAGCATGACATGGGATATCCAACTCCTTCCAAATCCAATTCTGATACCCTTCCGATAGCATGAGATGTGATATCCCAATGCTTCTACCAAACCTGAGACCCATACTATGGCATGAGATGTGATATCAAACTCCTTCCCATTCCAATCCTGAGACCCTTCCTATAGCATGAGATGTGATGTCTCAATGCTTCTAATACCAAACCTGAGATCCTTCCTATAACATGAGATGTGATATCCAAATCCTTCCCATTCCAATCCTGAGACCCTTCCTATAGCATGAGATGTGATATCTCAATGCTTATACCAAACCTGAGACCCTTCCTATAGCATGAGATGTGATATCCAACTCCTTCCGATTCCAATCCTGAGACCCTTCCTATAGCATGAGATGTGATATCTCAATGCCTCTAATACCAAACCTGAGATCCTTCCTCTGACATGAAATGTGATATCCAACTCCTTTCCTTTCCAAACCTGAGAGCCTACCTATTGCATGAGATGTGATATCCAAGTCCTTCCCATTCCAATCCTTAGACCCTTCCTACAGCATGCAATATGATATCTCAATGATTCTAATAACAAACCTGAGACCCGTCCTATAACATGAGATGGGATATCCAACTCCTTCCCATTCCAATCCTGAGACACTTCTGATAGCAGAGATGTGATATCTCAATGCTTATACCAAACCTGAGACACTTCCTATAACATGAGATGTCATATCCAACTCCTTCCCGTTCCAAACCTGAGACCCTTCCTATAGCATATGTGATATCCAACTCCTTCCCATTCCACACATGAGACCCTTCCTATAGCAAGAATGTAATATCCAACTCCTTCCCATTCCAATCCTGAGACCATTCCTATAGCATGAGATGTGATATCTCAATGCTTCTAATACCAAACCTGAGACCAGTCCTATAACATGAGATGGGATATCCAACTCCTTCCCCTTCCAAACCTGAGACCCTTCCTATAGCATGAGATGTGATATCCATCTCCTTCCCATCCCAATCCTGAGACACTTCCGATTGCAGAGATGTGATATCTCAATGCTTATACCAAACCTGAGACTCTTCCTATAACATGAGATGTGATATCCAACTCCTTCCCGTTCCAAACCTGAGACCCTTCCTATAGCATGAGATGTGATATCCAACTTCTTCCGATTCCAATCCTGAGACCCTTCCGATAGCATGAGATGTGATATCTCAATGCTTCTAATACCAAACCTGAGATCCTTCCTATAACATGTGATGTGATATCCAAATCCTTCCCCTTATAAACCTGAGACCCTCCCTTTAGCATGAGATGTGCTATCCAACTCCTTCCCATTCCAATCCTGAGACCCTTATGATAGCATGAGATGTGATATCTCAATGCCTCTAATACCAAACCTGAGATACTTCCGATAGCATGAGATGTGATATCTCAATGCTTCTAATACCAAACCTGAGATCCTTCCTATAACATGAGATGTGATATCCAAATCCTTCCCCTTCCAAACCTGAGACCCTCCCTTTAGCATGAGATGTGATATCCAACTCCTTCCCATTCCGATCCTGAGACCCTTCTGATAGCATGAGATGTGATATCTCAATGCCTCTAATACCAAACCTGAGATCCTACCTCTAACATGAAATGTGATATCCAACTCCTTCCCTTTCCAAACCTGAGACCCTGCCTATAGCATGAGATGTGATATCCAAGTCCTTCCCATTCCAATCCTGAGACCCTTCCTATAGCATGTGATGTGATATCTCAATGCTTATACCAAACCTGAGACCCTTCCTATGGCATGAGATGTCATATACAACTCCTTCCCATTCCAATCCTGAGACCGTTCCTATAGCATGAGATGTGATATCCAACTTCTTCCCATTCCAATCCTGAGACCCTTCCTATAACATGAGATGTGATGTCTCAATGCTTCTAATACCAAACCTGAGATCTTTCCTATAACATGAGATGTGATATCCAACTCCTTCCCATTCCAATTCTGAGACCCTTCCTATAGCATGAGATGTGATATCTCAATGCTTATACCAAACCTGAGACCCTTCCTATAGCTTGAGATGTGATATCCAACTCCTTCCCATTCCAATCCTGAGACCCTTCCTATAGCTTGAGATGTGATATCCAACTCCTTCCCATTCCAATCCTGAGACCCTTCCTATAGCATGAGATGTGATATCCAACTTCTTCCCATTCCAATTCTGAGACCCTTCTGATAGCATGAGATGTGATATCTCAATGCCTCTAATACCAATCCTGAGACCCTTCCTATAACATGAGATGTGATATCCAACTCCTTCCCATTTCAACCTGAGACCCTTCCTATAGCATGAGATGGGATATCCAACTCCTTCCAAATCCAATTCTGATACCCTTCCGATAGCATGAGATGTGATATCTCAATGCTTCTACCAAACCTGAGACCCATACTATGGCATGAGATGTGATATCAAACTCCTTCCCATTCCAATCCTGAGACCCTTCCTATAGCATGAGATGTGATGTCTCAATGCTTCTAATACCAAACCTGAGATCCTTCCTATAACATGAGATGTGATATCCAACTCCTTCCCATTCCAATCCTGAGACCCTTCCTATAGCATGAGATGTGATATCTCAATGCTTATACCAAACCTGAGACCCTTCCTATAGCATGAGATGTGATATCCAACTCCTTCCGATTCCAATCCTGAGACCCTTCCTATAGCATGAGATGTGATATCTCAATGCCTCTAATACCAAACCTGAGATCCTTCCTCTAACATGAAATGTGATATCCAACTCCTTTCCTTTCCAAACCTGAGAGCCTACCTATAGCATGAGATGTGATATCCAAGTCCTTCCCATTCCAATCCTTAGACCCTTCCTACAGCATGCAATATGATATCTCAATGATTCTAATAACAAACCTGAGACCCGTCCTATAACATGAGATGGGATATCCAACTCCTTCCCATTCCAATCCTGAGACACTTCCGATAGCAGAGATGTGATATCTCAATGCTTATACCAAACCTGAGACCCTTCCTATAACATGAGATGTGATATCCAACTCCTTCCCGTTCCAAACCTGAGACTCTTCCTATAGCATATGTGATATCCAACTCCCTCCCATTCCAAACATGAGACCCTTCCTATAGCAAGAATGTAATATCCAACTCCATCCCATTCCAATCCTGAGACCATTCCTATAGCATGAGATGTGACATCTCAATGCTTCTAATACCAAACCTGAGACCAGTCCTATAACATGAGATGGGATATCCAACTCCTTCCCCTTCCAAACCTGAGACCCTTCCTATAGCATGAGATGTGATATCCAACTCCTTCCCATCCCAATCCTGAGACACTTCCGATTGCAGAGATGTGATATCTCAATGCTTATACCAAACCTGAGACTCTTCCTATAACATGAGATGTGATATCCAACTCCTTCCCGTTCCAAACCTGAGACCCATCCTATAGCATGAGATGTGATATCTCAATGCTTATACCAAACCTGAGACCCTTCCTATAGCTTGAGATGTGATATCCAACTCCTTCCCATTCCAATCCTGAGACCCTTCCTATAGCATGAGATGTGATATCCAACTTCTTCCCATTCCAATCCTGAGACCCTTCCTATAACATGAGATGTGATGTCTCAATGCTTCTAATACCAAACCTGAGATCTTTCCTATAACATGAGATGTGATATCCAACTCCTTCCCATTCCAATTCTGAGACCCTTCTGATAGCATGAGATGTGATATCTCAATGCCTCTAATACCAATCCTGAGACCCTTCCTATAACATGAGATGTGATATCCAACTCCTTCCCATTTCAACCTGAGACCCTTCTGATAGAATGAGATGTGATATCTCAATGCCTCTAATACCAAACCTGAGATCCTACCTCTAACATAAAATGTGATATCCAACTCCTTCCCTTTCCAAACCTGAGACCCTGCCTATAGCATGAGATGTGATATCCAAGTCCTTCCCATTCCAATCCTGAGACCCTTCCTATAACATGTGATGTGATATCTCAATGCTTATACCAAACCTGAGACCCTTCCTATGGCATGAGGTGTCATATACAACTCCTTCCCATTCCAATCCTGAGACCCTTCCTATAGCATGAGATGTGATATCTCAATGCTTATACCAAACCTGAGACCCTTCCTATAGCATTAGATGTGATATCCAACTCCTTCCCGTTCCAAACCTGAGACCCTTCCTATAGCATATGTGATATCCAACTCCTTCCCATTCCAAACATGAGACCCTTCCTATAGCAAGAATGTAATATCCAACTCCTTCCCATTCCAATCCTGAGACCATTCCTATAGCATGAGATGTGATATCTCAATGCTTCTAATACCAAACCTGAGATCCTTCCTATGACATGAGATGTGATATCCAACTCCTTCCCATTCCAATCCTGAGACCCTTCTGATAGCATGAGATGTGATATCCCAATGCCTCTAATACCAATCCTGAGACCCTTCCTATAACATGAGATGTGATATCCAACTCCTTCCCATTTCAACCTGAGACCCTTCCTATAGCATGACATGGGATATCCAACTCCTTCCAAATCCAATTCTGATACCCTTCCGATAGCATGAGATGTGATATCCCAATGCTTCTACCAAACCTGAGACCCATACTATGGCATGAGATGTGATATCAAACTCCTTCCCATTCCAATCCTGAGACCCTTCCTATAGCATGAGATGTGATGTCTCAATGCTTCTAATATCAAACCTGAGATCCTTCCTATAACATGAGATGTGATATCCAAATCCTTCCAATTCCAATCCTGAGACCCTTCCTATAGCATGAGATGTGATATCTCAATGCTTATACCAAACCTGAGACCCTTCCTATAGCATGAGATGTGATATCCAACTCCTTCCGATTCCAATCCTGAGACCCTTCCTATAGCATGAGATGTGATATCTCAATGCCTCTAATACCAAACCTGAGATCCTTCCTCTGACATGAAATGTGATATCCAACTCCTTTCCTTTCCAAACCTGAGAGCCTACCTATAGCATGAGATGTGATATCCAAGTCCTTCCCATTCCAATCCTTAGACCCTTCCTACAGCATGCAATATGATATCTCAATGATTCTAATAACAAACCTGAGACCCGTCCTATAACATGAGATGGGATATCCAACTCCTTCCCATTCCAATCCTGAGACACTTCCGATAGCAGAGATGTGATATCTCAATGCTTATACCAAACCTGAGACCCTTCCTATAACATGAGATGTCATATCCAACTCCTTCCCGTTCCAAACCTGAGACCCTTCCTATAGCATATGTGATATCCAACTCCTTCCCATTCCACACATGAGACCCTTCCTATAGCAAGAATGTAATATCCAACTCCTTCCCATTCCAATCCTGAGACCATTCCTATAGCATGAGATGTGATATCTCAATGCTTCTAATACCAAACCTGAGACCAGTCCTATAACATGAGATGGGATATCCAACTCCTTCCCCTTCCAAACCTGAGACCCGTCCTATAGCATGAGATGTGATATCCAACTCCTTCCCATCCCAATCCTGAGACACTTCCGATTGCAGAGATGTGATATCTCAATGCTTATACCAAACCTGAGACTCTTCCTATAACATGAGATGTGATATCCAACTCCTTCCCGTTCCAAACCTGAGACCCTTCCTATAGCATGAGATGTGATATCCAACTTCTTCCGATTCCAATCCTGAGACCCTTCCGATAGCATGAGATGTGATATCTCAATGCTTCTAATACCAAACCTGAGATCCTTCCTATAACATGTGATGTGATATCCAAATCCTTCCCCTTATAAACCTGAGACCCTCCCTTTAGCATGAGATGTGCTATCCAACTCCTTCCCATTCCAATCCTGAGACCCTTATGATAGCATGAGATGTGATATCTCAATGCCTCTAATACCAAACCTGAGATCCTACCTCTAACATGAAATGTGATATCCAACTCCTTCCCTTTCCAAACCTGAGACCCTGCCTATAGCATGAGATGTGATATCCAAGTCCTTCCCATTCCAATCCTGAGACCCTTCCTATAGCATGTGATGTGATATCTCAATGCTTATACCAAACCTGAGACCCTTCCTATGGCATGAGATGTCATATACAACTCCTTCCCATTCCAATCCTGAGACCCTTCCTATAGCATGAGATGTGATATCCAACTTCTTCCCATTCCAATCCTGAGACCCTTCCTATAACATGAGATGTGATGTCTCAATGCTTCTAATACCAAACCTGAGATCTTTCCTATAACATGAGATGTGATATCCAACTCCTTCCCATTCCAATTCTGAGACCCTTCCTATAGCATGAGATGTGATATCTCAATGCTTATACCAAACCTGAGACCCTTCCTATAGCTTGAGATGTGATATCCAACTCCATCCCATTCCAATCCTGAGACCCTTCCTATAGCATGAGATGTGATATCCAACTTCTTCCCATTCCAATCCTGAGACCCTTCCTATAACATGAGATGTGATGTCTCAATGCTTCTAATACCAAACCTGAGATCTTTCCTATAAAATGAGATGTGATATCCAACTCCTTCCCATTCCAATTCTGAGACCCTTCTGATAGCATGAGATGTGATATCTCAATGCCTCTAATACCAATCCTGAGACCCTTCCTATAACATGAGATGTGATATCCAACTCCTTCCAAATCCAATTCTGATACCCTTCCGATAGCATGAGATGTGATACCCCAATGCTTCTACCAAACCTGAGACCCATACTATGGCATGAGATGTGATATCAAACTCCTTCCCATTCCAATCCTGAGACCCTTCCTATAGCATGAGATGTGATGTCTCAATGCTTCTAATACCAAACCTGAGATCCTTCCTATAACATGAGATGTGATATCCAACTCCTTCCCATTCCAATCCTGAGACCCTTCCTATAGCATGAGATGTGATATCTCAATGCTTATACCAAACCTGAGACCCTTCCTATAGCATGAGATGTGATATCCAACTCCTTCCGATTCCAATCCTGAGACCCTTCCTATAGCATGAGATGTGATATCTCAATGCCTCTAATACCAAACCTGAGATCCTTCCTCTAACATGAAATGTGATATCCAACTCCTTTCCTTTCCAAACCTGAGAGCCTACCTATAGCATGAGATGTGATATCCAAGTCCTTCCCATTCCAATCCTTAGACCCTTCCTACAGCATGCAATATGATATCTCAATGATTGTAATAACAAACCTGAGACCCGTCCTATAACATGAGATGGGATATCCAACTCCTTCCCATTCCAATCCTGAGACACTTCCGATAGCAGAGATGTGATATCTCAATGCTTATACCAAACCTGAGACCCTTCCTATAACATGAGATGTGATATCCAACTCCTTCCCGTTCCAAACCTGAGACTCTTCCTATAGCATATGTGATATCCAACTCCTTCCCATTCCAAACATGAGACCCTTCCTATAGCAAGAATGTAATATCCAACTCCATCCCATTCCAATCCTGAGACCATTCCTCTAGCATGAGATGTGACATCTCAATGCTTCTAATACCAACCCTGAGACCAGTCCTATAACATGAGATGGGATATCCAACTCCTTCCCCTTCAAAACCTGAGACCCTTCCTATAGCATGAGATGTGATATCCAACTCCTTCCCATCCCAATCCTGAGACACTTCCGATTGCAGAGATGTGATATCTCAATGCTTATACCAAACCTGAGACTCTTCCTATAACATGAGATGTGATATCCAACTCCTTCCCGTTCCAAACCTGAGACCCATCCTATAGCATGAGATGTGATATCCAACTCCTTCCGATTCCAATCCTGAGACCCTTCCGATAGCATGAGATGTGATATCTCAATGCTTCTAATACCAAACCTGAGATCCTTCCGATAACATGTGATGTGATATCCAAATCCTTCCCCTTCCAAACCTGAGACCATCCCTTTAGCATGAGATGTGCTATCCAACTCCTTCCCATTCCAATCCTGAGACCCTTATGATAGCATGAGATGTGATATCTCAATGCCTCTAATACCAAACCTTAGATACTTACGATAGCATGAGATGTGATATCTCAATGCTTCTAATACCAAACCTGAGATCCTTCCTATAACATGAGATGTGATATCCAAATCCTTCCCCTTCCAAACCTGAGACCCTCCCTTTAGCATGAGATGTGATATCCAACTCCTTCCCATTCCAATCCTGAGACCCTTCTGATAGCATGAGATGTGATATCTCAATGCCTCTAATACCAAACCTGAGATCCTACCTCTAACATGAAATGTGATATCCAACTCCTTCCCTTTCCAAACCTGAGACCCTGCCTATAGCATGAGATGTGATATCCAAGTCCTTCCCATTCCAATCCTGAGACCCTTCCTATAGCATGTGATGTGATATCTCAATGCTTATACCAAACCTGAGACCCTTCCTATGGCATGAGATGTCATATACAACTCCTTCCCATTCCAATTCTGAGACCCTTTATATAGCATGAGATGTGATATCTCAATGCTTATACCAAACCTGAGACTCTTCCTATAGCTTGAGATGTGATATCCAACTCCTTCCCATTCCAATCCTGAGACCCTTCCTATAGCATGAGATGTGATGTCTCAATGCTTCTAATACCAAACCTGAGATCTTTCCTATAACATGAAATGTGATATCCAAGTCCTTCCCATTCCAATCCTGAGACCCTTCCTATAGCATGAGATGTGATGTCTCAATGCTTCTAATACCAAACCTGAGATCCTTCCTATAAAATGAGATGTGATATCCAACTCCTTCCCATTCCAATCCTGAGACCCTTCCTATAGCATGAGATGTGATATCTCAATGCTTATACCAAACCTGAGACCCTTCCTATAGCATGAGATGTGATATCCAACTCCTTCCGATTCCAATCCTGAGACCCTTCCTATAGCATGAGATGTGATATCTCAATGCCTCTAATACCAAACCTGAGATCCTTCCTCTAACATGAAATGTGATATCCAACTCCTTTCCTTTCCAAACCTGATAGCCTACCTATAGCATGAGATGTGATATTCAAGTCTTTCCCATTCCAATCCTTAGACCCTTCCTACAGCATGCAATATGATATCTCAATGATTCTAATAACAAACCTGAGACCCGTCCTATAACATGAGATGGGATATCCAACTCCTTCCCATTCCAATCCTGAGACACTTCCGATAGCAGAGATGTGATATCTCAATGCTTATACCAAACCTGAGACCCTTCCTATAACACGAGATGTGATATCCAACTCCTTCCCGTTCCAAACCTGAGACTCTTCCTATAGCATATGTGATATCCAACTCCCTCCCATTCCAAACATGAGACCCTTCCTATAGCAAGAATGTAATATCCAACTCCATCCCATTCCAATCCTGAGACCATTCCTATAGCATGAGATGTGACATCTCAATGCTTCTAATACCAAACCTGAGACCAGTCCTATAACATGAGATGGGATATCCAACTCCTTCCCCTTCCAAACCTGAGACCCTTCCTATAGCATGAGATGTGATATCCAACTCCTTCCCATCCCAATCCTGAGACACTTCCGATTGCAGAGATGTGATATCTCAATGCTTATACCAAACCTGAGACTCTTCCTATAACATGAGATGTGATATCCAACTCCTTCCCGTTCCAAACCTGAGACCCATCCTATAGCATGAGATGTGATATCTCAATGCTTATACCAAACCTGAGACCCTTCCTATAGCTTGAGATGTGATATCCAACTCCTTCCCATTCCAATCCTGAGACCCTTCCTATAGCATGAGATGTGATATCCAACTTCTTCCCATTCCAATCCTGAGACCCTTCCTATAACATGAGATGTGATGTCTCAATGCTTCTAATACCAAACCTGAGATCTTTCCTATAACATGAGATGTGATATCCAACTCCTTCCCATTCCAATTCTGAGACCCTTCTGATAGCATGAGATGTGATATCTCAATGCCTCTAATACCAATCCTGAGACCCTTCCTATAACATGAGATGTGATATCCAACTCCTTCCCATTTCAACCTGAGACCCTTCTGATAGCATGAGATGTGATATCTCAATGCCTCTAATACCAAACCTGAGATCCTACCTCTAACATAAAATGTGATATCCAACTCCTTCCCTTTCCAAACCTGAGACCCTGCCTATAGCATGAGATGTGATATCCAAGTCCTTCCCATTCCAATCCTGAGACCCTTCCTATAACATGTGATGTGATATCTCAATGCTTATACCAAACCTGAGACCCTTCCTACGGCATGAGATGTCATATACAACTCCTTCCCATTCCAATCCTGAGACCCTTCCTATAGCATGAGATGTGATATCTCAATGCTTATACCAAACCTGAGACCCTTCCTATAGCATGAGATGTGATATCCAACTCCTTCCCGTTCCAAACCTGAGACCCTTCCTATAGCATATGTGATATCCAACTCCTTCCCATTCCAAACATGAGACCCTTCCTATAGCAAGAATGTAATATCCAAATCCTTCCCATTCCAATCCTGAGACCATTCCTATAGCATGAGATGTGATATCTCAATGCTTCTAATACCAAACCTGAGATCCTTCCTATGACATGAGATGTGATATCCAACTCCTTCCCATTCCAATCCTGAGACCCTTCTGATAGCATGAGATGTGATATCTCAATGCCTCTAATACCAATCCTGAGACCCTTCCTATAACATGAGATGTGATATCCAACTCCTTCCCATTTCAACCTGAGACCCTTCCGATAGCATGACATGGGATATCCAACTCCTTCCAAATCCAATTCTGATACCCTTCCGATAGCATGAGATGTGATATCCCAATGCTTCTACCAAACCTGAGACCCATACTATGGCATGAGATGTGATATCAAACTCCTTCCCATTCCAATCCTGAGACCCTTCCTATAGCATGAGATGTGATGTCTCAATGCTTCTAATACCAAACCTGAGATCCTTCCTATAACATGAGATGTGATATCCAAATCCTTCCCATTCCAATCCTGAGACCCTTCCTATAGCATGAGATGTGATATCTCAATGCTTATACCAAACCTGAGACCCTTCCTATAGCATGAGATGTGATATCCAACTCCTTCCGATTCCAATCCTGAGACCCTTCCTATAGCATGAGATGTGATATCTCAATGCCTCTAATACCAAACCTGAGATCCTTCCTCTGACATGAAATGTGATATCCAACTCCTTTCCTTTCCAAACCTGAGAGCCTACCTATAGCATGAGATGTGATATCCAAGTCCTTCCCATTCCAATCCTTAGACCCTTCCTACAGCATGCAATATGATATCTCAATGATTCTAATAACAAACCTGAGACCCGTCCTATAACATGAGATGGGATATCCAACTCCTTCCCATTCCAATCCTGAGACACTTCCGATAGCAGAGATGTGATATCTCAATGCTTATACCAAACCTGAGACCCTTCCTATAACATGAGATGTCATATCCAACTCCTTCCCGTTCCAAACCTGAGACCCTTCCTATAGCATATGTGATATCCAACTCCTTCCCATTCCACACATGAGACCCTTCCTATAGCAAGAATGTAATATCCAACTCCTTCCCATTCCAATCCTGAGACCATTCCTATAGCATGAGATGTGATATCTCAATGCTTCTAATACCAAACCTGAGACCAGTCCTATAACATGAGATGGGATATCCAACTCCTTCCCCTTCCAAACCTGAGACCCTTCCTATAGCATGAGATGTGATATCCAACTCCTTCCCATCCCAATCCTGAGACACTTCCGATTGCAGAGATGTGATATCTCAATGCTTATACCAAACCTGAGACTCTTCCTATAACATGAGATGTGATATCCAACTCCTTCCCGTTCCAAACCTGAGACCCTTCCTATAGCATGAGATGTGATATCCAACTTCTTCCGATTCCAATCCTGAGACCCTTCCGATAGCATGAGATGTGATATCTCAATGCTTCTAATACCAAACCTGAGATCCTTCCTATAACATGTGATGTGATATCCAAATCCTTCCCCTTATAAACCTGAGACCCTCCCTTTAGCATGAGATGTGCTATCCAACTCCTTCCCATTCCAATCCTGAGACCCTTATGATAGCATGAGATGTGATATCTCAATGCCTCTAATACCAAACCTGAGATCCTACCTCTAACATGAAATGTGATATCCAACTCCTTCCCTTTCCAAACCTGAGACCCTGCCTATAGCATGAGATGTGATATCCAAGTCCTTCCCATTCCAATCCTGAGACCCTTCCTATAGCATGTGATGTGATATCTCAATGCTTATACCAAACCTGAGACCCTTCCTATGGCATGAGATGTCATATACAACTCCTTCCCATTCCAATCCTGAGACCCTTCCTATAGCATGAGATGTGATATCCAACTTCTTCCCATTCCAATCCTGAGACCCTTCCTATAACATGAGATGTGATGTCTCAATGCTTCTAATACCAAACCTGAGATCTTTCCTATAACATGAGATGTGATATCCAACTCCTTCCCATTCCAATTCTGAGACCCTTCCTATAGCATGAGATGTGATATCTCAATGCTTATACCAAACCTGAGACCCTTCCTATAGCTTGAGATGTGATATCCAACTCCTTCCCATTCCAATCCTGAGACCCTTCCTATAGCATGAGATGTGATATCCAACTTCTTCCCATTCCAATCCTGAGACCCTTCCTATAACATGAGATGTGATGTCTCAATGCTTCTAATACCAAACCTGAGATCTTTCCTATAAAATGAGATGTGATATCCAACTCCTTCCCATTCCAATTCTGAGACCCTTCTGATAGCATGAGATGTGATATCTCAATGCCTCTAATACCAATCCTGAGACCCTTCCTATAACATGAGATGTGATATCCAACTCCTTCCAAATCCAATTCTGATACCCTTCCGATAGCATGAGATGTGATATCCCAATGCTTCTACCAAACCTGAGACCCATACTATGGCATGAGATGTGATATCAAACTCCTTCCCATTCCAATCCTGAGACCCTTCCTATAGCATGAGATGTGATGTCTCAATGCTTCTAATACCAAACCTGAGATCCTTCCTATAACATGAGATGTGATATCCAACTCCTTCCCATTCCAATCCTGAGACCCTTCCTATAGCATGAGATGTGATATCTCAATGCTTATACCAAACCTGAGACCCTTCCTATAGCATGAGATGTGATATCCAACTCCTTCCGATTCCAATCCTGAGACCCTTCCTATAGCATGAGATGTGATATCTCAATGCCTCTAATACCAAACCTGAGATCCTTCCTCTAACATGAAATGTGATATCCAACTCCTTTCATTTCCAAACTTGAGAGCCTACCTATAGCATGAGATGTGATATCCAAGTCCTTCCCATTCCAATCCTTAGACCCTTCCTACAGCATGCAATATGATATCTCAATGATTGTAATAACAAACCTCAGACCCGTCCTATAACATGAGATGGGATATCCAACTCCTTCCCATTCCAATCCTGAGACACTTCCGATAGCAGAGATGTGATATCTCAATGCTTATACCAAACCTGAGACCCTTCCTATAACATGAGATGTGATATCCAACTCCTTCCCGTTCCAAACCTGAGACTCTTCCTATAGCATATGTGATATCCAACTCCTTCCCATTCCAAACATGAGACCCTTCCTATAGCAAGAATGTAATATCCAACTCCATCCCATTCCAATCCTGAGACCATTCCTCTAGCATGAGATGTGACATCTCAATGCTTCTAATACCAACCCTGAGACCAGTCCTATAACATGAGATGGGATATCCAACTCCTTCCCCTTCAAAACCTGAGACCCTTCCTATAGCATGAGATGTGATATCCAACTCCTTCCCATCCCAATCCTGAGACACTTCCGATTGCAGAGATGTGATATCTCAATGCTTATACCAAACCTGAGACTCTTCCTATAACATGAGATGTGATATCCAACTCCTTCCCGTTCCAAACCTGAGACCCATCCTATAGCATGAGATGTGATATCCAACTCCTTCCGATTCCAATCCTGAGACCCTTCCGATAGCATGAGATGTGATATCTCAATGCTTCTAATACCAAACCTGAGATCCTTCCGATAACATGTGATGTGATATCCAAATCCTTCCCCTTCCAAACCTGAGACCATCCCTTTAGCATGAGATGTGCTATCCAACTCCTTCCCATTCCAATCCTGAGACCCTTATGATAGCATGAGATGTGATATCTCAATGCCTCTAATACCAAACCTTAGATACTTACGATAGCATGAGATGTGATATCTCAATGCTTCTAATACCAAACCTGAGATCCTTCCTATAACATGAGATGTGATATCCAAATCCTTCCCCTTCCAAACCTGAGACCCTCCCTTTAGCATGAGATGTGATATCCAACTCCTTCCCATTCCAATCCTGAGACCCTTCTGATAGCATGAGATGTGATATCTCAATGCCTCTAATACCAAACCTGAGATCCTACCTCTAACATGAAATGTGATATCCAACTCCTTCCCTTTCCAAACCTGAGACCCTGCCTATAGCATGAGATGTGATATCCAAGTCCTTCCCATTCCAATCCTGAGACCCTTCCTATAGCATGTGATGTGATATCTCAATGCTTATACCAAACCTGAGACCCTTCCTATGGCATGAGATGTCATATACAACTCCTTCCCATTCCAATTCTGAGACCCTTTATATAGCATGAGATGTGATATCTCAATGCTTATACCAAACCTGAGACTCTTCCTATAGCTTGAGATGTGATATCCAACTCCTTCCCATTCCAATCCTGAGACCCTTCCTATAGCATGAGATGTGATGTCTCAATGCTTCTAATACCAAACCTGAGATCTTTCCTATAACATGAAATGTGATATCCAAGTCCTTCCCATTCCAATCCTGAGACCCTTCCTATAGCATGAGATGTGATGTCTCAATGCTTCTAATACCAAACCTGAGATCCTTCCTATAACATGAGATGTGATATCCAACTCCTTCCCATTCCAATCCTGAGACCCTTCCTATAGCATGAGATGTGATATCTCAATGCTTATACCAAACCTGAGACCCTTCCTATAGCATGAGATGTGATATCCAACTCCTTCCGATTCCAATCCTGAGACCCTTCCTATAGCATGAGATGTGATATCTCAATGCCTCTAATACCAAACCTGAGATCCTTCCTCTAACATGAAATGTGATATCCAACTCCTTTCCTTTCCAAACCTGAGAGCCTACCTATAGCATGAGATGTGATATCCAAGTCCTTCCCATTCCAATCCTTAGACCCTTCCTACAGCATGCAATATGATATCTCAATGATTGTAATAACAAACCTCAGACCCGTCCTATAACATGAGATGGGATATCCAACTCCTTCCCATTCCAATCCTGAGACACTTCCGATAGCAGAGATGTGATATCTCAATGCTTATACCAAACCTGAGACCCTTCCTATAACATGAGATGTGATATCCAACTCCTTCCCATTCCAAACCTGAGACTCTTCCTATAGCATATGTGATATCCAACTCCTTCCCATTCCAAACATGAGACCCTTCCTATAGCAAGAATGTAATATCCAACTCCATCCCATTCCAATCCTGAGACCATTCCTCTAGCATGAGATGTGACATCTCAATGCTTCTAATACCAACCCTGAGACCAGTCCTATAACATGAGATGGGATATCCAACTCCTTCCCCTTCAAAACCTGAGACCCTTCCTATAGCATGAGATGTGATATCCAACTCCTTCCCATCCCAATCCTGAGACACTTCCGATTGCAGAGATGTGATATCTCAATGCTTATACCAAACCTGAGACTCTTCCTATAACATGAGATGTGATATCCAACTCCTTCCCGTTCCAAACCTGAGACCCATCCTATAGCATGAGATGTGATATCCAACTCCTTCCGATTCCAATCCTGAGACCCTTCCGATAGCATGAGATGTGATATCTCAATGCTTCTAATACCAAACCTGAGATCCTTCCGATAACATGTGATGTGATATCCAAATCCTTCCCCTTCCAAACCTGAGACCATCCCTTTAGCATGAGATGTGCTATCCAACTCCTTCCCATTCCAATCCTGAGACCCTTATGATAGCATGAGATGTGATATCTCAATGCCTCTAATACCAAACCTTAGATACTTACGATAGCATGAGATGTGATATCTCAATGCTTCTAATACCAAACCTGAGATCCTTCCTATAACATGAGATGTGATATCCAAATCCTTCCCCTTCCAAACCTGAGACCCTCCCTTTAGCATGAGATGTGATATCCAACTCCTTCCCATTCCAATCCTGAGACCCTTCTGATAGCATGAGATGTGATATCTCAATGCCTCTAATACCAAACCTGAGATCCTACCTCTAACATGAAATGTGATATCCAACTCCTTCCCTTTCCAAACCTGAGACCCTGCCTATAGCATGAGATGTGATATCCAAGTCCTTCCCATTCCAATCCTGAGACCCTTCCTATAGCATGTGATGTGATATCTCAATGCTTATACCAAACCTGAGACCCTTCCTATGGCATGAGATGTCATATACAACTCCTTCCCATTCCAATTCTGAGACCCTTTATATAGCATGAGATGTGATGTCTCAATGCTTCTAATACCAAACCTGAGATCTTTCCTATAACATGAAATGTGATATCCAAGTCCTTCCCATTCCAATCCTGAGACCCTTCCTATAGCATGAGATGTGATGTCTCAATGCTTCTAATACCAAACCTGAGATCCTTCCTATAACATGAGATGTGATATCCAACTCCTTCCCATTCCAATCCTGAGACCCTTCCTATAGCATGAGATGTGATATCTCAATGCTTATACCAAACCTGAGACCCTTCCTATAGCATGAGATGTGATATCCAACTCCTTCCGATTCCAATCCTGAGACCCTTCCTATAGCATGAGATGTGATATCTCAATGCCTCTAATACCAAACCTGAGATCCTTCCTCTAACATGAAATGTGATATCCAACTCCTTTCCTTTCCAAACCTGAGAGCCTACCTATAGCATGAGATGTGATATCCAAGTCCTTCCCATTCCAATCCTTAGACCCTTCCTACAGCATGCAATATGATATCTCAATGATTCTAATAACAAACCTGAGACCCGTCCTATAACATGAGATGGGATATCCAACTCCTTCCCATTCCAATCCTGAGACACTTCCGATAGCAGAGATGTGATATCTCAATGCTTATACCAAACCTGAGACCCTTCCTATAACATGAGATGTGATATCCAACTCCTTCCCGTTCCAAACCTGAGACTCTTCCTATAGCATATGTGATATCCAACTCCCTCCCATTCCAAACATGAGACCCTTCCTATAGCAAGAATGTAATATCCAACTCCATCCCATTCCAATCCTGAGACCATTCCTATAGCATGAGATGTGACATCTCAATGCTTCTAATACCAAACCTGAGACCAGTCCTATAACATGAGATGGGATATCCAACTCCTTCCCCTTCCAAACCTGAGACCCTTCCTATAGCATGAGATGTGATATCCAACTCCTTCCCATCCCAATCCTGAGACACTTCCGATTGCAGAGATGTGATATCTCAATGCTTATACCAAACCTGAGACTCTTCCTATAACATGAGATGTGATATCCAACTCCTTCCCGTTCCAAACCTGAGACCCATCCTATAGCATGAGATGTGATATCTCAATGCTTATACCAAACCTGAGACCCTTCCTATAGCTTGAGATGTGATATCCAACTCCTTCCCATTCCAATCCTGAGACCCTTCCTATAGCATGAGATGTGATATCCAACTTCTTCCCATTCCAATCCTGAGACCCTTCCTATAACATGAGATGTGATGTCTCAATGCTTCTAATACCAAACCTGAGATCTTTCCTATAACATGAGATGTGATATCCAACTCCTTCCCATTCCAATTCTGAGACCCTTCTGTAGCATGAGATGTGATATCTCAATGCCTCTAATACCAATCCTGAGACCCTTCCTCTAACATGAGATGTGATATCCAACTCCTTCCCATTTCAACCTGAGACCCTTCTGATAGCATGAGATGTGATATCTCAATGCCTCTAATACCAAACCTGAGATCCTACCTCTAACATAAAATGTGATATCCAACTCCTTCCCTTTCCAAACCTGAGACCCTGCCTATAGCATGAGATGTGATATCCAAGTCCTTCCCATTCCAATCCTGAGACCCTTCCTATAACATGTGATGTGATATCTCAATGCTTATACCAAACCTGAGACCCTTCCTATGGCATGAGATGTCATATACAACTCCTTCCCATTCCAATCCTGAGACCCTTCCCATAGCATGAGATGTGATATCTCAATGCTTATACCAAACCTGAGACCCTTCCTATAGCATGAGATGTGATATCCTACTCCTTCCCGTTCCAAACCTGAGACCCTTCCTATAGCATATGTGATATCCAACTCCTTCCCATTCCAAACATGAGACCCTTCCTATAGCAAGAATGTAATATCCAAATCCTTCCCATTCCAATCCTGAGACCATTCCTATAGCATGAGATGTGATATCTCAATGCTTCTAATACCAAACCTGAGATCCTTCCTATGACATGAGATGTGATATCCAACTCCTTCCCATTCCAATCCTGAGACCCTTCTGATAGCATGAGATGTGATATCTCAATGCCTCTAATACCAATCCTGAGACCCTTCCTATAACATGAGATGTGATATCCAACTCCTTCCCATTTCAACCTGAGACCCTTCCGATAGCATGAGATGTGATATCCCAATGCTTCTACCAAACCTGAGACCCATACTATGGCATGAGATGTGATATCAAACTCCTTCCCATTCCAATCCTGAGACCCTTCCTATAGCATGAGATGTGATGTCTCAATGCTTCTAATACCAAACCTGAGATCCTTCCTATAACATGAGATGTGATATCCAAATCCTTCCCATTCCAATCCTGAGACCCTTCCTATAGCATGAGATGTGATATCTCAATGCTTATACCAAACCTGAGACCCTTCCTATAGCATGAGATGTGATATCCAACTCCTTCCGATTCCAATCCTGAGACCCTTCCTAAAGCATGAGATGTGATGTCTCAATGCTTCTAATACCAAACCTGAGATCCTTCCTCTGACATGAAATGTGATATCCAACTCCTTTCCTTTCCAAACCTGAGAGCCTACCTATAGCATGAGATGTGATATCCAAGTCCTTCCCATTCCAATCCTTAGACCCTTCCTACAGTATGCAATATGATATCTCAATGATTCTAATAACAAACCTGAGACCCGTCCTATAACATGAGATGGGATATCCAACTCCTTCCCATTCCAATCCTGAGACCATTCCTATAGCATGAGATGTGATATCTCAATGCTTCTAATACCAACCCTGAGACCAGTCCTATAACATGAGATGGGATATCCAACTCCTTCCCCTTCAAAACCTGAGACCCTTCCTATAGCATGAGATGTGATATCCAACTCCTTCCCATCCCAATCCTGAGACACTTCCGATTGCAGAGATGTGATATCTCAATGCTTATACCAAACCTGAGACTCTTCCTATAACATGAGATGTGATATCCAACTCCTTCCCGTTCCAAACCTGAGACCCATCCTATAGCATGAGATGTGATATCCAACTCCTTCCGATTCCAATCCTGAGACCCTTCCGATAGCATGAGATGTGATATCTCAATGCTTCTAATACCAAACCTGAGATCCTTCCGATAACATGTGATGTGATATCCAAATCCTTCCCCTTCCAAACCTGAGACCATCCCTTTAGCATGAGATGTGCTATCCAACTCCTTCCCATTCCAATCCTGAGACCCTTATGATAGCATGAGATGTTTTATCTCAATGCCTCTAATACCAAACCTTAGATACTTACGATAGCATGAGATGTGATATCTCAATGCTTCTAATACCAAACCTGAGATCCTTCCTATAACATGAGATGTGATATCCAAATTGTTAAGACGGATTTCTGAACTCTGTCCTGGTGGCGCAGAGGTTCAGAAGGCCAACCTAATTACTTGGAACAGGGTAACCTCTGGACAAGCCAGACCAATCAAGGTAGCGATCGCGGCGGTCAAGACTAGGTCTCAAGAGGGGTGAGGGTGACTGAAAGCCCGCAATGAGCACACAAAGCAAGAGCGCTTACAAACTACTCCAAACAGTTGTTTATATCAAAAATAGATACACATTTATTATAAGGCCTTGAAACTAATAACCACAGTAAAAGCAGCAATATACAACGATATTAAACCAACACATACACTATCCACCCAATATATATACAGAATACACAGTTTCACAGCATTAGCAGCACGAAATATGTTATCCACCTGCAGGGGAAGGAAAACAGGCAGTGCGAACCAATGCGAGTGATATGTCCGCCTTCTGAGGCCCCTAACTGGATGGTAGTCCAATCCCTACGAAGAGTGGAGCCTAGCGCTCAAAAGTACCTGCACACGCCGGTGCCAATGGGCAGAAGGTGAAGCTCTTCGGAGGACGTTGAACAGCTCTGTAGGGAGCTCTAATGAAGGAGAACACGGTCCGCGACTCTAGCGCAGCCTCCACTGTGAGGCAGAAGCAGGGCGCGAGTACGGACAAGGGGTGCTGTATTCACAGCGGGGAAAAGCAAGGGGCACTGCAGGAGGGCGACCAGATCCTAGCTAATCTACTCACCGGTCCCCGAAGCAAGCAGGCCCGAGCTTCTCCTCGATAGATGCAGCTTCTGGCAGGTTCTGAAGAGCAGGGAACGTCTCGTCGTCGTGCAGAGTAAAAAGACGTCCCGATCGAAGAAACAAGCACAGTTTTGTCGCCACAGCAGGGCAACGGAACGGCCGGGTGTATTCAAGCCAAACGAGCACCGCTCACCTCTAGCTTAGGACTGCTAAGCAAACGAAGCGTGTGAGCATGCCCCGGACTCAGAATACCACCCAACCTGTCAGCGATTACAGAGCAGACCTCCTTAGTAAGCTGGTCAGTCAACTGGATGGCCCAGAGACACTTCCGAAGGCTTACAGCAGGAGTTGATGAAGGTGCCGGGAATAGCTGGTCCTGCTATTCCAATAGGTCGAAGCGCCAGTACAGGCCTTCTTGTTCGATCTTAGGTGGAAAGGGCTTCACCGGACGACAGCAATGAGGAGCAGAAGTTCTTCAGGGGGTCACCAGTGATTCCTCGGTCCAGCCTCGTGTTCGCAGGATACTTGGCTCCTGTATCCCTGGGTTCGTAAGAACTCAGGAGATCGACATGGTAGTGGTGTTTCCAGCTCCCTCTTATCCACGGTTCCCTTCGCGCCAAAACGGAGGGGAGCCAATGGGAGATCCGCTCATCAACACACATACCATACGTGGACCAATCACGGACCACGGTGGTCCCAGGCATTCACACCACCCTAGACTCTCTGGCACCCAGGATGTGTATTGGGACCAGACAGCCCAGCCCACATCCTGGGGGCACTCAAACGACCTGTAGAAGCCCGCGAACGCAACCGTGTTTCGCGGGAAACTACATGCCCAAATAAGGAAGGCCCCGGGTCGCCTGACCCGGGGGAAGGTAAAGGGAGCAAGACGGACAGTGGACGAGACAAAGGAGCCTCGTGGTCCGGCCATTTTGGGTAGCCGGGCCACCCTTTTGTGTTCGCGGCAAAAAGGTGCTCAGAACGGCAAAAGGAGCTCAAAATAAACCAAATGATCGCTGCCACCAGCCCAGTCCCTGAATGACTTGCACCGATCCAAAAACCATCCTATAAGAGTGTCTAGGGTCTGTAGAAGGCTAGAGACCCAAGAGAGCTGTAACTTAGCTTACAGTGCCCTCTTGTGTCGTGTTGCACTAAAATGGCGACACGATAAAAGAAACTACGGGAAACAGCGTTCCCCGGTACTGACTGTCTTAAGGGCATGTCAGTTTCCCCGTAAGAAAGGAGCGAAAGCCCAGAGGAGTACAGCAGAAGGCTGCACTTCTCTGGCAAAGTCAAGAAAACAGGTTGAAAACAATAGCAAAAAGTTTAGGGGTTGCCACATGGAAGGAAAGTTCCCTACAATAACGAAATCTTTCCTAACACTCGCCCCTCCCAGACTATGGACAGGGGGAACTAATCCACCCCTGGATGAGTCTCTTGTTCAGGTCGGTAAAACATTCTGGACAACCCATCAGCATTGCTATGTTGGACACCTGGCCTATGCTCAATAGTGAAGTCGAAGCCTTGTAGACTTATGGACCACCTAAGCAACTTTGGATTCTCCCCCTTCATGTTCATTAGCCACTTTAACGGCTTATGGTCAGTCTGCACAGTGAAGTGGGTCCCATAGAGGTAGGGCCGCAGCTTCCTTAGGGCCCACACAACAGAGAAACATTCTTTCTCTACCGTGGACCATCTGAGCTCTCTGTCCTTAAGCTGGCGACTAATAAAACCGATAGGGTGTTCCTTACCCTTCTCATCTACTTGTGATAGTACAGCTCCTATCCCAGTGTCAGAGGCATCCGTCTGCACGATAAAAGGTCTTTGATAATCAGGGGCCCTGAGCACAGGGGCCTGGCACAAGGAGTCTTTCAAGCCATTGAAGGCCTTCTCACACTCGTCAGTCCAAGTTTCCTTCTTGGGTTTCTTCGGAGTTGTGAGGGCAGTCAGAGGAGCAGCTATGGTGCCATAGTCTGCCACAAAATTGCGGTAATAACCCGTGAGTCCTAAGAAGGCTCTCACTTGGGTTTGCGTAGTGGGGGTAGGCCAGTCTTGTACCGCTGGTACCTTACTGGATAGAGGCTGTCTCCTCCCTCCACCTACTTCATGTCCAAGGTAAACCACTGAGCCTTGTCCATTTTGGTGAGGGGCCACTGGGACACCCTCAGAAGAGCTAACTGAAGGACTGCTTGGGAACAGGTCGGGGAGAGGTTCAGACTCCTCTCCCACAACGTCTGAAGCCAGTAGCAGTGCTGCGATTTCGACGCTTGGGCCGAAAGCCTTCAGCCTATTCACGTGAAACACTTTTAGAGCCTGTCCAGGCCTTCCAAGGTCCACTGAATAGCTAACCTCACCCAGGGGCTCCACCACTGGGCAAGGGCCTGACCATTTGTCCTGTAAAGCTCGAGGCCTTATGAGATTCATGATCAGGACTTGCTGACCAAGTGTAAAGTTGATGAGGGAAGCTTTCTGGTCGTACCAATGTTTCACCAGCGCTTGCCCTGCCTTCAATTTATCACTGGCCAAGCCCATCAGGAGTACCATCCGTTTTCTGAGCCCTAGCACATAATCAACTACATTGGTAGTAACAGGGGGAGTGGGCATCTCCCATCCCTCCTTGACAATGGCTAAGGGTCCCCGTACGGGATGACCGAACAGAAGTTCGAAGGGGCTGAAGCCAACACCCTCCTGTGGTACCTCTCGGTAGGCAAACGGTAAGCATGAAACAAGAAGATCCCATTTTCTTCTCTGAGGCTCCTCCAGAGCCCCAATCATGCTTTTTAACGTCCTGTTAAGACGCCCCCCCAGACCATCGGTCTGGGGGCGGTATGCAGAAGAGAACCTGTAGGTGACCCCACATTCTTTCCACATAGCCTGCCTATACTTCGACATAAAGTTGCTGCCATGATCCGACACAACTTCTTTAGGGAAGCCAACCCTAGTAAACATGCCGAGTAAAGCTTCTGCAACTGGCTTGGCAGTTACAGTTGTAAATGGGACGGCCTCAGGATACCTGGTTGCATGGTCGACCAGCACCAGGATAAACCTATTGCCTGAGGATGTTTGCGGGTCAAGGGGACCAACCATGTCGATCCCTACCCTTTCAAATGGTACCCCCACAACTGGGAGCGGTACCAACGGAGCTTGGATTGTCGCGCCAACCTTACCAGACAACTGGCAGGAGGCACAACTCCTGCAGTGACTTTCTACTTGCACCCCCATCTTGGGCCAGTAGAAGTGCATGGATAACCTTTGCTTGGTCCTCCTCATACCAAGGTGACCAGCAAGGTGAACGACATGCGCCAACTGCAGGAGGAAGGGCCTAACAGCAAGGGAAACCACCAACCTCCTATGGTCTCCTTCTGTAGACTCTGTGGGCTCACTATAAAGGAGTCCACCTTCCTGGTAAATCCTTTGCAACCCAGGAGGTTCACCCTCAAGCTGGGAGCAGGCCTGTCTCCTTAGGCCTTCCAGAGATGGGCACTCACGTTGGCCCTTACTGAAGTCGTCCCTATCAGGACCTCCTTCAACTAACAAGTCTTTTAGTTCAGGATGGTCGTTGGGGTCGAACACTTCAGGCATCGCCACCTCCTCGTCAGGCTCGGGCGATTGACCAACTCCCTCCACCGCAGTGGTAGGCGAGTTCGGGGGAATATTCTCTTTCCCCCGTCGGGACTTGTTGACTCCTTTCGCCTTGGGTTTCCCCTTCGGCTGGGGCGGCGTATTGGACTTGGCCAATGCTGCCCGTGCTTGAGACCGTGTGTAGGGTCTTTCGGCAGTGTCTCCTACGAGCCCTAGAGCTCTGAGATCATTGCCCAACAAGACCTTTCCCGGGACGTTTCTCTGAATGCTCACTGGAATCCTAACTGCTGTACCATTTAAAGTTAGATTAACAGGGATCACGGGAAACATACGGAGGGGGCCGTCAGCCAACTTAGTGGGCATCAGAGTAGCTCTGGCAACTTCCTCTGAGTCTACCAAGGTAGAATCCACTACAGTTCGACTGCACCCACTATCCCTAAGAGCTGGAGTATCCACTCCATTGATCAGCACACTGTCTTTAAAGTAGTGCTTGGTATTATCCGGAATCCTAGCATACGCCTCTGCGACTTTAGGCTCCCAGGAACCCAGGGACACTAAAACTACCTCAGCCTCTATTCCGCTGGGAAATGAGTCTGAGGAGAAGGATGCTCCTGTAATCTCTTCTTCCTCGTAGGAGGAGAAGGCCAGATTAGCGGAGTGGACCCCCAAAGGTCTAACCTTACAACGGGGATCCCCCTTCACATGGTCAGTTGCTCCACAAGAAAAACAAGCCCCATTGGGTCTGTTTACGTAGGGAGGCTTATTATAACCAGAGTTCTGTTTCGGAGGCGAACCTCCACTACCCTGTGAGTTCTCGGATGGCTTACCCTTATTTTTCTTTTTGTGGCCCTTATGGGAAGAAGATTTAGCAGATTCCCCACCCTCCACATCTTTGGACTTTTTCCCTTCCTCCTGCTTACCAGGATGAGTTTTGTCCTTATGGGACACTCGATGTGACACCCATAAATCTGCTGCAATGGCCAGCTTCTTAGGATCTATCTCCTTCGAATCGGCCAAATGCTGCTTAAGCTCCGGGGAAGAAGAAGCAAAAATGTGTTCCAGCATGACCAGATGGATCATGCCTTCGAAGGTAGAAACCTTATAACCTTCAACCCAGCCAGTCAAGTTTTTCAGGGACTCAGCTACATACGACACCCAAGTACCACCTTCCTTTTTCTTATACTCTCTAAACCTTTTCAAATATTGGGTCGGAGTCTTCCCAAACTTTAAAATGAGAGTCTGCTTCAACATTGCAAAATCAGCGCGCTCAGCCTTCGACATTTCCATAATGGCACTGCAACCAGAATGGGGCAGTCTGCTGAGTAACCATGCAATCTTATCCGCATTATCAACCTCTTGAACCTCGCATGCATACTCAAACGCATTTAACCAGTCCATAATGTCATTTCGTTCCTCATACACACTGAGCAGATCTTTTGGAAACCGTGGATGAGAGGAAGCCCCAGAACCATGTCCAGGACCCTTGGACCCATTTGCGAACTGAAGCTTGGCCAGTTCCAACTGGTGATCCCTGTCTTTTTGTTTTTCTGCCTGGTCGATTTTCAGTTTGGCTATGCTGAATTCAAGCTCCTGCTGCCTAAACCGCAGCTCTTGCTTCTTGAATTCAAGCATAGCCTCCCCATCAACACTGGCAGAGGAAACGTTAGACATTACATCCTCCCTGTCCTCGTGGTCGTGATGGATCAGTGCAGCGGCAGAACCGTCGGTTCTGCCAGTGAGAGCAGCCCCACCACCTTCTGCACTGTCCTCGGAAGTTATAGCGTCAAGCTGCGCTTCTTGCCACGCCACGATTCTCTGGATCATTTCCAATTTAGTGCCTTGAGAGGAAACCCCTCTCTCCGCACACATCTTCTTCAATGTTTCAGATTTCGAAGCATTTAAGGTTAATAAAGTATTCGTTTCCATACTGTCGATAGGACTATGGCCTTTTTAACGTTATATTCAATACTTTACTGCGTGTCCTGGTTGGAATAACCTGAAAACGCCTTAGCTCGTGCGCAACACTGGATACCTTCAGTCGTATCCCACCGCTGTACACCAATTTGTTAAGACGGATTTCTGAACTCTGTCCTGGTGGCGCAGAGGTTCAGAAGGCCAACCTAATTACTTGGAACAGGGTAACCTCTGGACAAGCCAGACCAATCAAGGTAGCGATCGCGGCGGTCAAGACTAGGTCTCAAGAGGGGTGAGGGTGACTGAAAGCCCGCAATGAGCACACAAAGCAAGAGCGCTTACAAACTACTCCAAACAGTTGTTTATATCAAAAATAGATACACATTTATTATAAGGCCTTGAAACTAATAACCACAGTAAAAGCAGCAATATACAACGATATTAAACCAACACATACACTATCCACCCAATATATATACAGAATACACAGTTTCACAGCATTAGCAGCACGAAATATGTTATCCACCTGCAGGGGAAGGAAAACAGGCAGTGCGAACCAATGCGAGTGATATGTCCGCCTTCTGAGGCCCCTAACTGGATGGTAGTCCAATCCCTACGAAGAGTGGAGCCTAGCGCTCAAAAGTACCTGCACACGCCGGTGCCAATGGGCAGAAGGTGAAGCTCTTCGGAGGACGTTGAACAGCTCTGTAGGGAGCTCTAATGAAGGAGAACACGGTCCGCGACTCTAGCGCAGCCTCCACTGTGAGGCAGAAGCAGGGCGCGAGTACGGACAAGGGGTGCTGTATTCACAGCGGGGAAAAGCAAGGGGCACTGCAGGAGGGCGACCAGATCCTAGCTAATCTACTCACCGGTCCCCGAAGCAAGCAGGCCCGAGCTTCTCCTCGATAGATGCAGCTTCTGGCAGGTTCTGAAGAGCAGGGAACGTCTCGTCGTCGTGCAGAGTAAAAAGACGTCCCGATCGAAGAAACAAGCACAGTTTTGTCGCCACAGCAGGGCAACGGAACGGCCGGGTGTATTCAAGCCAAACGAGCACCGCTCACCTCTAGCTTAGGACTGCTAAGCAAACGAAGCGTGTGAGCATGCCCCGGACTCAGAATACCACCCAACCTGTCAGCGATTACAGAGCAGACCTCCTTAGTAAGCTGGTCAGTCAACTGGATGGCCCAGAGACACTTCCGAAGGCTTACAGCAGGAGTTGATGAAGGTGCCGGGAATAGCTGGTCCTGCTATTCCAATAGGTCGAAGCGCCAGTACAGGCCTTCTTGTTCGATCTTAGGTGGAAAGGGCTTCACCGGACGACAGCAATGAGGAGCAGAAGTTCTTCAGGGGGTCACCAGTGATTCCTCGGTCCAGCCTCGTGTTCGCAGGATACTTGGCTCCTGTATCCCTGGGTTCGTAAGAACTCAGGAGATCGACATGGTAGTGGTGTTTCCAGCTCCCTCTTATCCACGGTTCCCTTCGCGCCAAAACGGAGGGGAGCCAATGGGAGATCCGCTCATCAACACACATACCATACGTGGACCAATCACGGACCACGGTGGTCCCAGGCATTCACACCACCCTAGACTCTCTGGCACCCAGGATGTGTATTGGGACCAGACAGCCCAGCCCACATCCTGGGGGCACTCAAACGACCTGTAGAAGCCCGCGAACGCAACCGTGTTTCGCGGGAAACTACATGCCCAAATAAGGAAGGCCCCGGGTCGCCTGACCCGGGGGAAGGTAAAGGGAGCAAGACGGACAGTGGACGAGACAAAGGAGCCTCGTGGTCCGGCCATTTTGGGTAGCCGGGCCACCCTTTTGTGTTCGCGGCAAAAAGGTGCTCAGAACGGCAAAAGGAGCTCAAAATAAACCAAATGATCGCTGCCACCAGCCCAGTCCCTGAATGACTTGCACCGATCCAAAAACCATCCTATAAGAGTGTCTAGGGTCTGTAGAAGGCTAGAGACCCAAGAGAGCTGTAACTTAGCTTACAGTGCCCTCTTGTGTCGTGTTGCACTAAAATGGCGACACGATAAAAGAAACTACGGGAAACAGCGTTCCCCGGTACTGACTGTCTTAAGGGCATGTCAGTTTCCCCGTAAGAAAGGAGCGAAAGCCCAGAGGAGTACAGCAGAAGGCTGCACTTCTCTGGCAAAGTCAAGAAAACAGGTTGAAAACAATAGCAAAAAGTTTAGGGGTTGCCACATGGAAGGAAAGTTCCCTACAATAACGAAATCTTTCCTAACACAAATCCTTCCCCTTCCAAACCTGAGACCCTCCCTTTAGCATGAGATGTGATATCCAACTCCTTCCCATTCCAATCCTGAGACCCTTCTGATAGCATGAGATGTGATATCTCAATGCCTCTAATACCAAACCTGAGATCCTACCTCTAACATGAAATGTGATATCCAACTCCTTCCCTTTCCAAACCTGAGACCCTGCCTATAGCATGAGATGTGATATCCAAGTCCTTCCCATTCCAATCCTGAGACCCTTCCTATAGCATGTGATGTGATATCTCAATGCTTATACCAAACCTAGACCCTTCCTATGGCATGAGATGTCATATACAACTCCTTCCCATTCCAATTCTGAGACCCTTTATATAGCATGAGATGTGATATCTCAATGCTTATACCAAACCTGAGACTCTTCCTATAGCTTGAGATGTGATATCCAACTCCTTCCCATTCCAATCCTGAGACCCTTCCTATAGCATGAGATGTGATGTCTCAATGCTTCTAACACCAAACCTGAGATCTTTCCTATAACATGAAATGTGATATCCAAGTCCTTCCCATTCCAATCCTGAGACCCTTCCTATAACATGAGATGTGATATCCAACTCCTTCCCATTCCAATCCTGAGACCCTTCTGATAGCAGAGATGTGATATCTCAATGCTTATACCAAACCTGAGACCCTTCCTATAACATGAGATGTGATATCCAACTCCTTCCCGTTCCAAACCTGAGACTCTTCCTATAGCATATGTGATATCCAACTCCTTCCCATTCCAAACATGAGACCCTTCCTATAGCAAGAATGTAATATCCAACTCCATCCCATTCCAATCCTGAGACCATTCCTATAGCATGAGATGTGACATCTCAATGCTTCTAATACCAACCCTGAGACCAGTCCTATAACATGAGATGGGATATCCAACTCCTTCCCCTTCAAAACCTGAGACCCTTCCTATAGCATGAGATGTGATATCCAACTCCTTCCCATCCCAATCCTGAGACACTTCCGATTGCAGAGATGTGATATCTCAATGCTTATACCAAACCTGAGACTCTTCCTATAACATGAGATGTGATATCCAACTCCTTCCCGTTCCAAACCTGAGACCCATCCTATAGCATGAGATGTGATATCCAACTCCTTCCGATTCCAATCCTGAGACCCTTCCGATAGCATGAGATGTGATATCTCAATGCTTCTAATACCAAACCTGAGATCCTTCCGATAACATGTGATGTGATATCCAAATCCTTCCCCTTCCAAACCTGAGACCATCCCTTTAGCATGAGATGTGCTATCCAACTCCTTCCCATTCCAATCCTGAGACCCTTATGATAGCATGAGATGTGATATCTCAATGCCTCTAATACCAAACCTTAGATACTTACGATAGCATGAGATGTGATATCTCAATGCTTCTAATACCAAACCTGAGATCCTTCCTATAACATGAGATGTGATATCCAAATCCTTCCCCTTCCAAACCTGACACCCTCCCTTTAGCATGAGATGTGATATCCAACTCCTTCCCATTCCAATCCTGAGACCCTTCTGATAGCATGAGATGTGATATCTCAATGCCTCTAATACCAAACCTGAGATCCTACCTCTAACATGAAATGTGATATCCAACTCCTTCCCTTTCCAAACCTGAGACCCTGCCTATAGCATGAGATGTGATATCCAAGTCCTTCCCATTCCAATCCTGAGACCCTTCCTATAGCATGTGATGTGATATCTCAATGCTTATACCAAACCTGAGACCCTTCCTATGGCATGAGATGTCATATACAACTCCTTCCCATTCCAATTCTGAGACCCTTTATATAGCATGAGATGTGATATCTCAATGCTTATACCAAACCTGAGACTCTTCCTATAGCTTGAGATGTGATATCCAACTCCTTCCCATTCCAATCCTGAGACCCTTCCTATAGCATGAGATGTGATGTCTCAATGCTTCTAACACCAAACCTGAGATCTTTCCTATAACATGAAATGTGATATCCAAGTCCTTCCCATTCCAATCCTGAGACCCTTCCTATAACATGAGATGTGATATCCAACTCCTTCCCATTCCAATCCTGAGACCCTTCTGATAGCAGAGATGTGATATCTCAATGCTTATACCAAACCTGAGACCCTTCCTATAACATGAGATGTGATATCCAACTCCTTCCCGTTCCAAACCTGAGACTCTTCCTATAGCATATGTGATATCCAACTCCTTCCCATTCCAAACATGAGACCCTTCCTATAGCAAGAATGTAATATCCAACTCCATCCCATTCCAATCCTGAGACCATTCCTATAGCATGAGATGTGACATCTCAATGCTTCTAATACCAACCCTGAGACCAGTCCTATAACATGAGATGGGATATCCAACTCCTTCCCCTTCAAAACCTGAGACCCTTCCTATAGCATGAGATGTGATATCCAACTCCTTCCCATCCCAATCCTGAGACACTTCCGATTGCAGAGATGTGATATCTCAATGCTTATACCAAACCTGAGACTCTTCCTATAACATGAGATGTGATATCCAACTCCTTCCCGTTCCAAACCTGAGACCCATCCTATAGCATGAGATGTGATATCCAACTCCTTCCGATTCCAATCCTGAGACCCTTCCGATAGCATGAGATGTGATATCTCAATGCTTCTAATACCAAACCTGAGATCCTTCCGATAACATGTGATGTGATATCCAAATCCTTCCCCTTCCAAACCTGAGACCATCCCTTTAGCATGAGATGTGCTATCCAACTCCTTCCCATTCCAATCCTGAGACCCTTATGATAGCATGAGATGTGATATCTCAATGCCTCTAATACCAAACCTTAGATACTTACGATAGCATGAGATGTGATATCTCAATGCTTCTAATACCAAACCTGAGATCCTTCCTATAACATGAGATGTGATATCCAAATCCTTCCCCTTCCAAACCTGACACCCTCCCTTTAGCATGAGATGTGATATCCAACTCCTTCCCATTCCAATCCTGAGACCCTTCTGATAGCATGAGATGTGATATCTCAATGCCTCTAATACCAAACCTGAGATCCTACCTCTAACATGAAATGTGATATCCAACTCCTTCCCTTTCCAAACCTGAGACCCTGCCTATAGCATGAGATGTGATATCCAAGTCCTTCCCATTCCAATCCTGAGACCCTTCCTATAGCATGTGATGTGATATCTCAATGCTTATACCAAACCTGAGACCCTTCCTATGGCATGAGATGTCATATACAACTCCTTCCCATTCCAATTCTGAGACCCTTTATATAGCATGAGATGTGATATCTCAATGCTTATACCAAACCTGAGACTCTTCCTATAGCTTGAGATGTGATATCCAACTCCTTCCCATTCCAATCCTGAGACCCTTCCTATAGCATGAGATGTGATGTCTCAATGCTTCTAATACCAAACCTGAGATCTTTCCTATAACATGAAATGTGATATCCAAGTCCTTCCCATTCCAATCCTGAGACCCTTCCTATAACATGAGATGTGATATCCAACTCCTTCCCATTCCAATCCTGAGACCCTTCTGATAGCATGAGATGTGATATCTCAATGCCTCTAATACCCATCCTGAGACCCTTCCTATAACATGAGATGTGATATCCAACTCCTTCCCATTTCAACCTGAGACCCTTCCTATAGCATGAGATGGGATATCCATACCCTTCCGATATCATGAGACTTGATATCTCAATGCTTCTAATACCAAACCTGAGACCCATCCTATAACATGAGATGTGATATCCAAATCCTTCCCCTTCCAAACCTTAGACCCTTCCTTTATCATGAGATGTGATATCCAACTCCTTCCCATTCCAATCCTGAGACCCTTCCGATATCATGAGATTTGTTAACTCAATGCTTCTAATATCAAACTTGAGACCCTCCCTATAGCATGAGATGTGACATCCGAGTCCTTCCCATTAAAATCCTGAGACCCTTCCGATAGCAGAGATGTGATATCTCAATGCTTATACCAAACCTGAGACCCTTCCTATGGCCTGAGATGTCATATACAACTCCTTCCCATTCCAATCCTGAGACCCTTCCTATAGCATGAGATGTGATATCTCAATGCTTATTCCAAATCTGAGACCCTTCCTATAGCATGAGATGTGATATCCAACTCCTTCCCATTCCAATCCTGAGACCCTTCCCATAGCATGAGATGTGATGTCTCAATGCTTCTAATACCAAACCTGAGATCCTTCCTATAACATGAGATGTGATATCCAACTCCTTCCCATTCCAATCCTGAGACCCTTCCTGTAGCATGAGAAGTGCTATCTCCATGCTTATACCAAACCTGAGACCCTTCCTATAGCATGAGATGTGATATCCAACTCCTTCCCATTCCAATCCTGAGACCCTTCCTATAGCATGAGATGTGATATCTCAATGCTTATACCAAACCTGAGAGCCTACCTATAGCATGAGATGTGATATCCAAGTCCATCCCATTCCAATCCTTAGATCCTTCCTACAGCATGCGATGTGATATCTCAATGATTCTAATACCAAACCAGAGACCTGTCCTATAACATGAGATGGGATATCCAACTCCTTCCCATTCCAAACCTGAGACCCTTCCTACAGCATGCAATGTGATATCTCAATGCTTCTAATACCAAACCTAAGACCAGTCCTATAACATGAGAATGGATATCCAACTCCTTCCCCTTCCAAACCTGAGACCCTTCCTATAGCATGAGATGTGATATGCAACTCCTTCCCATCCCAATCCTGAGACACTTCCGATTGCAGAGATGTGATATCTCAATGCTTATACCAAACCTGAGACCCTTCCTATAACATGAGATGTGATATCCAACTCCTTCCCGTTCCAAACCTGAGATTCTTCCTATAGCATATGTGATATCCAACTCCTTCCCATTCCAAACATGAGACCCTTCCTATAGCAAGAATGTAATATCCAACTCCTACCCATTCCAATCCTGAGACCATTCCTATAGCATGAGATGTGATATATCAATGCTTCTAATACCAAACCTGAGATCCTTCCTATGACATGAGATGTGATATCCAAATATTTCCCATTCCAATCCTGAGACCCTTCCTATAACATGAGATGTGATGTCTCAATGCTTCTAATACCAAACCTGAGATCTTTCCTATAACATGAGATGTGATATCCAACTCCTTCCCATTCCAATTCTGAGACCCTTCCTATAGCATGAGATGTGATATCTCATTGCTTATACCAAACCTGAGACCCTTCCTATAGCTTGAGATGTGATATCCAACTCCTTCCCATTCCAATCCTGAGACCCTTCCTATAGCGTGAGATGTGATATCTCAATGCCTCTAATACCAAACCTGAGATCCTTCCTCTAACATGAAATGTGATATCCAACTCCTTCCCCTTCCAAACCTGAGAGCCTTCCCATAGCATGAGATATGATATCCAAGTCCTTCCCATTCCAATCCTGAGACCCTTCCTATAAAATGAGATGTGATATCCAACTCCTTCCCATTCCAACCTGAGACCCTTCCTATAGCATGAGATGGGATATCCAACTCCTTCCATATCCAATACTGATACCCTTCCGATAGCATGAGATGTGATATCCCAATGCTTCTACCAAACCTGAGACCCATACTATGGCATGAGATGTGATATCAAACTCCTTCCCATTCCAATCCTGAGACCCTTCCTATAGTTTGAAATGTGATATCCAACTCCTTCCCATTCCAATTCTGAGACCCTTCCTATACCATGAGACTTGATATCTCAATGCTTCTAATACCAAACCTGAGACCCATCCTATAACATGGGATGTGATATCCAAATCCTTCCCCTTCCAAACCTTAGACCCTTCCTTTATCATGAGATGTGATATCCAACTCCTTCCCTTTCCAATCCTGAGACCCTTCCGATATCATGAGATTTGTTATCTCAATGCTTCTAATATCAAACTTGAGACCCTCCCTATAGCATGAGATGTGACATCCATGTCCTTCCCATTAAAATCCTGAGACACTTCCGATAGCAGAGATGTGATATCTCAATGCTTATACCAAACCTGAGACCCTTCCTATGGCCTGAGATGTCATATACAACTCCTTCCCATTAAAATCCTGAGACCCTTCCTATAGCATGAGATGTGATATCCAACTCCTTCCCATTCCAATCCTGAGACCCTTCCTATAGCATGAGATCTGATGTCTGAATGCTTCTAATAGCAAACCTGAGATCCTTCCTATAACATGAGATGTGATATCCAACTCCTTCCCATTCCAATCCTGAGACCCTTCCTATAGCATGAGATGTGATATCCAACTCCTTCCCATTCCAACCTGAGACCCTTCCTATAGCATGAGATGGGATATCCAACCCCTTCCCATTCCAATCCTGAGTCCCTTCCTATAGCATGAGATGTGATGTCTGAATGCTTCTAATACCAAACCTGAGATCCTTCCTATAACATGAAATGTGATATCCAACTCCTTCCCCTTCCAAACCTGAGAGCCTTCCCATAGCATGAGATTTGATATCCAAGTCCTTCCCATTCCAATCCTGAGACCCTTCCTATAACATGAGATGTGATATCCAAATCCTTCCCATTCCAATCCTGAGACCCTTCCTATAACATGAGATGTGATATCCAACTCCTTCCCATTCCAACCTGAGACCCTTCCGATAGCATGAGATGTGATATCCCAATGTTTCTACCAAACCTGAGACCCATACTATGGCATGAGATGTGATATCAAACTCCTTCCCATTCCATTCATGAGACCCTTCCTATAGCTTGAGATGTGATATCCAACTCCTTCCCATTCCAATTCTGAGACCCTTCCTATACCATGAGACTTGATATCTCAATGCTTCTAATACCAAACCTGAGACCCATCCCATAACATGGGATGTGATATCCAAATCCTTCCGCTTCCAAACCTTAGACCCTTCCTTTATCATGAGATGTGATATCCAACTCCTTCCCATTCCAATCCTGAGACCCTTCCTATAGCGTGAGATGTGATATCTCAATGCCTCTAATACCAAACCTGAGATCCTTCCTCTAACATGAAATGTGATATCCAACTCCTTCCCCTTCCAAACCTGAGAGCATTCCCATAGCATGAGATATGATATCCAAGTCCTTCCCATTCCAATCCTGAGACCCTTCCTATAAAATGAGATGTGATATCCAACTCCTTCCCATTCCAACCTGAGACCCTTCCTATAGCATGAGATGGGATATCCAACTCCTTCCATATCCAATACTGATACCCTTCCGATAGCATGAGATGTGATATCCCAATGCTTCTACCAAACCTGAGACCCATACTATGGCATGAGATGTGATATCAAACTCCTTCCCATTCCAATCCTGAGACCCTTCCTATAGTTTGAGATGTGATATCCAACTCCTTCCCATTCCAATTCTGAGACCCTTCCTATACCATGAGACTTGATATCTCAATGCTTCTAATACCAAACCTGAGACCCATCCTATAACATGGGATGTGATATCCAAATCCTTCCCCTTCCAAACCTTAGACCCTTCCTTTATCATGAGATGTGATATCCAACTCCTTCCCTTTCCAATCCTGAGACCCTTCCGATATCATGAGATTTGTTATCTCAATGCTTCTAATATCAAACTTGAGACCCTCCCTATAGCATGAGATGTGACATCCATGTCCTTCCCATTAAAATCCTGAGACACTTCCGATAGCAGAGATGTGATATCTCAATGCTTATACCAAACCTGAGACCCTTCCTATGGCCTGAGATGTCATATACAACTCCTTCCCATTAAAATCCTGAGACCCTTCCTATAGCATGAGATGTGATATCCAACTCCTTCCCATTCCAATCCTGAGACCCTTCCTATAGCATGAGATCTGATGTCTGAATGCTTCTAATAGCAAACCTGAGATCCTTCCTATAACATGAGATGTGATATCCAACTCCTTCCCATTCCAATCCTGAGACCCTTCCTATAGCATGAGATGTGATATCCAACTCCTTCCCATTCCAACCTGAGACCCTTCCTATAGCATGAGATGGGATATCCAACCCCTTCCCATTCCAATCCTGAGACCCTTCCCATAGCATGAGATATGATATCCAAGTCCTTCACATTCCAATCCTGAGACCCTTCCTATAACATGAAATGTGATATCCAAATCCTTCCCATTCCAATCCTGAGACCCTTCCTATAACATGAGATGTGATATCCAACTCCTTCCCATTCCAACCTGAGACCCTTCCGATAGCATGAGATGTGATATCCCAATGTTTCTACCAAACCTGAGACCCATACTATGGCATGAGATGTGATATCAAACTCCTTCCCATTCCATTCATGAGACCCTTCCTATAGCTTGAGATGTGATATCCAACTCCTTCCCATTCCAATTCTGAGACCCTTCCTATACCATGAGACTTGATATCTCAATGCTTCTAATACCAAACCTGAGACCCATCCTATAACATGGGATGTGATATCCAAATCCTTCCGCTTCCAAACCTTAGACCCTTCCTTTATCATGAGATGTGATATCCAACTCCTTCCCATTCCAATCCTGAGACCCTTCCGATATCATGAGATTTGTTATCTCAATGCTTCTAATATCAAAATTGAGACCTTACCTATAGCATGAGATGTGACATCCAAGTCCTTCCCATTAGAATCCTGAGACCCTTCCGATAGCAGAGATGTGATATCTCAGTGCTTATACCAAACCTGAGACCCTTCCTATGGCCTGAGATGTCATATACAACTCCTTCTCATTAAAATCCTGAGACCCTTCCTATAGCATGAGATGTGATATCCAACTCCTTCCCATTCCAATCCTGATACCCTTCCTATAGCATGAGATGTGATATCTCAATGCTTATACCAAACCTGAGACCCTTCCTATAGCATGAGATGTGATATCCAACTTCTTCCCGTTCGAAACCTGAGACACTTCCTATAGCATATGTGATATCCAACTCCTTCCCATTCCAAACATGAGACCCTTCCTATAGCAAGAATGTAATATCCAACTCCTACCCATTCCAATCCTGAGACCCTTCCGATAGCAGAGATGTGATATCTCAGTGCTTATACCAAACCTGAGACCCTTCCTATGGCCTGAGATGTCATATACAACTCCTTCTCATTAAAATCCTGAGACCCTTCCTATAGCATGAGATGTGATATCCAACTCCTTCCCATCCCAATCCTGAGACACTTCCGATTGCAGAGATGTGATATCTCAATGCTTATACCAAACCTGAGACCCTTCCTATAACATGAGATGTGATATCCAACTCCTTCCCGTTCGAAACCTGAGACACTTCCTATAGCATATGTGATATCCAACTCCTTCCCATTCCAAACATGAGACCCTTCCTATAGCAAGAATGTAATATCCAACTCCTACCCATTCCAATCCTGAGACCATTCCTATAGCATGAGATGTGATATATCAATGCTTCTAATACCAAACCTGATCTCCTTCCTATGACATGAGATGTGATATCCAAATCCTTCCCATTCCAATCCTGAGACCCTTCCTATAACATGAGATGTGATGTCTCAATGCTTCTAATACCAAACCTGAGATCTTTCCTATAACATGAGATGTGATATCCAACTCCTTCCCATTCCAATTCTGAGACCCTTCCTATAGCATGAGATGTGATATCTCATTGCTTATACCAAACCTGAGACCCTTCCTATAGCTTGAGATGTGATATCCAACTCCTTCCCATTCCAATCCTGAGACCCTTCCTATAGCGTGAGATGTGATATCTCAATGCCTCTAATACCAAACCTGAGATCCTTCCTCTAACATGAAATGTGATATCCAACTCCTGCCCTTCCAAACCTGAGAGCCTTCCCATAGCATGAGATATGATATCCAAGTCCTTCCCATTCCAATCCTGAGACCCTTCCTATAAAATGAGATGTGATATCCAACTCCTTCCCATTCCAACCTGAGACCCTTCCTATAGCATGAGATGGGATATCCAACTCCTTCCATATCCAATACTGATACCCTTCCGATAGCATGAGATGTGATATCCCAATGCTTCTACCAAACCTGAGACCCATACTATGGCATGAGATGTGATATCAAACTCCTTCCCATTCCAATCCTGAGACCCTTCCTATAGCTTGAGATGTGATATCCAACTCCTTCCCATTCGAATTCTGAGACCCTTCCTACACCATGAGACTTGATATCTCAATGCTTCTAATACCAAACCTGAGACCCATCCTAACATGGGATGTGATATCCAAATCCTTCCCCTTCCAAACCTTAGACCCTTCCTTTATCATGAGATGTGATATCCAACTCCTTCCCTTTCCAATCCTGAGACCCTTCCGATATCATGAGATTTGTTATCTCAATGCTTCTAATATCAAACTTGAGACCCTCCCTATAGCATGAGATGTGACATCCATGTCCTTCCCATTAAAATCCTGAGACACTTCCGATAGCAGAGATGTGATATCTCAATGCTTATACCAAACCTGAGACCCTTCCTATGGCCTGAGATGTCATATACAACTCCTTCCCATTAAAATCCTGAGACCCTTCCTATAGCATGAGATGTGATATCCAACTCCTTCCCATTCCAATCCTGAGACCCTTCCTATAGCATGAGATCTGATGTCTGAATGCTTCTAATAGCAAACCCGAGATCCTTCCTATAACATGAGATGTGATATCCAACTCCTTCCCATTCCAATCCTGAGACCCTTCCTATAGCATGAGAAGTGATATCTCCATGCTTATACCAAACCTGAGCCTGAGACCCTTCCTATGGCCTGAGATGTCATATACAACTCCTTCCCATTCCAATCCTGAGACCCTTCCTATAGCATGAGATGTGATATCCAACTCCTTCCCATTCCAACCTGAGACCCTTCCTATAGCATGAGATGGGATATCCAACTCCTTCCCATTCCAATCCTGAGACCCTTCCTATAGCATGAGATGTGATGTCTGAATGCTTCTAATACCAAACCTGAGATCCTTCCTATAACATGAAATGTGATATCCAACTCCTTCCCCTTCCAAACCTGAGAGCCTTCCCATAGCATGAGATATGATATCCAAGTCCTTCCCATTCCAATCCTGAGACCCTTCCTATAACATGAGATGTGATATCCAAATCCTTCCCATTCCAATCCTGAGACCCTTCCTATAACATGAGATGTGATATCCAACTCCTTCCCATTCCAACCTGAGACCCTTCCGATAGCATGAGATGTGATATCCCAATGCTTCTACCAAACCTGAGACCCATACTATGGCATGAGATGTGATATCAAACTCCTTCCCATTCCATTCCTGAGACCCTTCCTATAACATGAGATGTGATATCCAACTCCTTCCCATTCCAACCTGAGACCCTTCCGATAGCATGAGATGTGATATCCCAATGCTTCTACCAAACCTGAGACCCATACTATGGCATGAGATGTGATATCAAACTCCTTCCCATTCCATTCCTGAGACCCTTCCTATAGCTTGAGATGTGATATCCAAGTCCTTCCCATTCCAATCCAGAGACCCTTCCTATAACATGAGATGTGATATCCAAATCCTTCCCATTCCAATCCTGAGACCCTTCCTATAACATGAGATGTGATATCCAACTCCTTCCCATTCCAACCTGAGACCCTTCCGATAGCATGAGATGTGATATCCCAATGTTTCTACCAAACCTGAGACCCATACTATGGCATGAGATGTGATATCAAACTCCTTCCCATTCCATTCATGAGATCCTTCCTATAGATTGAGATGTGATATCCAACTCCTTCCCATTCCAATTCTGAGACCCTTCCTATACCATGAGACTTGATATCTCAATGCTTCTAATACCAAACCTGACACCCATCCTATAACATGGGATGTGATATCCAAATCCTTCCGCTTCCAAACCTTAGACCCTTCCTTTATCATGAGATGTGATATCCAACTCCTTCCCATTCCAATCCTGAGACCCTTCCGATAGCAGAGATGTGATATCTCAGTGCTTATACCAAACCTGAGACCCTTCCTATGGCCTGAGATGTCATATACAACTCCTTCTCATTAAAATCCTGAGACCCTTCCTATAGCATGAGATGTGATGTCCAACTCCTTCCCATTCCAATCCTGATACCCTTCCTATAGCATGAGATGTGATATCTCAATGCTTATACCAAACCTGAGACCCTTCCTATAGCATGAGATGTGATATCCAACTTCTTCCCATTCCAATCCTGAGACCTTTCCTATAACATGAGATGTGATGTCTCAATGCTTCTAATACCAAACCTGAGATCCTTCCTATAACATGAGATGTGATATCCAACTCCTTCCCATTCCCATCCTGAGACACTTCCTATAACATGAGATGTGATATCCAACTCCTTCCCATTCCAACCTGAGACCCTTCCGATAGCATGAGATGTGATATCCCAATGCTTCTACAAAACCTGAGACCCATACTATGGCATGAGATGTGATAACAAACTCCTTCCCATTCCAATCCTGAGACCCTTCCTATAGCTTGAGATGTGATATCCAACTCCTTCCCATTCCAATTCTGAGACCCTTCCTATACCATGAGACTTGATATCTCAATGCTTCTAATACCAAACCTGAGACCCATCCTATAACATGGGATGTGATATCCAAATCCTTCCCCTTCCAAACCTTAGACCCTTCCTTTATCATGAGATGTGATATCCAACTCCTTCCCATTCCAATCCTGAGACCCTTCCGATATCATGAGATTTGTTATCTCAATGCTTCTAATATCAAACTTGAGACCCTCCCTATAGCATGAGATGTGACATCCAAGTCCTTCCCATTAGAATCCTGAGACCCTTCCGATAGCAGAGATGTGATATCTCAATGCTTATACCAAACCTGAGACCCTTCCTATGGCCTGAGATGTCATATACAACTCCTTCTCATTAAAATCCTGAGACCCTTACTATAGCATGAGATTTGATATCCAACTCCTTCCCATTCCAATCCTGATACCCTTCCTATAGCATGAGATGTGATATCTCAATGCTTATACCAAACCTGAGACCCTTCCTATAGCATGAGATGTGATATCCAACTTCTTCCCATTCCAATCCTGAGACCCTTCCTATAACATGAGATGTGATGTCTCAATGCTTCTAATACCAAACCTGAGATCCTTCCTATAACATGAGATGTGATATCCAACTCCTTCCCATTCCAATCCTGAGACCCTTCCTATAGCATGAGAAGTGATATCTCCATGCTTATACCAAACCTGAGACCCTTCCTATGGCCTGAGATATCATATACAACTCCTTCCCATTCCAATCTTGAGGCCCTTCCTATAGCATGAGATGTGATATCCAACTCCTTCCCATTCCAACCTGAGACCCTTCCTATAGCATGAGATGGGATATCCAACTCCTTCCAAATCCAATACTGATACCCTTCCGATAGCATGAGATGTGATATCCCAATGCTTCTACCAAACCTGAGACCCATACTATGGCATGAGATGTGATATCAAACTCCTTCCCATTCCAATCCTGAGACCCTTCCTATAGCTTGAGATGTGATATCCAACTCCTTCCCATGTCAATTCTGAGACCCTTCCTATACCATGAGACTTGATATCTCAATGCTTCTAATACCAAACCTGAGACCCGTCCTATAACATGAGATGTGATATCCAAATCCTTCCCCTTCCAAACCTTAGACCCTTCCTTTATCATGTGATGTGATATCCAACTCCTTCCCATTCCAATCCTGAGACCCTTCCGATATCATGAGATTTGTTATCTCAATGCTTCTAATATCAAACTTGAGACCCTCCTTATAGCATGAGATGTGACATCTAAGTCCTTCCCATTCCAATCCTGAGACCCTTCCTATAGCATGAGATGTGATATCTCAATGCATCTAATACCAAACCTGAGACCCTTCCTATAACATGAGATGGGATATCCAACTCCTTCCCATTCCAATCCTGAGACCCTTCCGATAGCAGAGATGCTATATCTCAATGCTTATACCAAACCTGAGACCCTTCCTATGGCCTGAGATGTCATATACAACTCCCTCCCATTCCAATCCTGAGACCCTTCCTATAGCATGAGATGTGATATCTCAATGCTTATACCAAATCTGAGACCCTTCCTATAGCATGAGATGTGATATCCAACTCCTTCCCATTCCAATCCTGAGACCCTTCTTATAGCATGAGATGTGATGTCTCAATGCTTCTAATACCAAACCTGAGATCCTTCCTATAACATGAGATGTGATATCCAACTCCTTCCCATTCCAATCCTGAGACCCTTCCTATAGCATGAGAAGTGATATCTCCATGCTTATACCAAACCGGAGACCCTTCCTATAGCATGAGATGTGATATCCAAATCCTTCCCATTCCAATCCTGAGACCCTTCCTATAGCATGAGATGTGATATCTAAATGCTTATCCCAAACCTGAGAGCCTACCTATAGCATGAGATGTGATATCCAAGTCCATCCCATTCCAATCCTTAGACCCTTCCTACAGCATGCAATGTGATATCTCAATGATTCTAATACCAAACCAGAGACCCGTCCTATAACATGAGATGGGATATCCAACTCCTTCCCATTCCAATCCTGAGCCACTTCCAATAGCAGAGATGTGATATCTCAATGCTTATACCAAACCTGAGACCCTTCCTATAAAATGAGATGTGATATCCAACTCCTTCCCGTTCCAAACCTGAGACACTTCCGATAGCATATGTGATATCCAACTCCTTCCCATTCCAAACATTAGACCCTTCCTATAGCAAGAATGTAATATCCAACTCCTACCCATTCCAATCCTGAGACCATTCCTATAGCATGAGATGTGATATATCAATGCTTCTAATACCAAACCTGAGATCCTTCCTATGACATGAGATGTGATATCCAAATCCTTCCCATTCCAATCCTGAGACCCTTCCTATAGCAAGAGATGTGATATCCAAATCCTTCCCATTCCAATCCTGAGACCCTTCCTATAACATGAGTTGTGATATCCAACTCCTTCCCATTCCAACCTGAGACCCTTCCTATAGCATGAGAAGGGATATCCAACTCCTTCCCATTCCAATCCTGAGACCCTTCCTATAGCATGAGATGTGATATCCAACTCCTTCCCATTCCAACCTGAGACCCTTCCTATAGCATGAGATGGGATATCCAACTCCTTCCCATTCCAATCCTGAGACCCTTCCTATAGCATGAGATGTGATGTCTGAATGCTTCTAATACCAAACCTGAGATCCTTCCTATAACATGAAATGTGATATCCAACTCCTTCCCCTTCCAAACCTGAGAGCCTTCCCATAGCATGAGATATGATATCCAAGTCCTTCCCATTCCAACCTGAGACCCTTCCGATAGCATGAGATGTGATATCCCAATGCTTCTACCAAACCTGAGACCCATACTATGGCATGAGATGTGATATCAAACTCCTTCCCATTCCATTCCTGAGACCCTTCCTATAACATGAGATGTGATATCCAACTCCTTCCCATTCCAACCTGAGACCCTTCCGATAGCATGAGATGTGATATCCCAATGCTTCTACCAAACCTGAGACCCATACTATGGCATGAGATGTGATATCAAACTCCTTCCCATTCCATTCCTGAGACACTTCCTATAGCTTGAGATGTGATATCCAAGTCCTTCCCATTCCAATCCTGAGACCCTTCCTATAACATGAGATGTGATATCCAAATCCTTCCCATTCCAATCCTGAGACCCTTCCTATAACATGAGATGTGATATCCAACTCCTTCCCATTCCAACCTGAGACCCTTCCGATAGCATGAGATGTGATATCCCAATGTTTCTACCAAACCTGAGACCCATACTATGGCATGAGATGTGATATCAAACTCCTTCCCATTCCATTCATGAGACCCTTCCTATAGCTTGAGATGTGATATCCAACTCCTTCCCATTCCAATTCTGAGACCCTTCCAATACCATGAGACTTGATATCTCAATGCTTCTAATACCAAACCTGAGACCCATCCTATAACATGGGATGTGATATCCAAATCCTTCCGCTTCCAAACCTTAGACCCTTCCTTTATCATGAGATGTGATATCCAACTCCTTCCCATTCCAATCCTGAGACCCTTCCGATATCATGAGATTTGTTATCTCAATGCTTCTAATATCAAAATTGAGACCTTACCTATAGCATGAGATGTGACATACAAGTCCTTCCCATTAGAATCCTGAGACCCTTCCGATAGCAGAGATGTGATATCTCAGTGCTTATACCAAACCTGAGACCCGTCCTATAACATGAGATGTGATATCCAAATCCTTCCCCTTCCAAACCTTAGACCCTTCCTTTAACATGAGATGTGATATCCAACTCCTTCCCATTCCAATCCTGAGACCCTTCCGATATCATGAGATTTGTTATCTCAATGCTTCTAATATCAAACTTGAGACCCTCCCTATAGCATGAGATGTGACATCTAAGTCCTTCCCATTCCAATCCTGAGACCCTTCCTATAGCATGAGATGTGATATCTCAATGCATCTAATACCAAACCTGAGACCCTTCCTATAACATGAGATGGGATATCCAACTCCTTCCCATTCCAATCCTGAGACCCTTCCGATAGCAGAGATGTTATATCTCAATGCTTATACCAAACCTGAGACCCTTCCTATGGCCTGAGATGTCATATACAACTTCTTCCCATTCCAATCCTGAGACCCTTCCTATAGCATGAGAAGGGATATACAACTCCTTCCCATTCCAATCCTGAGACCCTTCCTATAGCATGAGATGTGATATCCAACTCCTTCCCATTCCAACCTGAGACCCTTCCTATAGCATGAGATGGGATATCCAACTCCTTCCCATTCCAATCCTGAGACCCTTCCTATAGCATGAGATGTGATGTCTGAATGCTTCTAATACCAAACCTGAGATCCTTCCTATAACATGAAATGTGATATCCAACTCCTTCCCCTTCCAAACCTGAGAGCCTTCCCATAGCATGAGATATGATATCCAAGTCCTTCCCATTCCAACCTGAGACCCTTCCGATAGCATGAGATGTGATATCCCAATGCTTCTACCAAACCTGAGACCCATACTATGGCATGAGATGTGATATCAAACTCCTTCCCATTCCATTCCTGAGACCCTTCCTATAACATGAGATGTGATATCCAACTCCTTCCCATTCCAACCTGAGACCCTTCCGATAGCATGAGATGTGATATCCCAATGCTTCTACCAAACCTGAGACCCATACTATGGCATGAGATGTGATATCAAACTCCTTCCCATTCCATTCCTGAGACACTTCCTATAGCTTGAGATGTGATATCCAAATCCTTCCCATTCCAATCCTGAGACCCTTCCTATAACATGAGATGTGATATCCAACTCCTTCCCATTCCAACCTGAGACCCTTCCGATAGCATGAGATGTGATATCCCAATGTTTCTACCAAACCTGAGACCCATACTATGGCATGAGATGTGATATCAAACTCCTTCCCATTCCATTCATGAGACCCTTCCTATAGCTTGAGATGTGATATCCAACTCCTTCCCATTCCAATTCTGAGACCCTTCCAATACCATGAGACTTGATATCTCAATGCTTCTAATACCAAACCTGAGACCCATCCTATAACATGGGATGTGATATCCAAATCCTTCCGCTTCCAAACCTTAGACCCTTCCTTTATCATGAGATGTGATATCCAACTCCTTCCCATTCCAATCCTGAGACCCTTCCGATATCATGAGATTTGTTATCTCAATGCTTCTAATATCAAACTTGAGACCCTCCCTATAGCATGAGATGTGACATCTAAGTCCTTCCCATTCCAATCCTGAGACCCTTCCTATAGCATGAGATGTGATATCTCAATGCATCTAATACCAAACCTGAGACCCTTCCTATAACATGAGATGGGATATCCAACTCCTTCCCATTCCAATCCTGAGACCCTTCCGATAGCAGAGATGTTATATCTCAATGCTTATACCAAACCTGAGACCCTTCCTATGGCCTGAGATGTCATATACAACTTCTTCCCATTCCAATCCTGAGACCCTTCCTATAGCATGAGAAGGGATATCCAACTCCTTCCCATTCCAATCCTGAGACCCTTCCTATAGCATGAGATGTGATATCCAACTCCTTCCCATTCCAACCTGAGACCCTTCCTATAGCATGAGATGGGATATCCAACTCCTTCCCATTCCAATCCTGAGACCCTTCCTATAGCATGAGATGTGATGTCTGAATGCTTCTAATACCAAACCTGAGATCCTTCCTATAACATGAAATGTGATATCCAACTCCTTCCCCTTCCAAACCTGAGAGCCTTCCCATAGCATGAGATATGATATCCAAGTCCTTCCCATTCCAACCTGAGACCCTTCCGATAGCATGAGATGTGATATCCCAATGCTTCTACCAAACCTGAGACCCATACTATGGCATGAGATGTGATATCAAACTCCTTCCCATTCCATTCCTGAGACCCTTCCTATAACATGAGATGTGATATCCAACTCCTTCCCATTCCAACCTGAGACCCTTCCGATAGCATGAGATGCGATATCCCAATGCTTCTACCAAACCTGAGACCCATACTATGGCATGAGATGTGATATCAAACTCCTTCCCATTCCATTCCTGAGACACTTCCTATAGCTTGAGATGTGATATCCAAGTCCTTCCCATTCCAATCCTGAGACCCTTCCAATACCATGAGACTTGATATCTCAATGCTTCTAATACCAAACCTGAGACCCATCCTATAACATGGGATGTGATATCCAAATCCTTCCGCTTCCAAACCTTAGACCCTTCCTTTATCATGAGATGTGATATCCAACTCCTTCCCATTCCAATCCTGAGACCCTTCCGATATCATGAGATTTGTTATCTCAATGCTTCTAATATCAAAATTGAGACCTTACCTATAGCATGAGATGTGACATACAAGTCCTTCCCATTAGAATCCTGAGACCCTTCCGATAGCAGAGATGTGATATCTCAGTGCTTATACCAAACCTGAGACCCGTCCTATAACATGAGATGTGATATCCAAATCCTTCCCCTTCCAAACCTTAGACCCTTCCTTTATCATGAGATGTGATATCCAACTCCTTCCCATTGCAATCCTGAGACCCTTCCGATATCATGAGATTTGTTATCTCAATGCTTCTAATATCAAACTTGAGACCCTCCCTATAGCATGAGATGTGACATCTAAGTCCTTCCCATTCCAATCCTGAGACCCTTCCTATAGCATGAGATGTGATATCTCAATGCATCTAATACCAAACCTGAGACCCTTCCTATAACATGAGATGGGATATCCAACTCCTTCCCATTCCAATCCTGAGACCCTTCCGATAGCAGAGATGTTATATCTCAATGCTTATACCAAACCTGAGACCCTTCCTATGGCCTGAGATGTCATATACAACTCCTTCCCATTCCAATCCTGAGACCCTTCCTATAGCATGAGATGTGATATCTCAATGCTTATACCAAATCTGAGACCCTTCCTATAGCATGAGATGTGATATCCAACTCCTTCCCATTCCAATCCTGAGACCCTTCCTATAGCATGAGAAGTGATATCTCCATGCTTATACCAAACCGGAGACCCTTCCTATAGCATGAGATGTGATATCCAAATCCTTCCCATTCCAATCCTGAGACCCTTCCTATAGCATGAGATGTGATATCTAAATGCTTATCCCAAACCTGAGAGCCTACCTATAGCATGAGATGTGATATCCAAGTCCATCCCATTCCAATCCTTGGACCCTTCCTACAGCATGCAATGTGATATCTCAATGATTCTAATACCAAACCAGAGACCCGTCCTATAACATGAGATGGGATATCAAACTCCTTCCCATTCCATTCCTGAGACCCTTCCTATAACATGAGATGTGATATCCAACTCCCTCCCATTCCAACCTGAGACCCTTCCGATAGCATGAGATGTGATATCCCAATGCTTCTACCAAACCTGAGACCCATACTATGGCATGAGATGTGATATCAAACTCCTTCCCATTCCATTCCTGAGACCCTTCCTATAGCTTGAGATGTGATATCCAAGTCCTTCCCATTCCAATCCTGAGACCCTTCCTATAACATGAGATGTGATATCCAAATCCTTCCCATTCCAATCCTGAGACCCTTCCTATAACATGAGATGTGATATCCAACTCCTTCCCATTCCAACCTGAGACCCTTCCGATAGCATGAGATGTGATATCCCAATGTTTCTACCAAACCTGAGACCCATACTATGGCATGAGATGTGATATCAAACTCCTTCCCATTCCATTCATGAGATCCTTCCTATAGATTGAGATGTGATATCCAACTCCTTCCCATTCCAATTCTGAGACCCTTCCTATACCATGAGACTTGATATCTCAATGCTTCTAATACCAAACCTGAGACCCATCCTATAACATGGGATGTGATATCCAAATCCTTCCGCTTCCAAACCTTATACCCTTCCTTTATCATGAGATGTGATATCCAACTCCTTCCCATTCCAATCCTGAGACCCTTCCGATAGCAGAGATGTGATATCTCAGTGCTTATACCAAACCTGAGACCCTTCCTATGGCCTGAGATGTCATATACAACTCCTTCTCATTAAAATCCTGAGACCCTTCCTATAGCATGAGATGTGATATCCAACTCCTTCCCATTCCAATCCTGATACCCTTCCTATAGCATGAGATATGATATCTCAATGCTTATACCAAACCTGAGACCCTTCTTATAGCATGAGATGTGATATCCAACTTCTTCCCATTCCAATCCTGAGACCCTTCCTATAACATGAGATGTGATGTCTCAATGCTTCTAATACCAAACCTGAGATCCTTCCTATAACATGAGATGTGATATCCAACTCCTTCCCATTCCCATCCTGAGACACTTCCTATAACATGAGATGTGATATCCAACTCCTTCCCATTCCAACCTGAGACCCTTCCGATAGCATGAGATGTGATATCCCAATGCTTCTACAAAACCTGAGACCCATACTATGGCATGAGATGTGATAACAAACTCCTTCCCATTCCAATCCTGAGACCCTTCCTATAGCTTGAGATGTGATATCCAACTCCTTCCCATTCCAATTCTGAGACCCTTCCTATACCATGAGACTTGGTATCTCAATGCTTCTAATACCAAACCTGAGACCCATCCTATAACATGGGATGTGATATCCAAATCCTTCCCCTTCCAAACCTTAGACCCTTCCTTTATCATGAGATGTGATATCCAACTCCTTCCCATTCCAATCCTGAGACCCTTCAGATATCATGAGATTTGTTATCTCAATGCTTCTAATATCAAACTTGAGACCCTCCCTATAGCATGAGATGTGACATCCAAGTCCTTCCCATTAGAATCCTGAGACCCTTCCGATAGCAGAGATGTGATATCTCAATGCTTATACCAAACCTGAGACCCTTCCTATGGCCTGAGATGTCATATACAACTCCTTCTCATTAAAATCCTGAGACCCTTCCTATAGCATGTGATTTGATATCCAACTCCTTCCCATTCCAATCCTGATACCCTTTCTATAGCATGAGATGTGATATCTCAATGCTTATACCAAACCTGAGACCCTTCCTATAGCATGAGATGTGATATCCAACTTCTTCCCATTCCAATCCTGAGACCCTTCCTATAACATGAGATGTGATGTCTCAATGCTTCTAATACCAAACCTGAGATCCTTCCTATAACATGAGATGTGATATCCAACTCCTTCCCATTCCAATCCTGAGACCCTTCCTATAGCATGAGAAGTGATATCTCCATGCTTATACCAAACCTGAGACCCTTCCTATGGCCTGAGATATCATATACAACTCCTTCCCATTCCAATCTTGAGGCCCTTCCTATAGCATGAGATGTGATATCAAACTCCTTCCCATTCCAATCCTGAGACCCTTCCTATAGCTTGAGATGTGATATCCAACTCCTTCCCATGTCAATTCTGAGACCCTTCCTATACCATGAGACTTGATATCTCAATGCTTCTAATACCAAACCTGAGACCCGTCCTATAACATGAGATGTGATATCCAAATCCTTCCCCTTCCAAACCTTAGACCCTTCCTTTATCATGAGATGTGATATCCAACTCCTTCCCATTCCAATCCTGAGACCCTTCCGATATCATGAGATTTGTTATCTCAATGCTTCTAATATCAAACTTGAGACCCTCCCTATAGCATGAGATGTGACATCTAAGTCCTTCCCATTCCAATCCTGAGACCCTTCCTATAGCATGAGATGTGATATCTCAATGCATCTAATACCAAACCTGAGACCCTTCCTATAACATGAGATGGGATATCCAACTCCTTCCCATTCCAATCCTGAGACCCTTCCGATAGCAGAGATGTTATATCTCAATGCTTATACCAAACCTGAGACCCTTCCTATGGCCTGAGATGTCATATACAACTCCTTCCCATTCCAATCCTGAGACCCTTCCTATAGCATGAGATGTGATATCTCAATGCTTATAGCAAATCTGAGACCCTTCCTATAGCATGAGATGTGATATCCAACTCCTTCCCATTCCAATCCTGAGACCCTTCCTATAGCATGAGATGTGATGTCTCAATGCTTCTAATACCAAACCTGAGATCCTTCCTATAACATGAGATGTGATATCCAACTCCTTCCCATTCCAATCCTGAGACCCTTCCTATAGCATGAGAAGTGATATCTCCATGCTTATACCAAACCGGAGACCCTTCCTATAGCATGAGATGTGATATCCAAATCCTTCCCATTCCAATCCTGAGACCCTTCCTATAGCATGAGATGTGATATCTAAATGCTTATCCCAAACCTGAGAGCCTACCTATAGCATGAGATGTGATATCCAAGTCCATCCCATTCCAATCCTTAGACCCTTCCTACAGCATGCAATGTGATATCTCAATGATTCTAATACCAAACCAGAGACCAGTCCTATAACATGAGATGGGATATCCAACTCCTTCCCATTCCAATCCTGAGCCACTTCCAATAGCAGAGATGTGATATCTCAATGCTTATACCAAACCTGAGACCCTTCCTATAACATGAGATGTGATATCCAACTCCTTCCCGTTCCAAACCTGAGACACTTCCGATAGCATATGTGATATCCAACTCCTTCCCATTCCAAACATTAGACCCTTCCTATAGCAAGAATGTAATATCCAACTCCTACCCATTCCAATCCTGAGACCATTCCTACAGCATGAGATGTGATATATCAATGCTTCTAATACCAAACCTGAGATCCTTCCTATGACATGAGATGTGATATCCAAATCCTTCCCATTCCAATCCTGAGACCCTTCCTATAGCAAGAGATGTGATATCCAAATCCTTCCCATTCCAATCCTGAGACCCTTCCTATAACATGAGTTGTGATATCCAACTCCTTCCCATTCCAACCTGAGACCCTTCCTATAGCATGAGAAGGGATATCCAACTCCTTCCCATTCCAATCCTGAGACCCTTCCTATAGCATGAGATGTGATATCCAACTCCTTCCCATTCCAACCTGAGACCCTTCCTATAGCATGAGATGGGATATCCAACTCCTTCCCATTCCAATCCTGAGACCCTTCCTATAGCATGAGATGTGATGTCTGAATGCTTCTAATACCAAACCTGAGATCCTTCCTATAACATGAAATGTGATATCCAACTCCTTCCCCTTCCAAACCTGAGAGCCTTCCCATAGCATGAGATATGATATGCAAGTCCTTCCCATTCCAACCTGAGACCCTTCCGATAGCATGAGATGTGATATCCCAATGCTTCTACCAAACCTGAGACCCATACTATGGCATGAGATGTGATATCAAACTCCTTCCCATTCCATTCCTGAGACCCTTCCTATAACATGAGATGTGATATCCAACTCCTTCCCATTCCAACCTGAGACCCTTCCGATAGCATGAGATGTGATATCCCAATGCTTCTACCAAACCTGAGACCCATACTATGGCATGAGATGTGATATCAAACTCCTTCCCATTCCATTCCTGAGACACTTCCTATAGCTTGAGATGTGATATCCAAGTCCTTCCCATTCCAATCCTGAGACCCTTCCTATAACATGAGATGTGATATCCAAATCCTTCCCATTCCAATCCTGAGACCCTTCCTATAACATGAGATGTGATATCCAACTCCTTCCCATTCCAACCTGAGACCCTTCCGATAGCATGAGATGTGATATCCCAATGTTTCTACCAAACCTGAGACCCATACTATGGCATGAGATGTGATATCAAACTCCTTCCCATTCCATTCATGAGACCCTTCCTATAGCTTGAGATGTGATATCCAACTCCTTCCCATTCCAATTCTGAGACCCTTCCAATACCATGAGACTTGATATCTCAATGCTTCTAATACCAAACCTGAGACCCATCCTATAACATGGGATGTGATATCCAAATCCTTCCGCTTCCAAACCTTAGACCCTTCCTTTATCATGAGATGTGATATCCAACTCCTTCCCATTCCAATCCTGAGACCCTTCCGATATCATGAGATTTGTTATCTCAATGCTTCTAATATCAAAATTGAGACCTTACCTATAGCATGAGATGTGACATACAAGTCCTTCCCATTAGAATCCTGAGACCCTTCCGATAGCAGAGATGTGATATCTCAGTGCTTATACCAAACCTGAGACCCGTCCTATAACATGAGATGTGATATCCAAATCCTTCCCCTTCCAAACCTTAGACCCTTCCTTTATCATGAGATGTGATATCCAACTCCTTCCCATTCCAATCCTGAGACCCTTCCGATATCATGAGATTTGTTATCTCAATGCTTCTAATATCAAACTTGAGACCCTCCCTATAGCATGAGATGTGACATCTAAGTCCTTCCCATTCCAATGCTGAGACCCTTCCTATAGCATGAGATGTGATATCTCAATGCATCTAATACCAAACCTGAGACCCTTCCTATAACATGAGATGGGATATCCAACTCCTTCCCATTCCAATCCTGAGACCCTTCCTATAGCATGAGATGTGATATCTCAATGCTTATACCAAACCTGAGACCCTTCCTATGGCCTGAGATGTCATATACAACTCCTTCCCATTCCAATCCTGAGACCCTTCCTATAGCATGAGATGTGATATCTCAATGCTTATACCAAATCTGAGACCCTTCCTATAGCATGAGATGTGATATCCAACTCCTTCCCATTCCAATCCTGAGACCCTTCCTATAGCATGAGAAGTGATATCTCCATGCTTATACCAAACCGGAGACCCTTCCTATAGCATGAGATGTGATATCCAAATCCTTCCCATTCCAATCCTGAGACCCTTCCTATAGCATGAGATGTGATATCTAAATGCTTATCCCAAACCTGAGAGCCTACCTATAGCATGAGATGTGATATCCAAGTCCATCCCATTCCAATCCTTGGACCCTCCCTACAGCATGCAATGTGATATCTCAATGATTCTAATACCAAACCAGAGACCCGTCCTATAACATGAGATGGGTAATCCAACTCCTTCCCATTCCAATCCTGAGCCACTTCCAATAGCAGAGATGTGATATCTCAATGCTTATACCAAACCTGAGACCCTTCCTATAACATGAGATGTGATATCCAACTCCTTCCCGTTCCAAACCTGAGACACTTCCTATAGCATATGTGATATCCAACTCCTTCCGATTCCAAATATTAGACCGTTCCTATAGCAAGAATGTAATATCCAACTCCTACCCATTCCAATCCTGAGACCATTCCTATAGCATGAGATGTGATATATCAATGCTTCTAATACCAAACCTGAGATCCTTCCTATGACATGAGATGTGATATCCAAATCCTTCCCATTCCAATCCTGAGACCCTTCCTATAGCAAGAGATGTGATATACAAATCCTTCCCATTCCAATCCTGAGACCCTTCCTATAACATGAGTTGTGATATCCAACTCCTTCCCATTCCAACCTGAGACCCTTCCTATAGCATGAGAAGGGATATCCAACTCCTTCCCATTCCAATCCTGAGACCCTTCCTATAGCATGAGATGTGATATCCAACTCCTTCCCATTCCAACCTGAGACCCTTCCGATAGCATGAGATGTGATATCCCAATGTTTCTACCAAACCTGAGACCCATACTATGGCATGAGATGTGATATCAAACTCCTTCCCATTCCATTCATGAGACCCTTCCTATAGCTTGAGATGTGATATCCAACTCCTTCCCATTCCAATTCTGAGACCCTTCCAATACCATGAGACTTGATATCTCAATGCTTCTAATACCAAACCTGAGACCCATCCTATAACATGGGATGTGATATCCAAATCCTTCCGCTTCCAAACCTTAGACCCTTCCTTTATCATGAGATGTGATATCCAACTCCTTCCCATTCCAATCCTGAGACCCTTCCGATATCATGAGATTTGTTATCTCAATGCTTCTAATATCAAAATTGAGACCTTACCTATAGCATGAGATGTGACATACAAGTCCTTCCCATTAGAATCCTGAGACCCTTCCGATAGCAGAGATGTGATATCTCAGTGCTTATACCAAACCTGAGACCCGTCCTATAACATGAGATGTGATATCCAAATCCTTCCCCTTCCAAACCTTAGACCCTTCCTTTATCATGAGATGTGATATCCAACTCCTTCCCATTCCAATCCTGAGACCCTTCCGATATCATGAGATTTGTTATCTCAATGCTTCTAATATCAAACTTGAGACCCTCCCTATAGCATGAGATGTGACATCTAAGTCCTTCCCATTCCAATCCTGAGACCCTTCCTATAGCATGAGATGTGATATCTCAATGCATCTAATACCAAACCTGAGACCCTTCCTATAACATGAGATGGGATATCCAACTCCTTCCCATTCCAATCCTGAGACCATTCCGATAGCAGAGATGTTATATCTCAATGCTTATACCAAACCTGAGACCCTTCCTATGGCCTGAGATGTCATATACAACTTCTTCCCATTCCAATCCTGAGACCCTTCCTATAGCATGAGAAGGGATATCCAACTCCTTCCCATTCCAATCCTGAGACCCTTCCTATAGCATGAGATGTGATATCCAACTCCTTCCCATTCCAACCTGAGACCCTTCCTATAGCATGAGATGGGATATCCAACTCCTTCCCATTCCAATCCTGAGACCCTTCCTATAGCATGAGATGTGATGTCTGAATGCTTCTAATACCAAACCTGAGATCCTTCCTATAACATGAAATGTGATATCCAACTCCTTCCCCTTCCAAACCTGAGAGCCTTCCCATAGCATGAGATATGATATCCAAGTCCTTCCCATTCCAACCTGAGACCCTTCCGATAGCATGAGATGTGATATCCCAATGCTTCTACCAAACCTGAGACCCATACTATGGCATGAGATGTGATATCAAACTCCTTCCCATTCCATTCCTGAGACCCTTCCTATAACATGAGATGTGATATCCAACTCCTTCCCATTCCAACCTGAGACCCTTCCGATAGCATGAGATGTGATATCCCAATGCTTCTACCAAACCTGAGACCCATACTATGGCATGAGATGTGATATCAAACTCCTTCCCATTCCATTCCTGAGACACTTCCTATAGCTTGAGATGTGATATCCAAGTCCTTCCCATTCCAATCCTGAGACCCTTCCTATAACATGAGATGTGATATCCAAATCCTTCCCATTCCAATCCTGAGACCCTTCCTATAACATGAGATGTGATATCCAACTCCTTCCCATTCCAACCTGAGACCCTTCCGATAGCATGAGATGTGATATCCCAATGCTTCTACCAAACCTGAGACCCATACTATGGCATGAGATGTGATATCAAACTCCTTCCCATTCCATTCCTGAGACACTTCCTATAGCTTGAGATGTGATATCCAAGTCCTTCCCATTCCAATCCTGAGACCCTTCCTATAACATGAGATGTGATATCCAAATCCTTCCCATTCCAATCCTGAGACCCTTCCTATAACATGAGATGTGATATCCAACTCCTTCCCATTCCAACCTGAGACCCTTCCGATAGCATGAGATGTGATATCCCAATGTTTCTACCAAACCTGAGACCCATACTATGGCATGAGATGTGATATCAAACTCCTTCCCATTCCATTCATGAGACCCTTCCTATAGCTTGAGATGTGATATCCAACTCCTTCCCATTCCAATTCTGAGACCCTTCCAATACCATGAGACTTGATATCTCAATGCTTCTAATACCAAACCTGAGACCCATCCTATAACATGGGATGTGATATCCAAATCCTTCCGCTTCCAAACCTTAGACCCTTCCTTTATCATGAGATGTGATATCCAACTCCTTCCCATTCCAATCCTGAGACCCTTCCGATATCATGAGATTTGTTATCTCAATGCTTCTAATATCAAAATTGAGACCTTACCTATAGCATGAGATGTGACATACAAGTCCTTCCCATTAGAATCCTGAGACCCTTCCGATAGCAGAGATGTGATATCTCAGTGCTTATACCAAACCTGAGACCCGTCCTATAACATGAGATGTGATATCCAAATCCTTCCCCTTCCAAACCTTAGACCCTTCCTTTATCATGAGATGTGATATCCAACTCCTTCCCATTCCAATCCTGAGACCCTTCCGATATCATGAGATTTGTTATCTCAATGCTTCTAATATCAAACTTGAGACCCTCCCTATAGCATGAGATGTGACATCTAAGTCCTTCCCATTCCAATCCTGAGACCCTTCCTATAGCATGAGATGTGATATCTCAATGCATCTAATACCAAACCTGAGACCCTTCCTATAACATGAGATGGGATATCCAACTCCTTCCCATTCCAATCCTGAGACCCTTCCGATAGCAGAGATGTTATATCTCAATGCTTATACCAAACCTGAGACCCTTCCTATGGCCTGAGATGTCATATACAACTCCTTCCCATTCCAATCCTGAGACCCTTCCTATAGCATGAGATGTGATATCTCAATGCTTATACCAAATCTGAGACCCTTCCTATAGCATGAGATGTGATATCCAACTCCTTCCCATTCCAATCCTGAGACCCTTCCTATAGCATGAGAAGTGATATCTCCATGCTTATACCAAACCGGAGACCCTTCCTATAGCATGAGATGTGATATCCAAATCCTTCCCATTCCAATCCTGAGACCCTTCCTATAGCATGAGATGTGATATCTAAATGCTTATCCCAAACCTGAGAGCCTACCTATAGCATGAGATGTGATATCCAAGTCCATCCCATTCCAATCCTTGGACCCTTCCTACAGCATGCAATGTGATATCTCAATGATTCTAATACCAAACCAGAGACCCGTCCTATAACATGAGATGGGATATCAAACTCCTTCCCATTCCATTCCTGAGACCCTTCCTATAACATGAGATGTGATATCCAACTCCCTCCCATTCCAACCTGAGACCCTTCCGATAGCATGAGATGTGATATCCCAATGCTTCTACCAAACCTGAGACCCATACTATGGCATGAGATGTGATATCAAACTCCTTCAAATTCCATTCCTGAGACCCTTCCTATAGCTTGAGATGTGATATCCAAGTCCTTCCCATTCCAATCCTGAGACCCTTCCTATAACATGAGATGTGATATCCAAATCCTTCCCATTCCAATCCTGAGACCCTTCCTATAACATGAGATGTGATATCCAACTCCTTCCCATTCCAACCTGAGACCCTTCCGATAGCATGAGATGTGATATCCCAATGTTTCTACCAAACCTGAGACCCATACTATGGCATGAGATGTGATATCAAACTCCTTCCCATTCCATTCATGAGATCCTTCCCATAGATTGAGATGTGATATCCAACTCCTTCCCATTCCAATTCCGAGACCCTTCCTATACCATGAGACTTGATATCTCAATGCTTCTAATACCAAACCTGAGACCCATCCTATAACATGGGATGTGATATCCAAATCCTTCCGCTTCCAAACCTTATACCCTTCCTTTATCATGAGATGTGATATCCAACTCCTTCCCATTCCAATCCTGAGACCCTTCCGATAGCAGAGATGTGATATCTCAGTGCTTATACCAAACCTGAGACCCTTCCTATGGCCTGAGATGTCATATACAACTCCTTCTCATTAAAATCCTGAGACCCTTCCTATAGCATGAGATGTGATATCCAACTCCTTCCCATTCCAATCCTGATACCCTTCCTATAGCATGAGATGTGATATCTCAATGCTTATACCAAACCTGAGACCCTTCTTATAGCATGAGATGTGATATCCAACTTCTTCCCATTCCAATCCTGAGACCCTTCCTATAACATGAGATGTGATGTCTCAATGCTTCTAATACCAAACCTGAGATCCTTCCTATAACATGAGATGTGATATCCAACTCCTTCCCATTCCCATCCTGAGACACTTCCTATAACATGAGATGTGATATCCAACTCCTTCCCATTCCAACCTGAGACCCTTCCGATAGCATGAGATGTGATATCCCAATGCTTCTACAAAACCTGAGACCCATACTATGGCATGAGATGTGATAACAAACTCCTTCCCATTCCAATCCTGAGACCCTTCCTATAGCTTGAGATGTGATATCCAACTCCTTCCCATTCCAATTCTGAGACCCTTCCTATACCATGAGACTTGGTATCTCAATGCTTCTAATACCAAACCTGAGACCCATCCTATAACATGGGATGTGATATCCAAATCCTTCCCCTTCCAAACCTTAGACCCTTCCTTTATCATGAGATGTGATATCCAACTCCTTCCCATTCCAATCCTGAGACCCTTCAGATATCATGAGATTTGTTATCTCAATGCTTCTAATATCAAACTTGAGACCCTCCCTATAGCATGAGATGTGACATCCAAGTCCTTCCCATTAGAATCCTGAGACCCTTCCGATAGCAGAGATGTGATATCTCAATGCTTATACCAAACCTGAGACCCTTCCTATGGCCTGAGATGTCATATACAACTCCTTCTCATTAAAATCCTGAGACCCTTCCTATAGCATGTGATTTGATATCCAACTCCTTCCCATTCCAATCCTGATACCCTTCCTATAGCATGAGATGTGATATCTCAATGCTTATACCAAACCTGAGACCCTTCCTATAGCATGAGATGTGATATCCAACTTCTTCCCATTCCAATCCTGAGACCCTTCCTATAACATGAGATGTGATGTCTCAATGCTTCTAATACCAAACCTGAGATCCTTCCTATAACATGAGATGTGATATCCAACTCCTTCCCATTCCAATCCTGAGACCCTTCCTATAGCATGAGAAGTGATATCTCCATGCTTATACCAAACCTGAGACCCTTCCTATGGCCTGAGATATCATATACAACTCCTTCCCATTCCAATATTGAGGCCCTTCCTATAGCATGAGATGTGATATCCAACTCCTTCCCATTCCAACCTGAGACCCTTCCTATAGCATGAGATGGGATATCCAACTCCTTCCAAATCCAATACTGATACCCTTCCGATAGCATGAGATGTGATATCCCAATGCTTCTACCAAACCTGAGACCCATACTATGGCATGAGATGTGATATCAAACTCCTTCCCATTCCAATCCTGAGACCCTTTCTATAGCTTGAGATGTGATATCCAACTCCTTCCCATGTCAATTCTGAGACCCTTCCTATACCATGAGACTTGATATCTCAATGCTTCTAATACCAAACCTGAGACCCGTCCTATAACATGAGATGTGATATCCAAATCCTTCCCCTTCCAAACCTTAGACCCTTCCTTTATCATGAGATGTGATATCCAACTCCTTCCCATTCCAATCCTGAGACCCTTCCGATATCATGAGATTTGTTATCTCAATGCTTCTAATATCAAACTTGAGACCCTCCCTATAGCATGAGATGTGACATCTAAGTCCTTCCCATTCCAATCCTGAGACCCTTCCTATAGCATGAGATGTGATATCTCAATGCATCTAATACCAAACCTGAGACCCTTCCTATAACATGAGATGGGATATCCAACTCCTTCCCATTCCAATCCTGAGACCCTTCCGATAGCAGAGATGTTATATCTCAATGCTTATACCAAACCTGAGACCCTTCCTATGGCCTGAGATGTCATATACAACTCCTTCCCATTCCAATCCTGAGACCCTTCCTATAGCATGAGATGTGATATCTCAATGCTTATACCAAATCTGAGACCCTTCCTATAGCATGAGATGTGATATCCAACTCCTTCCCATTCCAATCCTGAGACCCTTCCTATAGCATGAGATGTGATGTCTCAATGCTTCTAATACCAAACCTGAGATCCTTCCTTTAACATGAGATGTGATATCCAACTCCTTCCCATTCCAATCCTGAGACCCTTCCTATAGCATGAGAAGTGATATCTCCATGCTTATACCAAACCGGAGACCCTTCCTATAGCATGAGATGTGATATCCAAATCCTTCCCATTCCAATCCTGAGACCCTTCCTATAGCATGAGATGTGATATCTAAATGCTTATCCCAAACCTGAGAGCCTACTATAGCATGAGATGTGATATCCAAGTCCATCCCATTCCAATCCTTAGACCCTTCCTACAGCATGCAATGTGATATCTCAATGATTCTAATACCAAACCAGAGACCAGTCCTATAACATGAGATGGGATATCCAACTCCTTCCCATTCCAATCCTGAGCCATTTCCAATAGCAGAGATGTGATATCTCAATGCTTATACCAAACCTGAGACCCTTCCTATAACATGAGATGTGATATCCAACTCCTTCCCGTTCCAAACCTGAGACACTTCCGATAGCATATGTGATATCCAACTCCTTCCCATTCCAAACATTAGACCCTTCCTATAGCAAGAATGTAATATCCAACTCCTACCCATTCCAATCCTGAGACCATTCCTATAGCATGAGATGTGATATATCAATGCTTCTAATACCAAACCTGAGATCCTTCCTATGACATGAGATGTGATATCCAAATCCTTCCCATTCCAATCCTGAGACCCTTCCTATAGCAAGAGATGTGATATCCAAATCCTTCCCATTCCAATCCTGAGACCCTTCCTATAACATGAGTTGTGATATCCAACTCCTTCCCATTCCAACCTGAGACCCTTCCTATAGCATGAGAAGGGATATCCAACTCCTTCCCATTCCAATCCTGAGACCCTTCCTATAGCATGAGATGTGATATCCAACTCCTTCCCATTCCAACCTGAGACCCTTCCTATAGCATGAGATGGGTGTTAAGACGGATTTCTGAACTCTGTCCTGGTGGCGCAGAAGTTCAGAAGGCCAACCTAATTACTTGGAACAGGGTAACCTCTGGACAAGCCAGACCAATCAAGGTAGCGATCGCGGCGGTCAAGACTAGGTCTCAAGAGGGGTGAGGGTGACTGAAAGCCCGCAATGAGCACACAAAGCAAGAGCGCTTACAAACTACTCCAAACAGTTGTTTATATCAAAAATAGATACACATTTATTATAAGGCCTTGAAACTAATAACCACAGTAAAAGCAGCAATATACAACGATATTAAACCAACACATACACTATCCACCCAATATATATACAGAATACACAGTTTCACAGCATTAGCAGCACGAAATATGTTATCCACCTGCAGGGGAAGGAAAACAGGCAGTGCGAACCAATGCGAGTGATATGTCCGCCTTCTGAGGCCCCTAACTGGATGGTAGTCCAATCCCTACGAAGAGTGGAGCCTAGCGCTCAAAAGTACCTGCACACGCCGGTGCCAATGGGCAGAAGGTGAAGCTCTTCGGAGGACGTTGAACAGCTCTGTAGGGAGCTCTAATGAAGGAGAACACGGTCCGCGACTCTAGCGCAGCCTCCACTGTGAGGCAGAAGCAGGGCGCGAGTACGGACAAGGGGTGCTGTATTCACAGCGGGGAAAAGCAAGGGGCACTGCAGGAGGGCGACCAGATCCTAGCTAATCTACTCACCGGTCCCCGAAGCAAGCAGGCCCGAGCTTCTCCTCGATAGATGCAGCTTCTGGCAGGTTCTGAAGAGCAGGGAACGTCTCGTCGTCGTGCAGAGTAAAAAGACGTCCCGATCGAAGAAACAAGCACAGTTTTGTCGCCACCGCAGGGCAACGGAACGGCCGGGTGTATTCAAGCCAAACGAGCACCGCTCACCTCTAGCTTAGGACTGCTAAGCAAACGAAGCGTGTGAGCATGCCCCGGACTCAGAATACCACCCAACCTGTCGGCGATTACAGAGCAGGCCTCCTTAGTAAGCTGGTCAGTCAACTGGATGGCCCAGAGACACTTCCGAAGGCTTACAGCAGGAGTTGATGAAGGTGCCGGGAATAGCTGGTCCTGCTATTCCAATAGGTCGAAGCGCCAGTACAGGCCTTCTTGTTCGATCTTAGGTGGAAAGGGCTTCACCGGACGACAGCAATGAGGAGCAGAAGTTCTTCAGGGGGTCACCAGTGATTCCTCGGTCCAGCCTCGTGTTCGCAGGATACTTGGCTCCTGTATCCCTGGGTTCGTAAGAACTCAGGAGATCGACATGGTAGTGGTGTTTCCAGCTCCCTCTTATCCACGGTTCCCTTCGCGCCAAAACGGAGGGGAGCCAATGGGAGATCCGCTCATCAACACCCATACCATACGTGGACCAATCACGGACCACAGTGGTCCCAGGCATTCACACCACCCTAGACTCTCTGGCACCCAGGATGTGTATTGGGACCAGACAGCCCAGCCCACATCCTGGGGGCACTCAAACGACATGTAGAAGCCCGCGAACGCAACCGTGTTTCGCGGGAAACTACATGCCCAAATAAGGAAGGCCCCGGGTCGCCTGACCCGGGGGAAGGTAAAGGGAGCAAGACGGACAGTGGACTAGACAAAGGAGCCTCGTGGTCCGGCCATTTTGGGTAGCCGGGCCACCCTTTTGTGTTCGCGGCAAAAACGTGCTCAGAACGGCAAAAGGAGCTCAAAATAAACCAAATGATCGCTGCCACCAGCCCAGTCCCTGAATGACTTGCACCGATCCAAAAACCATCCTACAAGAGTGTCTAGGGTCTGTAGAAGGCTAGAGACCCAAGAGAGCTGTAACTTAGCTTACAGTGCCCTCTTGTGTCGTGTTGCACTAAAATGGCGACACGATAAAAGAAACTACGGGAAACAGCGTTCCCCGGTACTGACTGTCTTAAGGGCATGTCAGTTTCCCCGTAAGAAAGGAGCGAAAGCCCAGAGGAGTACAGCAGAAGGCTGCACTTCTCTGGCAAAGTCAAGAAAACAGGTTGAAAACAATAGCAAAAAGTTTAGGGGTTGCCACATGGAAGGAAAGTTCCCTACAATAACGAAATCTTTCCTAACACTCGCCCCTCCCAGACTATGGACAGGGGGAACTAATCCACCCCTGGATGAGTCTCTTGTTCAGGTCGGTAAAACATTCTGGACAACCCATCAGCATTGCTATGTTGGACACCTGGCCTATGCTCAATAGTGAAGTCGAAGCCTTGTAGACTTATGGACCACCTAAGCAACTTTGGATTCTCCCCCTTCATGTTCATTAGCCACTTTAACGGCTTATGGTCAGTCTGCACAGTGAAGTGGGTCCCATAGAGGTAGGGCCGCAGCTTCCTTAGGGCCCACACAACAGAGAAACATTCTTTCTCTACCGTGGACCATCTGAGCTCTCTGTCCTTAAGCTGGCGACTAATAAAACCGATAGGGTGTTCCTTACCCTTCTCATCTACTTGTGATAGTACAGCTCCTATCCCAGTGTCAGAGGCATCCGTCTGCACGATAAAAGGTCTTTGATAATCAGGGGCCCTGAGCACAGGGGCCTGGCACAAGGAGTCTTTCAAGCCATTGAAGGCCTTCTCACACTCGTCAGTCCAAGTTACCTTCTTGGGTTTCTTCGGAGTTGTGAGGGCAGTCAGAGGAGCAGCTATGGTGCCATAGTCTGCCACAAAATTGCGGTAATAACCCGTGAGTCCTAAGACGGCTCTCACTTGGGTTTGCGTAGTGGGGGTAGGCCAGTCTTGTACCGCTGGTACCTTACTGGATAGAGGCTGTCTCCTCCCTCCACCTACTTCATGTCCAAGGCAAACCACTGAGCCTTGTCCATTTTGGTGAGGGGCCACTCGGACACCCTCAAAAGAGCTTTCTGAAGGACTGCTTTGGAACAGGTCAGGGAGAGGTTCAGACTCCTCTTCCTCAACGTCTGAAGCCAATAGCAGTGCTGCGATTTCGCCGCTTGGGACGAAAGCCTTCAGCCTATTCACGTGAAACACTTTTAGAGCCTGTCCAGGCCTTCCAAGGTCCACTGAATAGCTAACCTCACCCAGGGGCTCCACCACTGGGTAAGGGCCTGACCATTTGTCCTGTAAAGCTCGAGGCCTTATGGGATTCACGATCAGGACTTGCTGGCCATGTGTAAAGTTGATGAGGGAAGCTTTCTGGTCGTACCAATGTTTCACCAGCGCTTGCCCTGCCTTCAATTTAGCACTAGCCAAGCCCATCAGAAGTACCATCCGTTTTCTGAGCCCTAGCACATAATCAACTACATTGGTAGTAACAGGGGGAGTGGGCATCTCCCATCCCTCCTTGACAATGGCTAAGGGTCCCCGTACGGGATGACCGAACAGAAGTTCGAAGGGGCTGAAGCCAACACCCTCCTGTGGTACCTCTCGGTAGGCAAACAGCAAGCATGAAACAAGAAGATCCCATTTTCTTCTCTGAGGCTCCTCCAGAGCCCCAATCATGCTTTTTAACGTCCTGTTAAGACGCCCCCCCAGACCATCGGTCTGGGGGCGGTATGCAGAAGAGAACCTGTAGGTGACCCCACATTCTTTCCACATAGCCTGCCTATACTTCGACATAAAGTTGCTGCCATGATCCGACACAACTTCTTTAGGGAAGCCAACCCTAGTAAACATGCCGAGTAAAGCTTCTGCAACTGGCTTGGCAGTTACAGTTGTAAATGGGACGGCCTCAGGATACCTGGTTGCATGGTCGACCAGCACCAGGATAAACCTATTGCCTGAGGATGTTTGCGGGTCAAGGGGACCAACCATGTCGATCCCTACCCTTTCAAATGGTACCCCCACAACTGGGAGCGGTACCAACGGAGCTTGGATTGTCGCGCCAACCTTACCAGACAACTGGCAGGAGGCACAACTCCTGCAGTGACTTTCTACTTGCACCCCCATCTTGGGCCAGTAGAAGTGCATGGATAACCTTTGCTTGGTCCTCCTCATACCAAGGTGACCAGCAAGGTGAACGACATGCGCCAACTGCAGGAGGAAGGGCCTAACAGCAAGGGAAACCACCAACCTCCTATGGTCTCCTTCTGTAGACTCTGTGGGCTCACTATAAAGGAGTCCACCTTCCTGGTAAATCCTTTGCAACCCAGGAGGTTCACCCTCAAGCTGGGAGCAGGCCTGTCTCCTTAGGCCTTCCAGAGATGGGCACTCACGTTGGCCCTTACTGAAGTCGTCCCTATCAGGACCTCCTTCAACTAACAAGTCTTTTAGTTCAGGATGGTCGTTGGGGTCGAACACTTCAGGCATCGCCACCTCCTCGTCAGGCTCGGGCGATTGACCAACTCCCTCCACCGCAGTGGTAGGCGAGCTCGGGGGAATATTCTCTTTCCCCCGTCGGGACTTGTTGACTCCTTTCGCCTTGGGTTTCCCCTTCGGCTGGGGCGGCGTATTGGACTTGGCCAATGCTGCCCGTGCTTGAGACCGTGTGTAGGGTCTTTCGGCAGTGTCTCCTACGAGCCCTAGAGCTCTGAGATCATTGCCCAACAAGACCTTTCCCGGGACGTTTCTCTGAATGCTCACTGGAATCCTAACTGCTGTACCATTTAAAGTTAGATTAACAGGGATCACGGGAAACATACGGAGGGGGCCGTCAGCCAACTTAGTGGGCATCAGAGTAGCTCTGGCAACTTCCTCTGAGTCTACCAAGGTAGAATCCACTACAGTTCGACTGCACCCACTATCCCTAAGAGCTGGAGTATCCACTCCATTGATCAGCACACTGTCTTTAAAGTAGTGCTTGGTATTATCCGGAATCCTAGCATACGCCTCTGCGACTTTAGGCTCCCAGGAACCCAGGGACACTAAAACTACCTCAGCCTCTATTCCGCTGGGAAATGAGTCTGAGGAGAAGGATGCTCCTGTAATCTCTTCTTCCTCGTAGGAGGAGAAGGCCAGATTAGCGGAGTGGACCCCCAAAGGTCTAACCTTACAACGGGGATCCCCCTTCACATGGTCAGTTGCTCCACAAGAAAAACAAGCCCCATTGGGTCTGTTTACGTAGGGAGGCTTATTATAACCAGAGTTCTGTTTCGGAGGCGAACCTCCACTACCCTGTGAGTTCTCGGATGGCTTACCCTTATTTTTCTTTTTGTGGCCCTTATGGGAAGATGATTTAGCAGATTCCCCACCCTCCATATCTTTGGTCTTTTTCCCTTCCTCCTGCTTACCAGGATGAGTTTTGTCCTTATGGGACACTCGATGTGACACCCATAAGTCTGCTGCAATGGCCAGCTTCTTAGGATCTATCTCCTTCGAATCGGCCAAATGCTGCTTAAGCTCCGGGGAAGAAGAAGCAAAAATGTGTTCCAGCATGACCAGATTGATCATGCCTTCGAAGGTAGAAACCTTATAACCTTCAACCCAGCCAGTCAAGTTTTTCAGGGACTCAGCTACATACGACACCCAAGTACCACCTTCCTTTTTCTTATACTCTCTAAACCTTTTTAAATATTGGGTCGGAGTCTTCCCAAACTTTAAAATGAGAGTCTGCTTCAACATTGCAAAATCAGCGCGCTCAGCCTTCGACATTTCCATAATGGCACTGCAACCAGAATGGGGCAGTCTGCTGAGTAACCATGCAATCTTATCCGCATTATCAACCTCTTGAACCTCGCATGCATACTCAAACGCATTTAACCAGTCCATAATGTCATTTCGTTCCTCATACACACTGAGCAGATCTTTTGGAAACCGTGGATGAGAGGAAGCCCCAGAACCATGTCCAGGACCCTTGGACCCATTTGCGAACTGAAGCTTGGCCAGTTCCAACTGGTGATCCCTGTCTTTTTGTTTTTCTGCCTGGTCGATTTTTAGTTTGGCTATGCTGAATTCAAGCTCCTGCTGCCTAAACCGCAGCTCTTGCTTCTTGAATTCAAGCATAGCCTCCCCATCAACACTGGCAGAGGAAACGTTAGACATTACATCCTCCCTGTCCTCGTGGTCGTGATGGATCAGTGCAGCGGCAGAACCGTCGGTTCTGCCAGTGAGAGCAGCCCCACCACCTTCTGCACTGTCCTCGGAAGTTATAGCGTCAAGCTGCGCTTCTTGCCACGCCACGATTCTCTGGATCATTTCCAATTTAGTGCCTTGAGAGGAAACCCCTCTCTCCGCACACATCTTCTTCAATGTTTCAGATTTCGAAGCATTTAAGGTTAATAAAGTATTCGTTTCCATACTGTCGATAGGACTATGGCCTTTTTAACGTTATATTCAATACTTTACTGCGTGTCCTGGTTGGAATAACCTGAAAACGCCTTAGCTCGTGCGCAACACTGGATACCTTCAGTCGTATCCCACCGCTGTACACCAATTTGTTAAGACGGATTTCTGAACTCTGTCCTGGTGGCGCAGAAGTTCAGAAGGCCAACCTAATTACTTGGAACAGGGTAACCTCTGGACAAGCCAGACCAATCAAGGTAGCGATCGCGGCGGTCAAGACTAGGTCTCAAGAGGGGTGAGGGTGACTGAAAGCCCGCAATGAGCACACAAAGCAAGAGCGCTTACAAACTACTCCAAACAGTTGTTTATATCAAAAATAGATACACATTTATTATAAGGCCTTGAAACTAATAACCACAGTAAAAGCAGCAATATACAACGATATTAAACCAACACATACACTATCCACCCAATATATATACAGAATACACAGTTTCACAGCATTAGCAGCACGAAATATGTTATCCACCTGCAGGGGAAGGAAAACAGGCAGTGCGAACCAATGCGAGTGATATGTCCGCCTTCTGAGGCCCCTAACTGGATGGTAGTCCAATCCCTACGAAGAGTGGAGCCTAGCGCTCAAAAGTACCTGCACACGCCGGTGCCAATGGGCAGAAGGTGAAGCTCTTCGGAGGACGTTGAACAGCTCTGTAGGGAGCTCTAATGAAGGAGAACACGGTCCGCGACTCTAGCGCAGCCTCCACTGTGAGGCAGAAGCAGGGCGCGAGTACGGACAAGGGGTGCTGTATTCACAGCGGGGAAAAGCAAGGGGCACTGCAGGAGGGCGACCAGATCCTAGCTAATCTACTCACCGGTCCCCGAAGCAAGCAGGCCCGAGCTTCTCCTCGATAGATGCAGCTTCTGGCAGGTTCTGAAGAGCAGGGAACGTCTCGTCGTCGTGCAGAGTAAAAAGACGTCCCGATCGAAGAAACAAGCACAGTTTTGTCGCCACCGCAGGGCAACGGAACGGCCGGGTGTATTCAAGCCAAACGAGCACCGCTCACCTCTAGCTTAGGACTGCTAAGCAAACGAAGCGTGTGAGCATGCCCCGGACTCAGAATACCACCCAACCTGTCGGCGATTACAGAGCAGGCCTCCTTAGTAAGCTGGTCAGTCAACTGGATGGCCCAGAGACACTTCCGAAGGCTTACAGCAGGAGTTGATGAAGGTGCCGGGAATAGCTGGTCCTGCTATTCCAATAGGTCGAAGCGCCAGTACAGGCCTTCTTGTTCGATCTTAGGTGGAAAGGGCTTCACCGGACGACAGCAATGAGGAGCAGAAGTTCTTCAGGGGGTCACCAGTGATTCCTCGGTCCAGCCTCGTGTTCGCAGGATACTTGGCTCCTGTATCCCTGGGTTCGTAAGAACTCAGGAGATCGACATGGTAGTGGTGTTTCCAGCTCCCTCTTATCCACGGTTCCCTTCGCGCCAAAACGGAGGGGAGCCAATGGGAGATCCGCTCATCAACACCCATACCATACGTGGACCAATCACGGACCACAGTGGTCCCAGGCATTCACACCACCCTAGACTCTCTGGCACCCAGGATGTGTATTGGGACCAGACAGCCCAGCCCACATCCTGGGGGCACTCAAACGACATGTAGAAGCCCGCGAACGCAACCGTGTTTCGCGGGAAACTACATGCCCAAATAAGGAAGGCCCCGGGTCGCCTGACCCGGGGGAAGGTAAAGGGAGCAAGACGGACAGTGGACTAGACAAAGGAGCCTCGTGGTCCGGCCATTTTGGGTAGCCGGGCCACCCTTTTGTGTTCGCGGCAAAAACGTGCTCAGAACGGCAAAAGGAGCTCAAAATAAACCAAATGATCGCTGCCACCAGCCCAGTCCCTGAATGACTTGCACCGATCCAAAAACCATCCTACAAGAGTGTCTAGGGTCTGTAGAAGGCTAGAGACCCAAGAGAGCTGTAACTTAGCTTACAGTGCCCTCTTGTGTCGTGTTGCACTAAAATGGCGACACGATAAAAGAAACTACGGGAAACAGCGTTCCCCGGTACTGACTGTCTTAAGGGCATGTCAGTTTCCCCGTAAGAAAGGAGCGAAAGCCCAGAGGAGTACAGCAGAAGGCTGCACTTCTCTGGCAAAGTCAAGAAAACAGGTTGAAAACAATAGCAAAAAGTTTAGGGGTTGCCACATGGAAGGAAAGTTCCCTACAATAACGAAATCTTTCCTAACAATGGGATATCCAACTCCTTCCCATTCCAATCCTGAGACCCTTCCTATAGCATGAGATGTGATGTCTGAATGCTTCTAATACCAAACCTGAGATCCTTCCTATAACATGAAATGTGATATCCAACTCCTTCCCCTTCCAAACCTGAGAGCCTTCCCATAGCATGAGATATGATATCCAAGTCCTTCCCATTCCAACCTGAGACCCTTCCGATAGCATGAGATGTGATATCCCAATGCTTCTACCAAACCTGAGACCCATACTATGGCATGAGATGTGATATCAAACTCCTTCCCATTCCATTCCTGAGACCCTTCCTATAACATGAGATGTGATATCCAACTCCTTCCCATTCCAACCTGAGACCCTTCCGATAGCATGAGATGTGATATCCCAATGCTTCTACCAAACCTGAGACCCATACTATGGCATGAGATGTGATATCAAACTCCTTCCCATTCCATTCCTGAGACACTTCCTATAGCTTGAGATGTGATATCCAAGTCCTTCCCATTCCAATCCTGAGACCCTTCCTATAACATGAGATGTGATATCCAAATCCTTCCCATTCCAATCCTGAGACCCTTCCTATAACATGAGATGTGATATCCAACTCCTTCCCATTCCAACCTGAGACCCTTCCGATAGCATGAGATGTGATATCCCAATGTTTCTACCAAACCTGAGACCCATACTATGGCATGAGATGTGATATCAAACTCCTTCCCATTCCATTCATGAGACCCTTCCTATAGCTTGAGATGTGATATCCAACTCCTTCCCATTCCAATTCTGAGACCCTTCCAATACCATGAGACTTGATATCTCAATGCTTCTAATACCAAACCTGAGACCCATCCTATAACATGGGATGTGATATCCAAATCCTTCCGCTTCCAAACCTTAGACCCTTCCTTTATCATGAGATGTGATATCCAACTCCTTCCCATTCCAATCCTGAGACCCTTCCGATATCATGAGATGTGTTATCTCAATGCTTCTAATATCAAAATTGAGACCTTACCTATAGCATGAGATGTGACATACAAGTCCTTCCCATTAGAATCCTGAGACCCTTCCGATAGCAGAGATGTGATATCTCAGTGCTTATACCAAACCTGAGACCCGTCCTATAACATGAGATGTGATATCCAAATCCTTCCCCTTCCAAACCTTAGACCCTTCCTTTATCATGAGATGTGATATCCAACTCCTTCCCATTCCAATCCTGAGACCCTTCCGATATCATGAGATTTGTTATCTCAATGCTTCTAATATCAAACTTGAGACCCTCCCTATAGCATGAGATGTGACATCTAAGTCCTTCCCATTCCAATCCTGAGACCCTTCCTATAGCATGAGATGTGATATCTCAATGCATCTAATACCAAACCTGAGACCCTTCCTATAACATGAGATGGGATATCCAACTCCTTCCCATTCCAATCCTGAGACCCTTCCTATAGCATGAGATGTGATATCTCAATGCTTATACCAAATCTGAGACCCTTCCTATAGCATGAGATGTGATATCCAACTCCTTCCCATTCCAATCCTGAGACCCTTCCTATAGCATGAGAAGTGATATCTCCATGCTTATACCAAACCGGAGACCCTTCCTATAGCATGAGATGTGATATCCAAATCCTTCCCATTCCAATCCTGAGACCCTTCCTATAGCATGAGATGTGATATCTAAATGCTTATCCCAAACCTGAGAGCCTACCTATAGCATGAGATGTGATATCCAAGTCCATCCCATTCCAATCCTTGGACCCTTCCTACAGCATGCAATGTGATATCTCAATGATTCTAATACCAAACCAGAGACCCGTCCTATAACATGAGATGGGTAATCCAACTCCTTCCCATTCCAATCCTGAGCCACTTCCAATAGCAGAGATGTGATATCTCAATGCTTATACCAAACCTGAGACCCTTCCTATAACATGTGATGTGATATCCAACTCCTTCCCGTTCCAAACCTGAGACACTTCCTATAGCATATGTGATATCCAACTCCTTCCGATTCCAAATATTAGACCCTTCCTATAGCAAGAATGTAATATCCAACTCCTACCCATTCCAATCCTGAGACCATTCCTATAGCATGAGATGTGATATATCAATGCTTCTAATACCAAACCTGAGATCCTTCCTATGACATGAGATGTGATATCCAAATCCTTCCCATTCCAATCCTGAGACCCTTCCTATAGCAAGAGATGTGATATACAAATCCTTCCCATTCCAATCCTGAGACCCTTCCTATAACATGAGTTGTGATATCCAACTCCTTCCCATTCCAACCTGAGACCCTTCCTATAGCATGAGAAGGGATATCCAACTCCTTCCCATTCCAATCCTGAGACCCTTCCTATAGCATGAGATGTGATATCCAACTCCTTCCCATTCCAACCTGAGACCCTTCCTATAGCATGAGATGGGATATCCAACTCCTTCCCATTCCAATCCTGAGACCCTTCCTATAGCATGAGATGTGATGTCTGAATGCTTCTAATACCAAACCTGAGATCCTTCCTATAACATGAAATGTGATATCCAACTCCTTCCCCTTCCAAACCTGAGAGCCTTCCCATAGCATGAGATATGATATCCAAGTCCTTCCCATTCCAATCCTGAGACCCTTCCTATAACATGAGATGTGATATCCAAATCCTTCCCATTCCAATCCTGAGACCCTTCCTATAACATGAGATGTGATATCCAACTCCTTTCCATTCCAACCTGAGACCCTTCCGATAGCATGAGATGTGATATCCCAATGCTTCTACCAAACCTGAGACCCATACTATGGCATGAGATGTGATATCAAACTCCTTCCCATTCCATTCCTGAGACCCTTCCTATAACATGAGATGTGATATCCAACTCCTTCCCATTCCAACCTGAGACCCTTCCGATAGCATGAGATGTGATATCCCAATGCTTGGTATTAGAAGTATTGAGATATCACATCTCATGCTATAGGACGGGTCTCAGGATTGGAATGGGAAGGAGTTGGATATCACATCTCATGCTAAAGGAAGGGTCTCAGGTTTGGAACGGGAAGGAGTTGGAAATCACATCTCATGTTATAGGAAGGGTCTCAGGTTTGGTATAAGCATTGAGATATCACATCTCATGATATCGGAAGGGTCTCAGGATTGGAATGGGAAGTAGTTGGATATCACATATCATGTTATAGGCCGGGTCTCAGGTTTGGTATTAGAAGCATTGAGATATCAAGTCTCATGGTATAGGAAGGGTCTCAGAATTGGAATGGGAAGGAGTTGGATAACACATCTCAAGCTATAGGAAGGGTCTCAGGATTGGAATGGGAAGAAGTTTGATATCACATCTCATGCCATAGTATGGGTCTCAGGTTTGGTAGAAGCATTGGGATATCACATCTCATGCTATCGGAAGGGTATCAGTATTGGATTTGGAAGGAGTTGGATATCCCATCATGCTATAGGAAGGGTCTCAGGTTGGAATGGGAAGGAGTTGGATATCACATCTCATGTTATAGGAAGGGTCTCAGGATTGGAATGGGAAGGACTTGGATATCATATCTCATGCTATGGGAAGGCTCTCAGGTTTGGAAGGGGAAGGAGTTGGATATCACATCTCATGTTATAGGAAGGGTCTCAGGATTGGAATGGGAAGGACTTGGATATCATATCTCAAGCTATAGGAAGGGTCTCAGGTTTGGTATAAGCATTGAGACATCAAATCTCATGTTATAGGAAGGGTCTCAGGATTGGAATGGGAAGAAGTTGGATATCACATCTCATGCTCTAGGAAGGGTCTCAGGTTTGGTATAAGCATTGAGATATCACATCTCATGCTATAGGAAGGGTCTCAGGATTGGAATGGGAAGGAGTTGTATATGACATCTCATGCCATAGGAAGGGTCTCAGGTTTGGTATAAGCATTGAGATATCACATCACATGCTATAGGAAGGGTCTCAGGATTGGAATGGGAAGGACTTGGATATCACATCTCATGCTATAGGCAGGGTCTCAGGTTTGGAAAGGGAAGGAGTTGGATATCACATTTCATGTTAGAGGTAGGATCTCAGGTTTGGTATTAGAGGCACTGAGATATCACATCTTATGCTATCAGAAGGGTCTCAGGATTGGAATGGGAAGGAGTTGGATATCACATCTCATGCTAAAGGGAGGGTCTCAGGTTTGGAAGGGGAAGGATTTGGATATCACATCTCATGTTATAGGAAGGATCTCAGGTTTGGTATTAGAAGCATTGAGATATCACATCTCATGCTATCGGAAGGGTCTCAGGATTGGAATGGGAAGGAGTTGGATATCACATCTCATGCTATAGGAAGGGTCTCAGGTTTGGAACGGGAAGGAGTTGGATATCACATCTCATGTTATAGGAAGAGTCTCAGGTTTGGTATAAGCATTGAGATACCACATCTCTGCAATCGGAAGTGTCTCAGGATTGGGATGGGAAGGAGTTGGATATCACATCTCATGCTATAGGAAGGGTCTCAGGTTTGGAAGGGGAAGGAGTTGGATATTACATTCTTGCTATAGGAAGGGTCTCATGTTTGGAATGGGAAGGAGTTGGATATCACATATGCTATAGGAAGGGTCTCAGGTTTGGAACGGGAAGGAGTTGGATATCACATCTCATGTTATTGGAAGGGTCTCAGGTTTGGTATAATCATTGAGATATCACATCTCTGCTATCGGAAGTGTCTCAGGATTGGAATGGGAAGGAGTTGGATATCCCATCTCATGTTATAGGACGGGTCTCAGGTTTGTTATTAGAATCATTGAGATATCATATTGCATGCTGTAGGAAGGGTCTAAGGATTGGAATGGGAAGGACTTGGATATCACATCTCATGCTATAGGAAGGGTCTCAGGTTTGGTATAAGCATCGAGATATCACATCTCATGCTATAGGAAAGGTCTCAGGATTGGAATGGGAAGGAGTTGGATATTACATCTCATGTTATAGGAAGGATCTCAGGTTTGGTATTAGAAGCATTGAGACGTCACATCTCATGGTATAGGAAGGGTCTCAGGATTGGAATGGGAAGGAGTTTGATATCACATCTCATGCCATAGTATGGGTCTCAGGTTTGGTAGAAGCATTGGGATATCACATCTCATGCTATCGGAGGATATCAGAATTGGATTTGGAAGGAGTTGGATATCCCATCTCATGCTATAGGAAGGGTCTCAGGTTGAAATGGGAAGGAGTTGGATATCACATCTCATGTTATAGGAAGGGTCTCAGGATTGGTTTTAGAGGCATTGAGATATCACATCTCATGCTATCAGAAGGGTCTCAGGATTGGAATGGGAAGGAGCTGGATTTCACATCTCATGCTAAAGGGAGGGTCTCAGGTTTGGAAGGGGAAAGATTTGGATATCACATCTCATGTTATAGGAAGGATCTCAGGTTTGGTATTAGAAGCATTGAGATATCACATCTCATGCTATCGGAAGGATCTCAGGTTTGGTATTAGAAGCATTGAGATATCACATCTCATGCTATCAGAAGGGTCTCAGGATTGGAATGGGAAGGAGTTGGATATCACATCTCATGCTAAAGGGAGGGTCTCAGGTTTGGAAGGGGAAGGATTTGGATATCACATCTCATGTTATCGGAAGGATCTCAGGTTTGGTATTAGAAGTATTGAGATATCACATCTCATGCTATAGGACGGGTCTCAGGATTGGAATGGGAAGGAGTTGGATATCACATCTCATGCTAAACGAAGGGTCTCAGGTTTGGTAGAATCATTGAGATATCACATCTCATGCTATCGGAAATGTCTCAGGATTGGAATGGGAAGGAGCAGGATATCACATCTCATGCTAAAGGAAGGGTCTCAGGTTTGGAACGGGAAGGAGTTGGATATCACATCTCATGTTATAGGAAGGGTCTCAGGTTTGGTATAAGCATTGAGATATCACATCTCATGATATCGGAAGGGTCTCAGGATTGGAATGGGAAGTAGTTGGATATCACATCTCATGTTATAGGACGGGTCTCAGGTTTGGTATTAGAAGCATTGAGATATCAAGTCTCATGGTATAGGAAGGGTCTCAGAATTGGAATGGGAAGGAGTTGGATAACACATCTCATGCTATAGGAAGGGTCTCAGGATTGGAATGGGAAGAAGTTTGATATCACATCTCATGCCATAGTATGGGTCTCAGGTTTGGTAGAAGCATTGGGATATCACATCTCATGCTATCGGAAGGGTATCAGTATTGGATTTGGAAGGAGTTGGATATCCCATCATGTTATATGAAGGGTCTCAGGTTGGAATGGGAAGGAGTTGGATATCACATCTCATGTTATAGGAAGGGTCTCAGGATTGGAATGGGAAGGACTTGGATATCATATCTCATGCTATGGGAAGGCTCTCAGGTTTGGAAGGGGAAGGACTTGGGTATCATATCTCAAGCTATAGGAAGGGTCTCAGGTTTGGTATAAGCATTGAGATATCACATCTCATGCTATAGGAAGGGTCTCAGAATTGGAATGGGAAGGAGTTGGATATCACATCTCATGTTATAGGAAAGATCTCAGGTTTGGTATTAGAAGCATTGAGACATCAAATCTCATGTTATAGGAAGGGTCTCAGGATTGGAATGGGAAGAAGTTGGATATCACATCTCATGCTCTAGGAAGGGTCTCAGGTTTGGTATAAGCATTGAGATATCACATCTCATGCTATAGGAAGGGTCTCAGGATTGGAATGGGAAGGAGTTGTATATGACATCTCATGCCATAGGAAGGGTCTCAGGTTTGGTATAAGCATTGAGATATCACATCACATGCTATAGGAAGGGTCTCAGGATTGGAATGGGAAGGACTTGGATATCACATTTCATGCTATAGGCAGGGTCTCAGGTTTGGAAAGGGAAGGAGTTGGATATCACATTTCATGTTAGAGGTAGGATCTCAGGTTTGGTATTAGAGGCATTGCGATATCACATCTCATGCTATCAGAAGGGTCTCAGGATTGGAATGGGAAGGAGTTGGATATCACATCTCATGCTAAAGGGAGGGTCTCAGGTTTGGAAGGGGAAGGATTTGGATATCACATCTCATGTTATAGGAAGGATCTCAGGTTTGGTATTAGAAGCATTGGATATCACATCTCATGCTATCGGAAGTATCTCAGGTTTGGTATTAGAGGCATTGAGATATCACATCTCATGCTATCATAAGAGTCTCAGGATTGGAATGGGAAGGAGTTGGATAGCTCATCTCATGCTAAAGGGAGGGTCTCAGGTTTGGAAGGGGAAGGATATGGATATCACATCACATGTTATAGGAAGGATCTCAGGCTTGGTATTAGAAGCATTGAAATATCACATCTCATGCTATCGGAAGGGTCTCAGGATTGGAATGGGAAGGAGTTGGATATCACATCTCATGCTATAGGAAGGGTCTCAGGTTTGGAACGGGAAGGAGTTGGATATCACATCTCATGTTATAGGAAGAGTCTCAGGTTTAGTATAAGCATTGAGATACCACATTTCTGCAATCGGAAGTGTCTCAGGATTGGGATGGGAAGGAGTTGGATATCACATCTCATGCTATAGGAAGGGTCTCAGGTTTGGAAGGGGAAGGAGTTGGATATCCCATCTCATGTTATAGGACTGGTCTCAGGTTTGGTATTAGAAGCATTGAGATATCACATCTCATGCTATAGGAATGGTCTCAGGATTGGAATGGGAAGGAGTTGGATATTACATTCCTGCTATAGGAAGGGTCTCATGTTTGGAATGGGAAGGAGTTGGATATCACATATGCTATAGGAGGGTCTCAGGTTTGGAACGGGAAGGAGTTGATTATCACATCTCATGTTATAGGAAGGGTCTCAGGTTTGGTATAAGCATTGAGATATCACATCTCTGCTATCGGAAGTGTCTCAGGATTGGAATGGGAAGGAGTTGGATATCCCATCTCATGTTATAGGACGGGTCTCAGGTTTGTTATTAGAATCATCGAGATATCATATTGCATGCTGTAGGAAGGGTCTAAGGATTGGAATGGGAAGGACTTGGATATCACATCTCATGCTATAGGTAGGCTCTCAGGTTTGGAAAGGAAAGGAGTTGGATATCACATTTCATGTTAGAGGAAGGATCTCAGGTTTGGTATTAGAGGCATTGAGATATCACATCTCATGCTATAGGAAGGGTCTCAGGATTGGAATCGGAAGGAGTTGGATATCACATCTCATGCTATAGGAAGGGTCTCAGGTTTGGTATAAGCATCGAGATATCACATCTCATGCTATAGGAAAGGTCTCAGGATTGGAATGGGAAGGAGTTGGATATCACATCTCATGTTATAGGAAGGATCTCAGGTTTGGTATTATAAGCATTGAGACATCACATCTCATGCTATAGGAAGGGTCTCAGGATTGGAATGGGAAGGAGTTTGATATCACATCTCATGCCATAGTATGGGTCTCAGGTTTGGTAGAAGCATTGGGATATCACATCTCATGCTATCGGAGGGTATCAGAATTGGATTTGGAAGGAGTTGGATATCCCATCTCATGCTATAGGAAGGGTCTCAGGTTGAAATGGGAAGGAGTTGGATATCACATCTCATGTTATAGGAAGGGTCTCAGGATTGGTTTTAGAGGCATTGAGATATCACATCTCATGCTATCAGAAGGGTCTCAGGATTGGAATGGGAAGGAGTTGGATTTCACATCTCATGCTAAAGGGAGGGTCTCAGGTTTGGAAGGGGAAAGATTTGGATATCACATCTCATGTTATAGGAAGGATCTCAGGTTTGGTATTAGAAGCATTGAGATATCACATCTCATGCTATCGGAAGGATCTCAGGTTTGGTATTAGAAGCATTGAGATATCACATCTCATGCTATCAGAAGGGTCTCAGGATTGGAATGGGAAGGAGTTGGATATCACATCTCATGCTAAAGGAAGGGTCTCAGGTTTGGTAGAATCATTGAGATATCACATCTCATGCTATCGGAAATGTCTCAGGATTGGAATGGGAAGGAGCAGGATATCACATCTCATGCTAAAGTAAGGGTCTCAGGTTTGGAACGGGAAGGAGTTGGATATCACATCTCATGTTATAGGAAGGGTCTCAGGTTTGGTATAAGCATTGAGATATCATATCTCTGCTATCGGAAGTGTCTCAGGATTGGAATGGGAAGGAGTTGGATATCCCATCTCATGTTATAGGACGGGTCTCAGGTTTGTTATTAGAATCATTGAGATATCATATTGCATGCTGTAGGAAGGGTCTAAGTATTGGAATGGGAAGGACTTGGATATCACATCTCATGCTAAAGGAAGGCTCTCAGGTTTGGAAAGGGAAGGAGTTGGATATCACATTTCATGTTAGAAGAAGGATCTCAGGTTTGGTATTAGAAGCATTGAGACATCACATCTCATGCTATATGAAGGGTCTCAGGATTGGAATGGGAAGGAGTTGGATATCACATCTCATGCTATATGAAGGGTCTCAGGTTAGGTATAAGCATTGAGATATCACATCTCATGCTATAGGAAAGGTCTCAGGATTGGAATGGGAAGGAGTTGTATATGACATCTCATGCCGTAGGAAGGGTCTCAGGTTTGGTATAAGCATTGAGATATCACATCTCTGCAATCGAAAGGGTCTCAGGATTGGAATGGGAAGGAGTTGGATATCCCATCTCATGTTATAGGAAGAGTCTCAGGTTTGGTATTAGAAGCATTGAGATATTACATCTCATGCTATAGGAAGTGTCTCAGGATTGGAATGGGAAGGACTTGAATATCACATCTCATGCTATAGGGAGGGTCTCAAGTTTGATATTAGAAGCATTGAGATATCACATCTCATGCTATAGGAAGGGTCTCAGGATTGGAATGGGAAGGACTTGGTTATCACATCTCATGCTATAGGGAGGGTCTCAAGTTTGATATTAGAAGCATTGAGATATCACATCTCATGATATCGGAAGGGTCGCAGGTTTGGTATAAGCAGTGAGATATCACATCTCATCAATAGGAAGTTCTCAGGATTGGAATGGGAAGGAGTTGGATATCACAACTCATGTTATAGGAAGGATCTCAGGTTTGGTATAAGCATTGAGATATCACATCTCTGCTATCGGAATGGTCTCAGGATTGGAATGGGAAGGAGTTGGATATTCCCATCTCATGTTATAGGAAGGGTCTCAGGTTTGGTATTAGAAGCATTGAGATATTACATCTCATGATATCGGAAGGGTCTCAGGATTGGAATGGGAAGGAGTTGGATATCACATCTCATGATAAAGGAAGGGTCTAAGGTTTGGAAGGGGAAGGATTTGGATATCACATCTCATGTTATAGGACAGGTCTCAGGTTTGGTATTAGAAGCATTGAGATATCAAGTCTCATAGTATAGGAAGGGTCTCAGAATTGGAATGGGAAGGAGTTGGATATCACATCTCAAGCTATAGGAAGGGTATCAGGATTGGAATGGGAAGGAGTTTGATATCACATCTCATGCCATAGTATGGGTCTCAGGTTTGGTAGAAGCATTGGGATATCACATCTCATGCTATAGGTAGGCTCTCAGGTTTGGAAAGGAAAGGAGTTGGATATCACATTTCATGTTAGAGGAAGGATCTCAGGTTTGGTATTAGAGGCATTGAGATATCACATCTCATGCTATAGGAAGGGTCTCAGGATTGGAATCGGAAGGAGTTGGATATCACATCTCATGCTATAGGAAGGGTCTCAGGTTTGGTATAAGCATCGAGATATCACATCTCATGCTATAGGAAAGGTCTCAGGATTGGAATGGGAAGGAGTTGGATATCACATCTCATGTTATAGGAAGGATCTCAGGTTTGGTATTATAAGCATTGAGACATCACATCTCATGCTATAGGAAGGGTCTCAGGATTGGAATGGGAAGGAGTTTGATATCACATCTCATGCCATAGTATGGGTCTCAGGTTTGGTAGAAGCATTGGGATATCACATCTCATGCTATCGGAGGGTATCAGAATTGGATTTGGAAGGAGTTGGATATCCCATCTCATGCTATAGGAAGGGTCTCAGGTTGAAATGGGAAGGAGTTGGATATCACATCTCATGTTATAGGAAGGGTCTCAGGATTGGTTTTAGAGGCATTGAGATATCACATCTCATGCTATCAGAAGGGTCTCAGGATTGGAATGGGAAGGAGTTGGATTTCACATCTCATGCTAAAGGGAGGGTCTCAGGTTTGGAAGGGGAAAGATTTGGATATCACATCTCATGTTATAGGAAGGATCTCAGGTTTGGTATTAGAAGCATTGAGATATCACATCTCATGCTATCGGAAGGATCTCAGGTTTGGTATTAGAAGCATTGAGATATCACATCTCATGCTATCAGAAGGGTCTCAGGATTGGAATGGGAAGGAGTTGGATATCACATCTCATGCTAAAGGAAGGGTCTCAGGTTTGGTAGAATCATTGAGATATCACATCTCATGCTATCGGAAATGTCTCAGGATTGGAATGGGAAGGAGCAGGATATCACATCTCATGCTAAAGTAAGGGTCTCAGGTTTGGAACGGGAAGGAGTTGGATATCACATCTCATGTTATAGGAAGGGTCTCAGGTTTGGTATAAGCATTGAGATATCATATCTCTGCTATCGGAAGTGTCTCAGGATTGGAATGGGAAGGAGTTGGATATCCCATCTCATGTTATAGGACGGGTCTCAGGTTTGTTATTAGAATCATTGAGATATCATATTGCATGCTGTAGGAAGGGTCTAAGTATTGGAATGGGAAGGACTTGGATATCACATCTCATGCTAAAGGAAGGCCCTCAGGTTTGGAAAGGGAAGGAGTTGGATATCACATTTCATGTTAGAAGAAGGATCTCAGGTTTGGTATTAGAAGCATTGAGACATCACATCTCATGCTATATGAAGGGTCTCAGGATTGGAATGGGAAGGAGTTGGATATCACATCTCATGCTATATGAAGGGTCTCAGGTTAGGTATAAGCATTGAGATATCACATCTCATGCTATAGGAAAGGTCTCAGGATTGGAATGGGAAGGAGTTGTATATGACATCTCATGCCGTAGGAAGGGTCTCAGGTTTGGTATAAGCATTGAGATATCACATCTCTGCAATCGAAAGGGTCTCAGGATTGGAATGGGAAGGAGTTGGATATCCCATCTCATGTTATAGGAAGAGTCTCAGGTTTGGTATTAGAAGCATTGAGATATTACATCTCATGCTATAGGAAGTGTCTCAGGATTGGAATGGGAAGGACTTGGATATCACATCTCATGCTATAGGGAGGGTCTCAAGTTTGATATTAGAAGCATTGAGATATCACATCTCATGCTATAGGAAGGGTCTCAGGATTGGAATGGGAAGGACTTGGTTATCACATCTCATGCTATAGGGAGGGTCTCAAGTTTGATATTAGAAGCATTGAGATATCACATCTCATGATATCGGAAGGGTCGCAGGTTTGGTATAAGCAGTGAGATATCACATCTCATCAATAGGAAGTTCTCAGGATTGGAATGGGAAGGAGTTGGATATCACATCTCATGTTATAGGAAGGATCTCAGGTTTGGTATAAGCATTGAGATATCACATCTCTGCTATCGGAATGGTCTCAGGATTGGAATGGGAAGGAGTTGGATATTCCCATCTCATGTTATAGGAAGGGTCTCAGGTTTGGTATTAGAAGCATTGAGATATTACATCTCATGATATCGGAAGGGTCTCAGGATTGGAATGGGAAGGAGTTGGATATCACATCTCATGATAAAGGAAGGGTCTAAGGTTTGGAAGGGGAAGGATTTGGATATCACATCTCATGTTATAGGACAGGTCTCAGGTTTGGTATTAGAAGCATTGAGATATCAAGTCTCATAGTATAGGAAGGGTCTCAGAATTGGAATGGGAAGGAGTTGGATATCACATCTCAAGCTATAGGAAGGGTATCAGGATTGGAATGGGAAGGAGTTTGATATCACATCTCATGCCATAGTATGGGTCTCAGGTTTGGTAGAAGCATTGGGATATCACATCTCATGCTATCGGAAGGGTATCAGTATTGGATTTGGAAAGAGTTGGATATCCCATCTCATGCTATAGGAAGGGTCTCAGGTTGGAATGGGAAGGAGTTGGATATCACATCTCATGTTATAGGAAGGGTCGCAGGATTGGAATGGGAAGGACTTGGATATCATATCTCATGCTATAGGCAGGCTCTCAGGTTTGGAAGGGGAAGGAGTTGGATATCACATTTCATGTTAGAGGAAGGATCTCAGGTTTGGTATAAGAGGCATTGAGATATCACATCTCATGCTATCAGAAGGGTATCAGGATTGGAATGGGAAGGAGTTGGATATCACATCTCATGCTAAAGGGAGGGTCTCAGGTTTGGAAGGGGAAGGATTTGTATATCACATCTCATGTTATAGGAAGGATCCCAGGTTTGGTATTAGAAGCATTGAGATAGCACAACTCATGCTATCGGAAGGATCTCAGGTTTGGTATTAGAAGCATTGAGATATCACATCTCATGCTATAGGAAGGGTCTCAGGATTGGAATGGGAAGGAGTTGGATATCACATCTCATGTTGTAGGAAGGGTCTCAGGTTTGGTATTAGAAGCATTGAGATATCACATCTCATGCTATAGGAAGGGTCTCAGGATTGGAATGGGAAGGATTTGGATATCACATGTCATGCTAAAGGAAGGGTCTCAGTTTTGGTAGAAGCATTGAGATATCACATCTCATGCTATAGGAAGGGTCTCAGGATTGGAATGGGAAGGAGTTGGATATCACATCTCATGCTATAGGGAGGGTCTCAATTTTGATATTAGAAGCATTGAGATATCACATCTCATGCTATCGGAAGGGTCTCAGGATTGGAATGGGAGGAGCTGGATATCACATCTCATGCTAAAGGAAGGGTCTCAGGTTTGGAAGGGGAAGGATTTGGATATCACATCTGATGTTATAGGACGGGTCTCAGGTTTGGTATTAGAAGCATTGAGATATCACATCTCATGCTATAGGAAGTGTGTCAGGATTGGAATGGGAAGGAGTTGGATATCACATCTCATGCTATAGGAAGGGTTTCAGGTTTGGTAGAAGCATTGAGATATCACATCTCATGCTATAGGAAGAGTCTCAGGTTTGGGAAGGGAAGGATTTGGATTTCACATCTCATGTTATAGGATGGTTCTCATGTTTGGTTTTTGAAGCATTGAGATATCACATCTCATGCTATCGGAAGGGTCTCAGGTTTGGAATGGGAAGTAGTTGGATATCACATCTCATGTTATAGGAAGGATCTCAGGTTTGGTATTAGAAGCATTGAGATATCACATCTCATGCTATAGGAAGGGTCTCAGGATTGGAATGTGAAGGATTTGGATATCACATCTCATGCTAAAGGAAGGGTCTCAGGTTTGGAATGGGAAGGAGTTGGATATGACATATCTTGTTATAGGGAGGGTCTCAGGATTTGAATGGCAAGGAGTTGGATATCACATCTCATGCCATAGGAAGGGTCTCAGGTTTGGTATAAGCATTGAGATATCACACCTCTGCTATCGGAAGGGTCTCAGGATTGGATTGGGCAGGAGTTGGATATCCCTTCTCATACTATAGGGTCTCAGGTTGGAATGGGAAGGAGTTGGATATCACATCTCATGTTATAGGAAGGGTCTCAGGATTGGAATGGGAAGAATTTGGATATCACATCTCTTGCTATAGGAAGGGTCTAATGTTTTTTATTAGAAACATTGAGATATCACATCTCATGCTATAGGAAGGGTTTTAGGATTGGAATGGGAAGGATTTGGATATCACATCTCATGCTAAAGGAAGGGTCTCAGGTTTGGAAGGGGAAGGATTTGGATATCATATCTCATGTTATAGGACGGGTCCCAGGTTTGGTATTAGAAGCATTGAGATATCACATCTCATGGTATAGGAAGGGTCTCAGGGTTGGAATGGGAAGGAGTTGGATATCACATCTTATCCAACAGGAAGGGCCTCAGGATTGGAATATGAAGGATTTGGATATCACATCTCATGCTAAAGGAAGGGTCTCAGGTTTAGTAGAAGCATTGAGATATCACATCTCATGCTATAGTAGGGGTCTCAGGATTTGAATGGCAAGGAGTTGGATATCACATCTCATGCCATAGAAAGGGTCTCAGGTTTGGTATAAGCATTGTGATATCACATCTCTGCTATCGGAAGGGTCTCAGGATTGGATTGGGAAGGAGTTGGATATCCCTTCTCATGCTATAGGAAGGATCTCAGGATTGGAATGGGAAGGAGTTGGATATCACATCTCATGCCATAGGAAGGGTCTCAGGTTTGGTATAAGCATTGTGATATCACATCTCTGCTATTGGAAGGGTCTCAGGATTGGATTGGGAAGGAGTTGGATATCCCTTCTCATGCTATAGGAAGGGTCTCAGGATTGGAATGGGAAGGAGTTGGATATCCCTTCTCATGCTATAGGAAGGGTCTCAGGATTGGGATGGGAAGGAGTTGGATATCACATCTCATGCTATAGGAAGGGTCTCAGGTTTGGAAGGGGAAGGAGTTGGATATCCCATCTCATGTTATAGGACTGGTCTCAGGTTTGGTATTAGAAGCATTGAGATATCACATTGCATGCTGTAGGAAGGGTCTCAGGTTTGGAATGGGAAGGAATTGGATATCACATCTCATGTCATAGGAAGGATCTCAGGTTTGGTATTAGAAGCATTGAGATATCACATCTCATGCTATAGGAATGGTCTCAGGACTGGAATGGGAAGGAGTTGGATATTACATTCTTGCTATAGGAAGGGTCTCATGTTTGGAATGGGAAGGAGTTGGATATCACATATGCTATAGGAAGGGTCACAGGTTTGGAACGGGAAGGAATTGCATATCACATCTCATGTTATAGGAAGGGTCTCAGGTTTGGTATAAGCATTGAGATATCACATCTCTGCTATCAGAAGTGTCTCAGGATTGGAATGGGAAGGAGTTGGATATCCCATCTCATGTTATAGGACGGGTCTCAGGTTTGTTATTAGAATCATTGAGATATCATATTGCATGCTGTAGGAAGGGTCTAAGGATTGGAATGGGAAGGACTTGGATATCACATCTCATGCTATAGGTAGGCTCTCAGGATTGGAAAGGAAAGGAGTTGGATATCACATTTCATGTTAGAGGAAGGATCTCAGGTTTGGTATTAGAGGCGTTGAGATATCACATCTCATGCTATAGGAAGGGTCTCAGGATTGGAATGGGAAGGAGTTGGATATTCACATCTCATGCTATAGGAAGGGTCTCAGGATTGGAATGGGAAGGACTTGGATATCATATCTCACGCTATAGGAAGGCTCTCAGGTTTGGAAGGGGAAGGAGTTGGATATCACATTTCATGTTAGAGGAAGGATCTCAGGTTTGGTATAAGAGGCATTGAGATATCACATCTCATGCTATAGGACGGGTCTCAGGATTGGAATGGGAAGGAGTTGGATATCACATCTCAAGCTATAGGAAGGGTCTCAGGTTTGGTATAAGCAGTGAGATATCACATCTCATGCTATAGGAAGTGTCTCAGGATTGGAATGGGAAGGAGTTGGATATCACATCTCAAGTTATAGGAAGGATCTCAGGTTTGGTATAAGCATTGAGATATCACATCTCTGCTATCGGAATGGTCTCAGGATTGGAATGGGAAGGAGTTGGAAATTCCAATCTCATGTTATAGGAAGGGTCTCAGGTTTGGTATTAGAAGCATTGAGATATCACTTCTCATGCTATAGGAAGGGTCTCAGGATTGGAATGGGAAGGACTTGGTTATCACATCTCATGCTATAGGGAGGGTATCAAGTTTGATATTAGAAGCATTGAGATATCACATCTCATGATATCGGAAGGGTCTCAGGATTGGAATGGGAAGGAGTTGGATATCACATCTCATGATAAAGGAAGGGTCTAAGGTTTGGAAGGGGAAGGATTTGGATATCACATCTCATGTTATAGGACGGGTCTCAGGTTTGGTATTAGAAGCATTGAGATATCAAGTCTCATAGTATAGGAAGGGTCTCAGAATTGGAATGAGAAGGAGTTGGATATCACATCTCAAGCTATAGGAGGGGTCTCAGGATTGGAATGGGAAGGAATTTGATATCACATCTCATGCCATAGTATGGGTCTCAGGTTTGGTAGAAGCATTGGGATATCACATCTCATGCTATCGGAAGGGTATCAGTATTGGATTTGGAAGGAGTTGGATATCCCATCTCATGTTATAGGAAGGGTCTCAGGATTGGAATGGGAAGGACTTGGATATCATATCTCATGCTATAGGAAGGCTCTCAGGTTTGGAAGGGGAAGGAGTTGGATATCACATCTCATGTTATAGGAAGGGTCTCAGGATTGGAATGGGAAGGACTTGGATATCATATCTCATGCTATAGGAAGGCTCTCAGGTTTGGAAGGGGAAGGAGTTGGATATCACATCTCATGTTATAGGAAGGGTCAGAGGTTTGGAACGGGAAGGAGTTGCATATCACATCTCATGTTATAGGAAGGGTCTCAGGTTTGGTATAAGCATTGAGATATCACATCTCTGCTATCGGAAGTGTCTCAGGATTGGAATGGGAAGGAGTTGGATATCCCATCTCATGTTATAGGACGGGTCTCAGGTTTGTTATTAGAATCATTGAGATATCATATTGCATGCTGTAGGAAGGGTCTAAGGATTGGAATGGGAAGGACTTGGATATCACATCTCATGCTATAGGTAGGCTCTCAGGATTGGAAAGGAAAGTAGTTGGATATCACATTTCATGTTAGAGGAAGGATCTCAGGTTTGGTATTAGAGGCATTGAGATATCACATCTCATGCTATAGGAAGGGTCTCAGGATTGGAATGGGAAGGAGTTGGATATTCACATCTCATGCTATAGGAAGGGTCTCAGGATTGGAATGGGAAGGACTTGGATATCATATCTCATGCTATAGGAAGGCTCTCAGGTTTGGAAGGGGAAGGAGTTGGATATCACATTTCATGTTAGAGGAAGGATCTCAGGTTTGGTATAAGAGGCATTGAGATATCACATCTCATGCTATAGGAAGGGTCTCAGGATTGGAATGGGAAGGAGTTGGATATCACATCTCAAGCTATAGGAAGGATCTCAGGTTTGGTATAAGCAGTGAGATATCACATCTCATGCTATAGGAAGTGTCTCAGGATTGGAATGGGAAGGAGTTGGATATCACATCTCATGTTATAGGAAGGATCTCAGGTTTGGTATAAGCATTGAGATATCACATCTCTGCTATCGGAATGGTCTCAGGATTGGAATGGGAAGGAGTTGGATATTCCCATCTCATGTTATAGGAAGGGTCTCAGGTTTGGTATTAGAAGCATTGAGATATCACTTCTCATGCTATAGGAAGGGTCTCAGGATTAGAATGGGAAGGAGTTGTATATGACATCTCATGCCATAGGAAGGGTCTCAGGTTTGGTATAAGCATTGAGATATCACATCTCTGCTATCTGAAGGGTCTCAGGATTGGAATGGGAAGGAGTTGGATATCCCATCTCATGTTATAGGAAGAGTCTCAGGTTTGGTATTAGAAGCATTGAGATATCACATCTCATGCTATAGGAAGTGTCTCAGGACTGGAATGGGAAGGACTTGGATATCACATCTCATGCTATAGGGAGGGTCTCAAGTTTGATATTAGAAGCATTGAGATATCACATCTCATGCTATAGGAAGGGTCTCAGGATTGGAATTGGAAGGAGTTGGATATCACATCTCATGCTATAGGAAGGGTCTCAGGTTTGGTATAAGCAGTGAGATATCACATCTCATGCTATAGGAAGTGTCTCAGGATTGGAATGGGAAGGAGTTGGATATCACATCTCATGTTATAGGAAGGATCTCAGGTTTGGTATAAGCATCAGATATCACATCTCTGCTATCGGAAGGGTCTCAGGTTTGGAATGGGAAGGAGTTGGATATTCCCATCTCATGTTATAGGAAGGGTCTCAGGTTTGGTATTGGAAGCATTGAGATATCACATCTCATGCTATAGGAAGGGTCTCAGGATTGGAATGGGAAGGACTTGGATATCACATCTCATGCTATAGGGAGGGTCTCAAGTTTGATATTAGAAGCATTGAGATATCACATCTCATGATATCGGAAGGGTCTCAGGATTGGAATGGGAAGGAGTTGGATATCACATCTCATGATAAAGGAAGGGTCTTAGGTTTGGAAGGGGAAGGATTTGGATATCACATCTCATGTTATAGGACGGGTCTCAGGTTTGGTATTAGAAGCATTGAGATATCAAGTCTCATTGTATAGGAAGGGTCTCAGAATTGGAATGGGAAGGAGTTGGATATCACATCTCAAGCTATAGGAAGGGTCTCAGGATTGGAATGGGAAGGAGTTTGATATCACATCTCATGCCATAGTATGGGTCTCAGGTTTGGTAGAAGCATTGGTATATCACATCTCATGCTATCGGAAGGGTATCAGTATTGGATTTGGAAGGAGATGGATATCCCATCTCATGCTATGTGAAGGGTCTCAGGTTGGAGTCGGAAGGAGTTGGATATCACATCTCATGTTATAGCAGTGGTCTTCAAACTTTTTTGGCCAGGGCCCCCCTGAGCAAAATTTGGGCAGGTCGGGACCCCCCAGAAATGCCAAATGGACAGTATATATTGCGCGCCGTCACCTGCTCCCATCAAAGTCGCTGGGCTCCCTCATCCCACTCCTACCCAGTCGCTGGTCTCTCCCCACCCCATCACACACCCAGGGCTCTCCCCACTCTGCTCCCATCACTATCCCATGGTTCCCACCCATTGTGCTCCCACCATAGTCCCTCGGTTCCCCCATCCCGTTCCCAACACAGTCTGAGGGCCAGTGGCGGCTGGTGAATCTTTTTTAAGTGGAGGGGCATTAAGGGGAGGTTCGGGGGGGTTTCCCCCTGTGAATTTTTTTTTAAATAATAGGTTAAAATGTTGCATTGTAGAGCATACTTTTAACAAAAAATGGGTAAATAGCCAAACAGTTTGCAATTGTTGCTGGGAGTCCAGGGGGCAGGCATTGATATTTTATTTCTATCACGCTCGTACACAAGTGTTTCAGAGCGTGACAAGGCAAGGGCGGGGGAACAGAGGAGAATAAAACAGCGATCTTACTAGGCCCAGTGACATTGAGAACGCGCAAGTGTGAGGGGAAAAGTGCATGGAAGGGGGGAGAAGTGGAAAGTGCGAAGCAGAGGAGAAACAGATAAATAACAATAAATAAATAATAAAGGCAACAAACAGTGGTAGTGCAGCCAGCAATTTGCAAGTGCTACGTTTAAGGCAGCAGACAGGGTAGGTCTGATAAGTGCAGGAAGAAAGATGGTTCTCCTCAAGTTTTAGAGTGGCAGGGCGCTGTTCCAGAGGGAGGCCCCAGCCGAAGATGGAGATCTACCCCCAGCTCGTTTCTTTGATAAACGACTGACCCTGAGGGAGTTGGAGGTAGAGGAGTGAAGAGCTCGAGAGGGGAGGTATTTGCGGAGGAATAGCTGAAGGTATTTTGGACCCAGGCCCCAGAAAGCCTTGTGGACAAGGCAGAGGGTTTTGAATGATAGATGTCCGGTAAAAAGATACCATCCCTGTCCCCTGGGCCCCACTGGTCCTAACACAATGAACATGATTATGTGTATATGCAAGGCGCTGCACATTCATACAGCAATCACTCTATCATTCACATGAGCATCCATCACCATACACTCACTCATAACGCATCCATACACATGTTTAAATAAAAACAATGAACATAAACGTACCTTCTGCATTGGCCTGTGTGTGGGTGCTGAAACGGCCTGCTCCAGCTGCTCTGTCCGTATGTGCGAGGAGGCGCAGGAGCTCCCCCTCGGACATACAGACATGCAGTGCCCCAGCCAGCATTTCCAATGAGCTATGCAATGCTGGCGAAGCAAAACGCCCCAGCACTTGCATGGCTCAGTGAGCATGTGCGGCTGGGGAACTAAACTGAACTGTCAAAGGGAAACAGTGTTTCCCTTTGACAGTTCAGCCAGCCCAGGAGCACTCCATTAGCTGGATAAAGCAGCTGAGGGAGTGCTCACTGTTTCACTGGGCTGGCTCCTTAGCTCCTCCATAATGGGTGAGGGGCCACTGGGTGGGCTCCTCTTGCCATTATGGATGAGCCGCCAGGCTCGGACAGGCCTATAGGGCAATGCCTGTACCAAAAATGTAAAATGCTAGTTTGGGCCAATCAAAATGGGCCACCATTTTGGCCAATGTGGACCATTTTGATGAGTTACTTAACTATGCAGTTAGTAATGTTGACCATTGTTGCTGAATATATCACAATTTACTTACATTTGAACACAAAGCACCCCTTTGGGTACTATTGAAACAGTGGGCTTCATAACTACTCTGGCGGTAGCTGTGCCGGTAAAACCGGCACGGCTGCCACTGGAGTTGCATCCGGGTCTGGCACCCGCGAATGGGCAATTACTAGGTCATGCCGAGTTAGGCGGACATGATAATTGCCCTTTCGAAGGTGCCGGTAGATCCCCATTCGCATTTGAGCCCCATATGGCTCAAATGGGAATGGGGAGCTCGGATGCACCGGCACCGTTAATAACGGTGCCGGTGCATCCGACGAGCTGAGGTCAGACCTGGCGGGGGCTGTCAAGCACCCACGAGCACAACTCTTACTATGGCGGAACGGTAGCAACGGTGCCGGTAGCTTACCAGCACCGTTGTTACTGGTCCGCCATAGTAGTAATGAGGCCCAGTCTGTGACTAAAGGAATGAATATCCATTTACAACTGTGGGCCACTTTTTCATTGTTGCCTGAGACAGTTTCATGCTTCAGCCCGCCCATGTGGGCCACCCCTGCCCATTTCTTCCAATCTAAAAAAAAAAAAAAAAAAAAAAATCTTTTTTCATGCTGAGCTCTCAGGGCCCCCCTGGGATGCACCCGCGGACCCCTAGGGGGTCGCGACCCACAGTTTGAATACCACTGTGCTAAAGGGAGGGTCTCAGGTTTGGAAGGGGAAGGAGTTTGATATCACATCTCATGTTATAGGAAGGATCTCAGGTTTGGTATTAGAAGCATTGAGATATCACATCTCATGCTATAGGAAGGGTCTCAGGATTGGAATGGGAAGGAGTTGGATATCACATCTCATGCTATAGGAAGGGTCTCAGGTTTGGTATAAGCATTGAGATATCCCATCTCATGCTATAGGAAGGGTCTCAGGATTGGAATCGGAAGGAGTTGTATATGACATCTCATGCCATAGGAAGGGTCTCAGGTTTGGTATAAGCATTGAGATATAACATCTCTGCTATCGGAAGGGTCTCAGGATTGGAATGGGAAGGAGTTGGATATCCCATCTCGTTATAAGAAGGGTCTCAGGTTTGGTATTAGAAGCATTGCGATATCACATCTCATGCTATAGGAAGGGTCTAAGGTTTGGAAGGGGAAGGATTTGTATATCACATCTCATGGTGTAGGACCGGTCTCAGGTTTGGCATTAGAAGCATTGAGATATCAAGTCTCATGGTATAGGACTGGTCTCAGAATTGGAATGGGAAGGAGTTGGATATCACATCTCAAGCTATGGGAAGGGTCTCAGGATTGTAATGGGAAGGACTTGGATATCACATCGACATGTTATAGGAAGGGTCTCAGGTTTGGGATTAGAAGCATTGAGATATCAAGTCTCATGGTATAGGACGGGTCTCAGAATTGGAATGGGAAGGAGTTGGATATCACATCTCAAGCTATAGGAAGGGTCTCAGGATTGGAATGGGAAGGAGTTGGATATCACATCTCAAGCTATAGGATGAGTCTCAGGATTGGAATGGGAAGGAGTTTGATATCACATCTCATGCCATGGTATGGGTCTCAGGTTTTGTAGAAGCATTGGGATATCACATCTCATGCTATCGGAAGGGTATCAGGATTGGATTTGGAAGGAGTTGGATATCCCATCTCATGCTATAGGAAGGGTCTAAGGTTGGAATGGGAAGGAGTTGGATATCACATCTCATGTTATAGGAAGGGTCTCAGGATTGGAATGGGAAGGACTTGGATATCACATCTCATGCTGTAGGAAGGCTCTCATGTTTGGAAAGGGAAGGAGTGGGCTATCACATTTCATGTTAGAGGTAGGATCTCAGGTTTGGTATTAGAGGCATTGAGATATCACATCTCATGCTATCAGAAGGGTATCAGGATTGGAATGGGAAGGAGTTGGATATCACATCTCATGCTAAAGGGAGGGTCTCAGGTTTGGAAGGGGAAGGATTTGGATATCACATCTCATGTTATAGGAAGGATCTCAGGTTTGGTATTAGAAGCATTGAGATATCACAACTCATGCTATCGGAAGGATCTCAGGTTTGGTATTAGAAGCATTGAGATATCACATCTCATGCTATAGGAAGGGTCTCAGGATTGGAATGGGAAGGAGTTGGATATCACATCTCATGTTATAGGAAGGATCTCAGGTTTGGTATTAGAAGCATTGAGATATCACATCTCATGCTATAGGAAGGGTCTCAGGATTGGAATGGGAAGGAGTTGGATATCACATCTGATGCTAAAGGAAGGGTCTCAGTTGTAGAAGCATTGAGATATCACATCTCATGCTATGGGAAGGGTCTCAGGATTGGAATGGGAAGGAGTTGGATATCACATCTCATGCTATAGGAAGGGTCTCAGGTTTGGTATAAGCATTGAGATATCACATCTCTGCTATCGGAAGGGTCTCAGGATTGGAATGGGAAGGACTTGGATATCATATCTCATGCTATAGGAAGGCTCTCAGGTTTGGAAGGGGAAGGAGTTGAATATCACATCTCATGTTATAGGAAGGGTCACAGGTTTGGAACGGGAAGGAGTTGCATATCACATCTCATGTTATAGGAAGGGTCTCAGGTTTGGTATAAGCATTGAGATATCACATCTCTGCTATCGGAAGTGTCTCAGGATTGGAATGGGAAGGAGTTGGATATCCCATCTCATGTTATAGGACGGGTCTCAGGTTTGTTATTAGAATCATTGAGATATCATATTGCATGCTGTAGGAAGGGTCTAAGGATTGGAATGGGAAGGACTTGGATATCACATCTCATGCTATAGGTAGGCTCTCAGGATTGGAAAGGAAAGGAGGTGGATATCACATTTCATGTTAGAGGAAGGATCTCAGGTTTGGTATTAGAGGCATTGAGATATCACATCTCATGCTATAGGAAGGGTCTCAGGATTGGAATGGGAAGGAGTTGGATATTCACATCTCATGCTATAGGAAGGGTCTCAGGATTGGAATGGGAAGGACTTGGATATCATATCTCATGCTATAGGAAGGCTCTCAGGTTTGGAAGGGGAAGGAGTTGGATATCACATTTCATGTTAGAGGAAGGATCTCAGGTTTGGTATAAGAGGCATTGAGATATCACATCTCATGCTATAGGAAGGGTCTCAGGATTGGAATGGGAAGGACTTGGATATCATATCTCATGCTATAGGAAGGGTCTCAGGATTGGAATGGGAAGGAGTTGGATATCACATCTCAAGCTATAGGAAGGGTCTCAGCTTTGGTATAAGCAGTGAGATATCACATCTCATGCTATAGGAAGTGTCTCAGGATTGGAATGGGAAGGAGTTGGATATCACATCTCATGTTATAGGAAGGATCTCAGGTTTGGTATAAGCATTGAGATATCACATCTCTGCTATCGGAATGGTCTCAGGATTGGAATGGGAAGGAGTTGGATATTCCCATCTCATGTTATAGGAAGGGTCTCAGGTTTGGTATTAGAAGCATTGAGATATCACTTCTCATGCTATAGGAAGGGTCTCAGGATTAGAATGGGAAGGAGTTGTATATGACATCTCATGCCATAGGAAGGGTCTCAGGTTTGGTATAAGCATTGAGATATCACATCTCTGCTATCTGAAGGGTCTCAGGATTGGAATGGGAAGGAGTTGGATATCCCATCTCATGTTATAGGAAGAGTCTCAGATTTGGTATTAGAAGCATTGAGATATCACATCTCATGCTATAGGAAGTGTCTCAGGACTGGAATGGGAAGGACTTGGATATCACATCTCATGCTATAGGGAGGGTCTCAAGTTTGATATTAGAAGCATTGAGATATCACATCTCATGCTATAGGAAGGGTCTCAGGATTGGAATTGGAAGGAGTTGGATATCACATCTCATGCTATAGGAAGGATCTCAGGTTTGGTATAAGCATCAGATATCACATCTCTGCTATCGGAAGGGTCTCAGGTTTGGAATGGGAAGGAGTTGGATATTCCCATCTCATGTTATAGGAAGGGTCTCAGGTTTGGTATTGGAAGCATTGAGATATCACATCTCATGCTATAGGAAGGGTCTCAGGATTGGAATGGGAAGGAGTTGGATATCACATCTCATGATAAAGGAAGGGTCTTAGGTTTGGAAGGGGAAGGATTTGGATATCACATCTCATGTTATAGGACGGGTCTCAGGTTTGGTATTAGAAGCATTGAGATATCAAGTCTCATTGTATAGGAAGGGTCTCAGAATTGGAATGGGAAGGAGTTGGATATCACATCTCAAGCTATAGGAAGGGTCTCAGGATTGGAATGGGAAGGAGTTTGATATCACATCTCATGCCATAGTATGGGTCTCAGGTTTGGTAGAAGCATTGGTATATCACATCTCATGCTATCGGAAGGGTATCAGTATTGGATTTGGAAGGAGTTGGATATCCCATCTCATGCTATGTGAAGGGTCTCAGGTTGGAGTGGGAAGGAGTTGGATATCACATCTCATGTTATAGCAGTGGTCTTCAAACTTTTTTGGCCAGGGCCCCCCTGAGCAAAATTTGGGCAGGTCGGGACCCTCCAGAAATGCCAAATGGACAGTATATATTGCGCGCCGTCACCTGCTCCCATCAAAGTCGCTGGGCTCCCTCATCCCACTCCTACCCAGTCGCTGGTCTCTCCCCACCCCATCACACACCCAGGGCTCTCCCCACTCTGATCCCATCACTATCCCATGGTTCCCGCCCATTGTGCTCCCACCATAGTCCCTCGGTTCCCCCATCCCGTTCCCAACACAGTCTGAGGGCCAGTGGCGGCTGGTGAATCTTTTTTAAGTGGAGGGGCATTAAAGGGAGGTTCGGGGGGGTTTCCCCCTGTGAATTTTTTTTTAAATAATAGGTTAAAATGTTGCATTGTAGAGCATACTTTTAACAAAAAATGGGTAAATAGCCAAACAGTTTGCAATTGTTGCTGGGAGTCCAGGGGGCAGGCATTGATATTTTATTTCTATCGCGCTCGTACACAAGTGTTTCAGAGCGTGACAAGGCAAGGGAGGGGAACAGAGGAGAATAAAACAGCGATCTTACTAGGCCCAGTGACATTGAGAACGCGCAAGTGTGAGGGGAAAAGTGCATGGAAGGGGGGAGAAGTGGAAAGTGCGAAGCAGAGGAGAAACAGATAAATAACAATAAATAAATAATAAAGGCAACAAACAGTGGTAGTGCAGCCAGCAATTTGCAAGTGCTACGTTTAAGGCAGCAGACAGGGTAGGTCTGATAAGTGCAGGAAGAAAGATGGTTCTCCTCAAGTTTTAGAGTGGCAGGGCGCTGTTCCAGAGGGAGGCCCCAGCCGAAGACGGAGATCTACCCCCAGCTCGTTTCTTTGATAAACGACTGACCCTGAGGGAGTTGGAGGTAGAGGAGTGAAGAGCTCGAGAGGGGAGGTATTTGCGGAGGAATAGCTGAAGGTATTTTGGACCCAGGCCCCAGAAAGCCTTGTGGACAAGGCAGAGGGTTTTGAATGATAGATGTCCGGTAAAAAGATACCATCCCTGTCCCCTGGGCCCCACTGGTCCTAACACAATGAACATGATTATGTGTATATGCAAGGCGCTGCACATTCATACAGCAATCACTCTATCATTCACATGAGCATCCATCACCATACACTCACTCATAACGCATCCATACACATGTTTAAATAAAAACAATGAACATAAACGTACCTTCTGCATTGGCCTGTGTGTGGGTGCTGAAACGGCCTGCTCCAGCTGCTCTGTCCGTATGTGCGAGGAGGCACAGGAGCTCCCCCTCGGACTTACAGACATGCAGTGCCCCAGCCAGCATTTCCAATGAGCTATGCAATGCTGGCGAAGCAAAACGCCCCAGCACTTGCATGGCTCAGTGAGCATGTGCGGCTGGGGAACTAAACTGAACTGTCAAAGGGAAACAGTGTTTCCCTTTGACAGTTCAGCCAGCCCAGGAGCACTCCATTAGCTGGATAAAGCAGCTGAGGGAGTGCTCACTGTTTCACTGGGCTGGCTCCTTAGCTCCTCCATAATGGGTGAGGGGCCACTGGGTGGGCGCCTCTTGCCATTATGGATGAGCCGCCAGGCTCGGACAGGCCTATAGGGCAATGCCTGTACCAAAAATGTAAAATGCTAGTTTGGGCCAATCAAAATGGGCCACCATTTTGCCCAATGTGGACCATTTTGATGAGTTACTTAACTATGCAGTTAGTAATGTTGACCATTGTTGCTGAATATATCACAATTTACTTACATTTTAACACAAAGCACCCCTTTGGGTACTATTGAAACAGTGGGCTTCATAACTACTCTGGCGGTAGCTGTGCCGGTAAAACCGGCACGGCTGCCACTGGAGTTGCATCCGGGTCTGGCACCCGCGAATGGGCAATTACTAGGTCATGCCGAGTTAGGCGGACATGATAATTGCCCTTTCGAAGGTGCCGGTAGATCCCCATTCCCATTTGAGCCCCATATGGCTCAAATGGGAATGGGGAGCTCGGATGCACCGGCACCGTTAATAACGGTGCCGGTGCATCCGACGAGCTGAGGTCAGACCTGGCGGGGGCTGTCAAGCACCCACGAGCACAACTCTTACTATGGCGGAACGGTAGCAACGGTGCCGGTAGCTTACCAGCACCGTTGTTACTGGTCCGCCATAGTAGTAATGAGGCCCAGTCTGTGACTAAAGGAATGAATATCCATTTACAACTGTGGGCCACTTTTTCATTGTTGCCTGAGACAGTTTCATGCTTCAGCCCGCCCATGTGGGCCACCCCTGCCCATTTCTTCCAATCTAAAAAAAAAAAAAAAAAAAAAAAATAAAAATCTTTTTTCATGCTGAGCTCTCAGGGCCCCCCTGGGATGCACCCGCGGACCCCTAGGGGGTTGCGACCCACAGTTTGAATACCACTGTGCTAAAGGGAGGGTCTCAGGTTTGGAAGGGGAAGGAGTTTGATATCACATCTCATGTTATAGGAAGGATCTCAGGTTTGGTATTAGAAGCATTGAGATATCACATCTCATGCTATAGGAAGGGTCTCGGGATTGGAATGGGAAGGAGTTGGATATCACATCTCATGATATCGGAAGGGTCTCAGGATTGGAATGGGAAGGAGTTGGATATCACATCTCATGATAAAGGAAGGGTCTTAGGTTTGGAAGGGGAAGGATTTGGATATCACATCTCATGTTATAGGACGGGTCTCAGGTTTGGTATTAGAAGCATTGAGATATCAAGTCTCATTGTATAGGAAGGGTCTCAGAATTGGAATGGGAAGGAGTTGGATATCACATCTCAAGCTATAGGAAGGGTCTCAGGATTGGAATGGGAAGGAGTTTGATATCACATCTCATGCCATAGTATGGGTCTCAGGTTTGGTAGAAGCATTGGTATATCACATCTCATGCTATCGGAAGGGTATCAGTATTGGATTTGGAAGGAGATGGATATCCCATCTCATGCTATGTGAAGGGTCTCAGGTTGGAGTCGGAAGGAGTTGGATATCACATCTCATGTTATAGCAGTGGTCTTCAAACTTTTTTGGCCAGGGCCCCCCTGAGCAAAATTTGGGCAGGTCGGGACCCCCCAGAAATGCCAAATGGACAGTATATATTGCGCGCCGTCACCTGCTCCCATCAAAGTCGCTGGGCTCCCTCATCCCACTCCTACCCAGTCGCTGGTCTCTCCCCACCCCATCACACACCCAGGGCTCTCCCCACTCTGCTCCCATCACTATCCCATGGTTCCCACCCATTGTGCTCCCACCATAGTCCCTCGGTTCCCCCATCCCGTTCCCAACACAGTCTGAGGGCCAGTGGCGGCTGGTGAATCTTTTTTAAGTGGAGGGGCATTAAGGGGAGGTTCGGGGGGGTTTCCCCCTGTGAATTTTTTTTTAAATAATAGGTTAAAATGTTGCATTGTAGAGCATACTTTTAACAAAAAATGGGTAAATAGCCAAACAGTTTGCAATTGTTGCTGGGAGTCCAGGGGGCAGGCATTGATATTTTATTTCTATCGCGCTCGTACACAAGTGTTTCAGAGCGTGACAAGGCAAGGGCGGGGGAACAGAGGAGAATAAAACAGCGATCTTACTAGGCCCAGTGACATTGAGAACGCGCAAGTGTGAGGGGAAAAGTGCATGGAAGGGGGGAGAAGTGGAAAGTGCGAAGCAGAGGAGAAACAGATAAATAACAATAAATAAATAATAAAGGCAACAAACAGTGGTAGTGCAGCCAGCAATTTGCAAGTGCTACGTTTAAGGCAGCAGACAGGGTAGGTCTGATAAGTGCAGGAAGAAAGATGGTTCTCCTCAAGTTTTAGAGTGGCAGGGCGCTGTTCCAGAGGGAGGCCCCAGCCGAAGATGGAGATCTACCCCCAGCTCGTTTCTTTGATAAACGACTGACCCTGAGGGAGTTGGAGGTAGAGGAGTGAAGAGCTCGAGAGGGGAGGTATTTGCGGAGGAATAGCTGAAGGTATTTTGGACCCAGGCCCCAGAAAGCCTTGTGGACAAGGCAGAGGGTTTTGAATGATAGATGTCCGGTAAAAAGATACCATCCCTGTCCCCTGGGCCCCACTGGTCCTAACACAATGAACATGATTATGTGTATATGCAAGGCGCTGCACATTCATACAGCAATCACTCTATCATTCACATGAGCATCCATCACCATACACTCACTCATAACGCATCCATACACATGTTTAAATAAAAACAATGAACATAAACGTACCTTCTGCATTGGCCTGTGTGTGGGTGCTGAAACGGCCTGCTCCAGCTGCTCTGTCCGTATGTGCGAGGAGGCGCAGGAGCTCCCCCTCGGACATACAGACATGCAGTGCCCCAGCCAGCATTTCCAATGAGCTATGCAATGCTGGCGAAGCAAAACGCCCCAGCACTTGCATGGCTCAGTGAGCATGTGCGGCTGGGGAACTAAACTGAACTGTCAAAGGGAAACAGTGTTTCCCTTTGACAGTTCAGCCAGCCCAGGAGCACTCCATTAGCTGGATAAAGCAGCTGAGGGAGTGCTCACTGTTTCACTGGGCTGGCTCCTTAGCTCCTCCATAATGGGTGAGGGGCCACTGGGTGGGCGCCTCTTGCCATTATGGATGAGCCGCCAGGCTCGGACAGGCCTATAGGGCAATGCCTGTACCAAAAATGTAAAATGCTAGTTTGGGCCAATCAAAATGGGCCACCATTTTGGCCAATGTGGACCATTTTGATGAGTTACTTAACTATGCAGTTAGTAATGTTGACCATTGTTGCTGAATATATCACAATTTACTTACATTTGAACACAAAGCACCCCTTTGGGTACTATTGAAACAGTGGGCTTCATAACTACTCTGGCGGTAGCTGTGCCGGTAAAACCGGCACGGCTGCCACTGGAGTTGCATCCGGGTCTGGCACCCGCGAATGGGCAATTACTAGGTCATGCCGAGTTAGGCGGACATGATAATTGCCCTTTCGAAGGTGCCGGTAGATCCCCATTCCCATTTGAGCCCCATATGGCTCAAATGGGAATGGGGAGCTCGGATGCACCGGCACCGTTAATAACGGTGCCGGTGCATCCGACGAGCTGAGGTCAGACCTGGCGGGGGCTGTCAAGCACCCACGAGCACAACTCTTACTATGGCGGAACGGTAGCAACGGTGCCGGTAGCTTACCAGCACCGTTGTTACTGGTCCGCCATAGTAGTAATGAGGCCCAGTCTGTGACTAAAGGAATGAATATCCATTTACAACTGTGGGCCACTTTTTCATTGTTGCCTGAGACAGTTTCATGCTTCAGCCCGCCCATGTGGGCCACCCCTGCCCATTTCTTCCAATCTAAAAAAAAAAAAAAAAAAAAAATCTTTTTTCATGCTGAGCTCTCAGGGCCCCCCTGGGATGCACCCGCGGACCCCTAGGGGGTCGCGACCCACAGTTTGAATACCACTGTGCTAAAGGGAGGGTCTCAGGTTTGGAAGGGGAAGGAGTTTGATATCACATCTCATGTTATAGGAAGGATCTCAGGTTTGGTATTAGAAGCATTGAGATATCACATCTCATGCTATAGGAAGGGTCTCAGGATTGGAATGGGAAGGAGTTGGATATCACATCTCATGCTATAGGAAGGGTCTCAGGTTTGGTATAAGCATTGAGATATCCCATCTCATGCTATAGGAAGGGTCTCAGGATTGGAATCGGAAGGAGTTGTATATGACATCTCATGCCATAGGAAGGGTCTCAGGTTTGGTATAAGCATTGAGATATAACATCTCTGCTATCGGAAGGGTCTCAGGATTGGAATGGGAAGGAGTTGGATATCCCATCTCGTTATAAGAAGGGTCTCAGGTTTGGTATTAGAAGCATTGCGATATCACATCTCATGCTATAGGAAGGGTCTAAGGTTTGGAAGGGGAAGGATTTGTATATCACATCTCATGGTGTAGGACCGGTCTCAGGTTTGGCATTAGAAGCATTGAGATATCAAGTCTCATGGTATAGGACTGGTCTCAGAATTGGAATGGGAAGGAGTTGGATATCACATCTCAAGCTATGGGAAGGGTCTCAGGATTGTAATGGGAAGGACTTGGATATCACATCGACATGTTATAGGAAGGGTCTCAGGTTTGGTATTAGAAGCATTGAGATATCAAGTCTCATGGTATAGGACGGGTCTCAGAATTGGAATGGGAAGGAGTTGGATATCACATCTCAAGCTATAGGAAGGGTCTCAGGATTGGAATGGGAAGGAGTTGGATATCACATCTCAAGCTATAGGATGAGTCTCAGGATTGGAATGGGAAGGAGTTTGATATCACATCTCATGCCATGGTATGGGTCTCAGGTTTTGTAGAAGCATTGGGATATCACATCTCATGCTATCGGAAGGGTATCAGGATTGGATTTGGAAGGAGTTGGATATCCCATCTCATGCTATAGGAAGGGTCTAAGGTTGGAATGGGAAGGAGTTGGATATCACATCTCATGTTATAGGAAGGGTCTCAGGATTGGAATGGGAAGGACTTGGATATCACATCTCATGCTGTAGGAAGGCTCTCATGTTTGGAAAGGGAAGGAGTGGGCTATCACATTTCATGTTAGAGGTAGGATCTCAGGTTTGGTATTAGAGGCATTGAGATATCACATCTCATGCTATCAGAAGGGTATCAGGATTGGAATGGGAAGGAGTTGGATATCACATCTCATGCTAAAGGGAGGGTCTCAGGTTTGGAAGGGGAAGGATCTGGATATCACATCTCATGTTATAGGAAGGATCTCAGGTTTGGTATTAGAAGCATTGAGATATCACAACTCATGCTATCGGAAGGATCTCAGGTTTGGTATTAGAAGCATTGAGATATCACATCTCATGCTATAGGAAGGGTCTCAGGATTGGAATGGGAAGGAGTTGGATATCACATCTCATGTTATAGGAAGGATCTCAGGTTTGGTATTAGAAGCATTGAGATATCACATCTCATGCTATAGGAAGGGTCTCAGGATTGGAATGGGAAGGAGTTGGATATCACATCTGATGCTAAAGGAAGGGTCTCAGTTGTAGAAGCATTGAGATATCACATCTCATGCTATGGGAAGGGTCTCAGGATTGGAATGGGAAGGAGTTGGATATCACATCTCATGCTATAGGAAGGGTCTCAGGTTTGGTATAAGCATTGAGATATCACATCTCTGCTATCGGAAGGGTCTCAGGATTGGAATGGGAAGGACTTGGATATCATATCTCATGCTATAGGAAGGCTCTCAGGTTTGGAAGGGGAAGGAGTTGAATATCACATCTCATGTTATAGGAAGGGTCACAGGTTTGGAACGGGAAGGAGTTGCATATCACATCTCATGTTATAGGAAGGGTCTCAGGTTTGGTATAAGCATTGAGATATCACATCTCTGCTATCGGAAGTGTCTCAGGATTGGAATGGGAAGGAGTTGGATATCCCATCTCATGTTATAGGACGGGTCTCAGGTTTGTTATTAGAATCATTGAGATATCATATTGCATGCTGTAGGAAGGGTCTAAGGATTGGAATGGGAAGGACTTGGATATCACATCTCATGCTATAGGTAGGCTCTCAGGATTGGAAAGGAAAGGAGGTGGATATCACATTTCATGTTAGAGGAAGGATCTCAGGTTTGGTATTAGAGGCATTGAGATATCACATCTCATGCTATAGGAAGGGTCTCAGGATTGGAATGGGAAGGAGTTGGATATTCACATCTCATGCTATAGGAAGGGTCTCAGGATTGGAATGGGAAGGACTTGGATATCATATCTCATGCTATAGGAAGGCTCTCAGGTTTGGAAGGGGAAGGAGTTGGATATCACATTTCATGTTAGAGGAAGGATCTCAGGTTTGGTATAAGAGGCATTGAGATATCACATCTCATGCTATAGGAAGGGTCTCAGGATTGGAATGGGAAGGAGTTGGATATCACATCTCAAGCTATAGGAAGGGTCTCAGGTTTGGTATAAGCAGTGAGATATCACATCTCATGCTATAGGAAGTGTCTCAGGATTGGAATGGGAAGGAGTTGGATATCACATCTCATGTTATAGGAAGGATCTCAGGTTTGGTATAAGCATTGAGATATCACATCTCTGCTATCGGAATGGTCTCAGGATTGGAATGGGAAGGAGTTGGATATTCCCATCTCATGTTATAGGAAGGGTCTCAGGTTTGGTATTAGAAGCATTGAGATATCACTTCTCATGCTATAGGAAGGGTCTCAGGATTAGAATGGGAAGGAGTTGTATATGACATCTCATGCCATAGGAAGGGTCTCAGGTTTGGTATAAGCATTGAGATATCACATCTCTGCTATCTGAAGGGTCTCAGGATTGGAATGGGAAGGAGTTGGATATCCCATCTCATGTTATAGGAAGAGTCTCAGATTTGGTATTAGAAGCATTGAGATATCACATCTCATGCTATAGGAAGTGTCTCAGGACTGGAATGGGAAGGACTTGGATATCACATCTCATGCTATAGGGAGGGTCTCAAGTTTGATATTAGAAGCATTGAGATATCACATCTCATGCTATAGGAAGGGTCTCAGGATTGGAATTGGAAGGAGTTGGATATCACATCTCATGCTATAGGAAGGATCTCAGGTTTGGTATAAGCATCAGATATCACATCTCTGCTATCGGAAGGGTCTCAGGTTTGGAATGGGAAGGAGTTGGATATTCCCATCTCATGTTATAGGAAGGGTCTCAGGTTTGGTATTGGAAGCATTGAGATATCACATCTCATGCTATAGGAAGGGTCTCAGGATTGGAATGGGAAGGACTTGGATATCACATCTCATGCTATAGGGAGGGTCTCAAGTTTGATATTAGAAGCATTGAGATATCACATCTCATGATATCGGAAGGGTCTCAGGATTGGAATGGGAAGGAGTTGGATATCACATCTCATGATAAAGGAAGGGTCTTAGGTTTGGAAGGGGAAGGATTTGGATATCACATCTCATGTTATAGGACGGGTCTCAGGTTTGGTATTAGAAGCATTGAGATATCAAGTCTCATTGTATAGGAAGGGTCTCAGAATTGGAATGGGAAGGAGTTGGATATCACATCTCAAGCTATAGGAAGGGTCTCAGGATTGGAATGGGAAGGAGTTTGATATCACATCTCATGCCATAGTATGGGTCTCAGGTTTGGTAGAAGCATTGGTATATCACATCTCATGCTATCGGAAGGGTATCAGTATTGGATTTGGAAGGAGTTGGATATCCCATCTCATGCTATGTGAAGGGTCTCAGGTTGGAGTGGGAAGGAGTTGGATATCACATCTCATGTTATAGCAGTGGTCTTCAAACTTTTTTGGCCAGGGCCCCCCTGAGCAAAATTTGGGCAGGTCGGGACCCCCCAGAAATGCCAAATGGACAGTATATATTGCGCGCCGTCACCTGCTCCCATCAAAGTCGCTGGGCTCCCTCATCCCACTCCTACCCAGTCGCTGGTCTCTCCCCACCCCATCACACACCCAGGGCTCTCCCCACTCTGATCCCATCACTATCCCATGGTTCCCGCCCATTGTGCTCCCACCATAGTCCCTCGGTTCCCCCATCCCGTTCCCAACACAGTCTGAGGGCCAGTGGCGGCTGGTGAATCTTTTTTAAGTGGAGGGGCATTAAAGGGAGGTTCGGGGGGGTTTCCCCCTGTGAATTTTTTTTTAAATAATAGGTTAAAATGTTGCATTGTAGAGCATACTTTTAACAAAAAATGGGTAAATAGCCAAACAGTTTGCAATTGTTGCTGGGAGTCCAGGGGGCAGGCATTGATATTTTATTTCTATCGCGCTCGTACACAAGTGTTTCAGAGCGTGACAAGGCAAGGGAGGGGAACAGAGGAGAATAAAACAGCGATCTTACTAGGCCCAGTGACATTGAGAACGCGCAAGTGTGAGGGGTAAAGTGCATGGAAGGGGGGAGAAGTGGAAAGTGCGAAGCAGAGGAGAAACAGATAAATAACAATAAATAAATAATAAAGGCAACAAACAGTGGTAGTGCAGCCAGCAATTTGCAAGTGCTACGTTTAAGGCAGCAGACAGGGTAGGTCTGATAAGTGCAGGAAGAAAGATGGTTCTCCTCAAGTTTTAGAGTGGCAGGGCGCTGTTCCAGAGGGAGGCCCCAGCCGAAGACGGAGATCTACCCCCAGCTCGTTTCTTTGATAAACGACTGACCCTGAGGGAGTTGGAGGTAGAGGAGTGAAGAGCTCGAGAGGGGAGGTATTTGCGGAGGAATAGCTGAAGGTATTTTGGACCCAGGCCCCAGAAAGCCTTGTGGACAAGGCAGAGGGTTTTGAATGATAGATGTCCGGTAAAAAGATACCATCCCTGTCCCCTGGGCCCCACTGGTCCTAACACAATGAACATGATTATGTGTATATGCAAGGCGCTGCACATTCATACAGCAATCACTCTATCATTCACATGAGCATCCATCACCATACACTCACTCATAACGCATCCATACACATGTTTAAATAAAAACAATGAACATAAACGTACCTTCTGCATTGGCCTGTGTGTGGGTGCTGAAACGGCCTGCTCCAGCTGCTCTGTCCGTATGTGCGAGGAGGCACAGGAGCTCCCCCTCGGACTTACAGACATGCAGTGCCCCAGCCAGCATTTCCAATGAGCTATGCAATGCTGGCGAAGCAAAACGCCCCAGCACTTGCATGGCTCAGTGAGCATGTGCGGCTGGGGAACTAAACTGAACTGTCAAAGGGAAACAGTGTTTCCCTTTGACAGTTCAGCCAGCCCAGGAGCACTCCATTAGCTGGATAAAGAAGCTGAGGGAGTGCTCACTGTTTCACTGGGCTGGCTCCTTAGCTCCTCCATAATGGGTGAGGGGCCACTGGGTGGGCGCCTCTTGCCATTATGGATGAGCCGCCAGGCTCGGACAGGCCTATAGGGCAATGCCTGTACCAAAAATGTAAAATGCTAGTTTGGGCCAATCAAAATGGGCCACCATTTTGGCCAATGTGGACCATTTTGATGAGTTACTTAACTATGCAGTTAGTAATGTTGACCATTGTTGCTGAATATATCACAATTTACTTACATTTTAACACAAAGCACCCCTTTGGGTACTATTGAAACAGTGGGCTTCATAACTACTCTGGCGGTAGCTGTGCCGGTAAAACCGGCACGGCTGCCACTGGAGTTGCATCCGGGTCTGGCACCCGCGAATGGGCAATTACTAGGTCATGCCGAGTTAGGCGGACATGATAATTGCCCTTTCGAAGGTGCCGGTAGATCCCCATTCCCATTTGAGCCCCATATGGCTCAAATGGGAATGGGGAGCTCGGATGCACCGGCACCGTTAATAACGGTGCCGGTGCATCCGACGAGCTGAGGTCAGACCTGGCGGGGGCTGTCAAGCACCCACGAGCACAACTCTTACTATGGCGGAACGGTAGCAACGGTGCCGGTAGCTTACCAGCACCGTTGTTACTGGTCCGCCATAGTAGTAATGAGGCCCAGTCTGTGACTAAAGGAATGAATATCCATTTACAACTGTGGGCCACTTTTTCATTGTTGCCTGAGACAGTTTCATGCTTCAGCCCGCCCATGTGGGCCACCCCTGCCCATTTCTTCCAATCTAAAAAAAAAAAAAAAAAAAAAAAAAAAATCTTTTTTCATGCTGAGCTCTCAGGGCCCCCCTGGGATGCACCCGCGGACCCCTAGGGGGTTGCGACCCACAGTTTGAATACCACTGTGCTAAAGGGAGGGTCTCAGGTTTGGAAGGGGAAGGAGTTTGATATCACATCTCATGTTATAGGAAGGATCTCAGGTTTGGTATTAGAAGCATTGAGATATCACATCTCATGCTATAGGAAGGGTCTCGGGATTGGAATGGGAAGGAGTTGGATATCACATCTCATGCTATAGGAAGGGTCTCAGGTTTGGTATAAGCATTGAGATATCCCATCTCATGCTATAGGAAGGGTCTCAGGATTGGAATCGGAAGGAGTTGTATATGACATCTCATGCCATAGGAAGGGTCTCAGGTTTGGTATAAGCATTGAGATATAACATCTCTGCTATCGGAAGGTTCTCAGGATTGGAATGGGAAGGAGTTGGATATCCCATCTCGTTATAAGAAGGGTCTCAGGTTTGGTATTAGAAGCATTGCGATATCACATCTCATGCTATAGGGAGGGTCTAAGGTTTGGAAGGGGAAGGATTTGTATATCACATCTCATGGTGTAGGACCGGTCTCAGGTTTGGCATTAGAAGCATTGAGATATCAAGTCTCATGGTATAGGACTGGTCTCAGAATTGGAATGGGAAGGAGTTGGATATCACATCTCAAGCTATGGGAAGGGTCTCAGGATTGTAATGGGAAGGACTTGGATATCACATTGACATGTTATAGGAAGGGTCTCAGGTTTGGTATTAGAAGCATTGAGATATCAAGTCTCATGGTATAGGACGGGTCTCAGAATTGGAATGGGAAGGAGTTGGATATCACATCTCAAGCTATAGGAAGGGTCTCAGGATTGGAATGGGAAGGAGTTGTATATCACATCTCAAGCTATAGGATGAGTCTCAGGATTGGAATGGGAAGGAGTTTGATATCACATCTCATGCCATGGTATGGGTCTCAGGTTTTGTAGAAGCATTGGGATATCACATCTCATGCTATCGGAAGGGTATCAGGATTGGATTTGGAAGGAGTTGGATATCCCATCTCATGCTATAGGAAGGGTCTAAGGTTGGAATGGGAAGGAGTTGGATATCACATCTCATGTTATAGGAAGGGTCTCAGGTTTGGAATGGGAAGGACTTGGATATCACATCTCATGCTGTAGGAAGGCTCTCATGTTTGGAAAGGGAAGGAGTGGGCTATCACATTTCATGTTAGAGGTAGGATCTCAGGTTTGGTATTAGAGGCATTGAGATATCACATCTCATGCTATCAGAAGGGTATCAGGATTGGAATGGGAAGGAGTTGGATATCACATCTCATGCTAAAGGGAGGGTCTCAGGTTTGGAAGGGGAAGGATTTGGATATCACATCTCATGTTATAGGAAGGATCTCAGGTTTGGTATTAGAAGCATTGAGATATCACAACTCATGCTATCGGAAGGATCTCAGGTTTGGTATTAGAAGCATTGAGATATCACATCTCATGCTATAGGAAGGGTCTCAGGATTGGAATGGGAAGGAGTTGGATATCACATCTCATGTTATAGGAAGGATCTCAGGTTTGGTATTAGAAGCATTGAGATATCATATCTCATGCTATAGGAAGGGTCTCAGGATTGGAATGGGAAGGAGTTGGATATCACATCTCATGCTAAAGGAAGGGTCTCAGTTTTGGTATACGCATTGAGATATCACATCTCATGCTATAGGAAGGGTCTCAGGATTGGAATGGGAAGGAGTTGAATATCACATCTCATGCTATAGAAAGGGTCTCAGGTTTGGTATAAGCATTGAGATATCACATCTCTGCTATCGGAAGGGTCTCAGGATTGGAATGGGAAGGACTTAGATATCACATCTCATGCTATAGGGAATGTCTCAGTTTTGATATTAGAAGCATTGAGATATCACATCTCATGCTATCGGAAGGGTCTCAGGATTGGAATGGGAAGGAGTTGGATATCACATCTCATGTTATAGGAAGGGTCTCAGGATTGGAATGGGAAGGACTTGGATATCACATCTCATGCTGTAGGAAGGCTCTCAGGTTTGGAAAGGGAAGGAGTGGGCTATCACATTTCATGTTAGAGGTAGGATCTCAGGTTTGGTATTAGAGGCATTGAGATATCACATCTCATGCTATCAGAAGGGTATCAGGATTGGAATGGGAAGGAGTTGGATATCACATCTCATGCTAAAGGGAGGGTCTCAGGTTTGGAAGGGGAAGGATTTGGATATCACATCTCATGTTATAGGAAGGATCCCAGGTTTGGTATTAGAAGCATTGAGATAGCACAACTCATGCTATCGGAAGGATCTCAGGTTTGGTATTAGAAGCATTGAGATATCACATCTCATGCTATAGGAAGGGTCTCAGGATTGGAATGGGAAGGAGTTGGATATCACATCTCATGTTGTAGGAAGGGTCTCAGGTTTGGTATTAGAAGCATTGAGATATCACATCTCATGCTATAGGAAGGGTCTCAGGATTGGAATGGGAAGGAGTTGGATATCACATGTCATGCTAAAGGAAGGGTCTCAGTTTTGGTAGAAGCATTGAGATATCACATCTCATGCTATAGGCAGGGTCTCAGGATTGGAATGGGAAGGAGTTGGATATCACATCTCATGCTATAGGAAGGGTCTCAGGTTTGGTATAAGCATTGAGATATCACATCTCTGCTATCGGAAGGGTCTCAGGATTGGAATTGGACAGACTTAGATATCACATCTCATGCTATAGGGAGGGTCTCAATTTTGATATTAGAAGCATTGAGATATCACATCTCATGCTATCGGAAGGGTCTCAGGATTGGAATGGGAGGAGCTGGATATCACATCTCATGCTAAAGGAAGGGTCTCAGGTTTGGAAGGGGAAGGATTTGGATATCACATCTCATGTTATAGGACGGGTCTCAGGTTTGGTATTAGAAGCATTGAGATATCACATCTCATGCTATATGAAGTGTGTCAGGATTGGAATGGGAAGGAGTTGGATATCACATCTCATGCTATAGGAAGGGTTTCAGGTTTGGTAGAAGCATTGAGATATCACATCTCATGCTATAGGAAGAGTCTCAGGTTTGGGAAGGGAAGGATTTGGATTTCACATCTCATGTTATAGGATGGTTCTCATGTTTGGTTTTTGAAGCATTGAGATATCACATCTCATGCTATCGGAAGGGTCTCAGGTTTGGAATGGGAAGTAGTTGTATATCACATCTCATGTTATAGGAAGGATCTCAGGTTTGGTATTAGAAGCATTGAGATATCACATCTCATGCTATAGGAAGGGTCTCAGGATTGGAATGTGAAGGATTTGGATATCACATCTCATGCTAAAGGAAGGGTCTCAGGTTTGGAATGGGAAGGAGTTGGATATGACATATCTTGTTATAGGGAGGGTCTCAGGATTTGAATGGCAAGGAGTTGGATATCACATCTCATGCCATAGGAAGGGTCTCAGGTTTGGTATAAGCATTGAGATATCACACCTCTGCTATCGGAAGGGTCTCAGGATTGGATTGGGAAGGAGTTGGATATCCCTTCTCATACTATAGGGTCTCAGGTTGGAATGGGAAGGAGTTGGATATCACATCTCATGTTATAGGAAGGGTCTCAGGATTGGAATGGGAAGAATTTGGATATCACATCTCTTGCTATAGGAAGGGTCTCAGGTTTTTTATTAGAAACATTGAGATATCACATCTCATGCTATAGGAAGGGTTTTAGGATTGGAATGGGAAGGATTTGGATATCACATCTCATGCTAAAGGAAGGGTCTCAGGTTTGGAAGGGGAAGGATTTGGATATCATATCTCATGTTATAGGACGGGTCCCAGGTTTGGTATTAGAAGTATTGAGATATCACATCTCATGGTATAGGAATGGTCTCAGGGTTGGAATGGGAAGGAGTTGGATATCACATCTCATCCAATAGGAAGGGCCTCAGGATTGGAATATGAAGGATTTGGATATCACATCTCATGCTAAAGGAAGGGTCTCAGGTTTGGTAGAAGCATTGAGATATCACATCTCATGCTATAGTAGGGGTCTCAGGATTTGAATGGCAAGGAGTTGGATATCACATCTCATGCCATAGGAAGGGTCTCAGGTTTGGTATAAGCATTGTGATATCACATCTCTGCTATCGGAAGGGTCTCAGGATTGGATTGGGAAGGAGTTGGATATCCCTTCTCATGCTATAGGAAGGGTCTCAGGATTGGAATGGGAAGGAGTTGGATATCACATCTCATGCCATAGGAAGGGTCTCAGGTTTTGTATAAGCATTGTGATATCACATCTCTGCTATCGGAAGGGTCTCAGGATTGGATTGGGAAGGAGTTGGATATCCCTTCTCATGCTATAGGAAGGGTCTCAGGATTGGAATGGGAAGGAGTTGGATATCCCTTCTCATGCTATAGGAAGTGTCTCAGGATTGGGATGGGAAGGAGTTGGATATCACATCTCATGCTATAGGAAGGTTCTCAGGTTTGGAAGGGGAAGGAGTTGGATATCCCATCTCATGTTATAGGACTGGTCTCAGGTTTGGTATTAGAAGCATTGAGATATCACATTGCATGCTGTAGGAAGGGTCTCAGGTTTGGAATGGGAAGGAATTGGATATCACATCTCATGTCATAGGAAGGATCTCAGGTTTGGCATTAGAAGCATTGAGATATCACATCTCATGCTATAGGAATGGTCTCAGGACTGGAATGGGAAGGAGTTGGATATTACATTCTTGCTATAGGAAGGGTCTCATGTTTGGAATGGGAAGGAGTTGGATATCACATATGCTATAGGAAGGGTCACAGGTTTGGAACGGGAAGGAATTGCATATCACATCTCATGTTATAGGAAGGGTCTCAGGTTTGGTATAAGCATTGAGATATCACATCTCTGCTATCGGAAGTGTCTCAGGATTGGAATGGGATGGAGTTCGATATCCCATCTCATGTTATAGGACGGGTCTCAGGTTTGTTATTAGAATCATTGAGATATCATATTGTATGCTGTAGGAAGGGTCTAAGGATTGGAATGGGAAGGACTTGGATATCACATCTCATGCTATAGGTAGGCTCTCAGGATTGGAAAGGAAAGGGGTTGGATATCACATTTCATGTTAGAGGAAGGATCTCAGGTTTGGTATTAGTGGCATTGAGATATCACATCTCATGCTATAGGAAGGGTCTCAGGATTGGAATGGGAAGGAGTTGGATATTCACATCTCATGCTATAGGAAGGGTCTCAGGATTGGAATGGGAAGGACTTGGATATCATATCTCATGCTATAAGAAGGCTCTCAGGTTTGGAAGGGGAAGGAGTTGGATATCACATTTCGTGTTAGAGGAAGGATCTCAGGTTTGGTATAAGAGGCATTGAGATATCACATCTCATGCTATAGGAAGGGTCTCAGGATTGGAATGGGAAGGAGTTGGATATCACATCTCAAGCTATAGGAAGGGTCTCAGGTTTGGTATAAGCAGTGAGATAACACATCTCATGCTATAGGAAGTGTCTCAGGATTGGAATGGGAAGGAGTTGCATATCACATCTCATGTTATAGGAAGGATCTCAGGTTTGGTATAAGCATTGAGATATCACATCTCTGCTATCAGAATGGTCTCAGGATTGGAATGGGAAGGAGTTGGATATTCCCATCTCATGTTATAGGAAGGGTCTCAGGTTTGGTATTAGAAGCATTGAGATATCACTTCTCATGCTATAGGAAGGGTCTCAGGATTGGAATGGGAAGGACTTGGTTATCACATCTCATGCTATAGGGAGGGTCTCAAGTTTGATATTAGAAGCATTGAGATATCACATCTCATGATATCGGAAGGGTCTCAGGATTGGAATGGGAAGGAGTTGGATATCACATCTCATGATAAAGGAAGGGTCTAAGGTTTGGAAGGGGAAGGATTTGGATATCACATTTCATGTTATAGGACGGGTCTCAGGTTTGGTATTAGAAGCATTGAGATATCAAGTCTCATGGTATAGGAAGGGTCTCAGAATTGGAATGAGAAGGAGTTGGATATCACATCTCAAGCTATAGGAAGGGTCTCAGGATTGGAATGGGAAGGAGTTTGATATCACATCTCATGCCATAGTATGGGTCTCAGGTTTGGTAGAAGCATTGGGATATCACATCTCATGCTATCGGAAGGGTATCAGTATTGGATTTGGAAGGAGTTGGACATCCCATCTCATGTTATAGGAAGGGTCTCAGGATTGGAATGGGAAGGACTTGGATATCATATCTCATGCGATAGGAAGGCTCTCAGGTTTGGAAGGGGAAGGAGTTGGATATCACATCTCATGTTATAGGAAGGGTCTCAGGATTGGAATGGGAAGGACTTGGATATCATATCACATGCTATAGGAAGGCTCTCAGGTTTGGAAGGGGAAGGAGTTGGATATCACATTTCATGTTAGAGGAAGGATCTCAGGTTTGGTATAAGAGGCATTGAGATATCACATCTCATGCTATAGGAAGGGTCTCAGGATTGGAATGGGAAGGAGTTGGATATCACATCTCAAGCTATAGGAAGGGTCTCAGGTTTGGTATAAGAATTGATATATCACATCTCATTCTATAGGAAGGGTCTCAGAATTGGAATGGGAAGGAGTTGGATATCACATCTCATGTTATAGGAAAGATCTCAGGTTTGGTATTAGAAGCATTGAGACATCACATCTCATGTTATAGGAAGGGTCTCAGGATTGGAATGGGAAGAAGTTGGATATCACATCTCATGCTATAGGAAGGGTCTCAGGATTGGAATGGGAAGGAGTTGTATATGACATCTCATGCCATAGGAAGGGTCTCAGGTTTGGTATAAGCATTGAGATATCACATCACATGCTATAGGAAGGATCTCAGGATTGGAATTGGAAGGACTTGGATATCACATCTCATGCTATAGGCAGGGTCTCAGGTTTGGAAAGGGAAGCAGTTGGATATCACATTTCATGTTAGAGGTAGGATCTCAGGTTTGGTATTAGAGGCATTGAGATATCACAACTCATGCTATCAGAAGGGTCTCAGGATTGGAATGGGAAGGAGTTGGATATCACATCTCATGCTAAAGGGAGGGTCTCAGGTTTGGAACGGGAAGGAGTTGGATATCACATCTCATGTTATAGGAAGAGTCTCAGGTTTGGTATAAGCATTGAGATATCACATCTCTGCAATCGGAAGTGTCTCAGGATTGGAATGGGAAGGAGTTGGATATCACATCTCATGCTATAGGAAGGGTCTCAGGTTTGGAAGGGGAAGGAGTTGGATATCCCATCTCATGTTATAGGACTGGTCTCAGGTTTGGTATTAGAAGCATTGAGATATCACATTGCATGCTGTAGGAAGGGTCTCAGGTTTGGAATGGGAAGGAATTGGATATCACATCTCATGTCATAGGAAGGATCTCAGGTTTGGTATTAGAAGCATTGAGATATCACATCTCATGCTATAGGAATGGTCTCCGGATTGGAATGGGAAGGAGTTGGATATTACATTCTTGCTATAGGAAGGGTCTCATGTTTGGAATGGGAAGGAGTTGGATATCACATATGCTAGAGGAAGGGTCACAGGTTTGGAATGGGAAGGAGTTGCATATCACATCTCATGTTATAGGAAGGGTCTCAGGTTTGGTATAAGCATTGAGATATCACATCTCTGCTATCGGAAGTGTCACAGGATTGGAATGGGAAGGAGTTGGATATCCCATCTCATGTTATAGGACGGGTCTCAGGTTTGTTATTAGAATCATTGAGATATCATATTGCATGCTGTAGGAAGGGTCTAAGCATTGGAATGGGAAGGACTTGGATATCACATCTCATGCTATAGGTAGGCTCTCAGGATTGGAAAGGAAAGGAGTTGGATATCACATTTCATGTTAGAGGAAGGATCTCAGGTTTGGTATTAGAGGCATTGAGATATCACATCTCATGCTATAGGAAGGGTCTCAGGATTGGAATGGGAAGGAGTTGGATATTCACATCTCATGCTATAGGAAGGGTCTCAGGATTGGAATGGGAAGGACTTGGATATCATATCTCATGCTATAGGAAGGCTCTCAGGTTTGGAAGGGGAAGGAGTTGGATATCACATTTCATGTTAGAGGAAGGATCTCAGGTTTGGTATAAGAGGCATTGAGATATCACATCTCATGCTATAGGAAGGGTCTCAGGATTGGAATGGGAAGGAGTTGGATATCACATCTCAAGCTATAGGAAGGGTCTCAGGTTTGGTATAAGCAGTGAGATATCACATCTCATGCTATAGGAAGTGTCTCAGGATTGGAATGGGAAGGAGTTGGATATCACATCTCATGTTATAGGAAGGATCTCAGGTTTGGTATAAGCATTGAGATATCACATCTCTGCTATCGGAATGGTCTCAGGATTGGAATGGGAAGGAGTTGGATATTGCCATCTCATGTTATAGGAAGGGTCTCAGGTTTGGTATTAGAAGCATTGAGATATCACTTCTCATGCTATAGGAAGGGTCTCAGGATTAGAATGGGAAGGGGTTGTATATGACATCTCATGCCATAGGAAGGGTCTCAGGTTTGGTATAAGCATTGAGATATCACATCTCTGCTATCGGAAGGGTCTCAGGATTGGAATGGGAAGGAGTTGGATATCCCGTCTCATGTTATAGGAAGAGTCTCAGGTTTGGTATTAGAAGCATTGAGATATCACATCTCATGCTATAGGAAGTGTCTCAGGATTGGAATGGGAAGGACTTGGATATCACATCTCATGGTATAGGGAGAGTCTCAAGTTTGATATTAGAAGCATTGAGATATCACATCTCATGCTATAGGAAGGGTCTCAGGATTGGAATGGGAAGGAGTTGGATATCACATCTCATGCTATAGGAAGGGTCTCAGGTTTGGTATAAGCAGTGAGATATCACATCTCATGCTATAGGAAGTGTCTCAGGATTGGAATGGGAAGGAGTTGGATATCACATCTCATGTTATAGGAAGGATCTCAGGTTTGGTATAAGCATCAGATATCACATCCCTGCTATCGGAAGGGTCTCAGGTTTGGAATGGGAAGGAGTTGGATATTCCCATCTCATGTTATAGGAAGGGTCTCAGGTTTGGTATTAGAAGCATTGAGATATCACATCTCATGCTATAGGAAGGGTCTCAGGATTGGAATGGGAAGGACTTGGATATCACATCTCATGCTATAGGGAGGGTCTCAAGTTTGATATTAGAAGCATTGAGATATCACATCTCATGATATCGGAAGGGTCTCAGGTTTGGTATTAGAAGCATTGAGATATCAAGTCTCATGGTATAGGAAGGGTCTCAGAATTGGAATGGGAAGGAGTTGGATATCACATCTCAAGCTATAGGAAGGGTCTCAGGATTGGAATGGGAAGGAGTTTGATATCACATCTCATGCCATAGTATGGGTCTCAGGTTTGGCAGAAGCATTGGTATATCACATCTCATGCTATCGGAAGGGTATCAGTATTGGATTTGGAAGGAGTTGGATATCCCATCTCATGCTATGTGAAGGGTCTCAGGTTGGAGTGGGAAGGAGTTGGATATCACATCTCATGTTATAGGAAGGGTCTCAGGATTGGTATTAGAGGCATTGAGATATCACATCTCATGCTATCAGAAGGGTCTCAGGATTGGAATGGGAAGGAGTTGGATATCACATCTCATGCTAAAGGGAGGGTCTCGGGTTTGGAAGGGGAAGGATTTGGATATCACATCTCATGCTAAAGGGAGGGTCTCAGGTTTGGAAGGGGAAGGAGTTTGATATCACATCTCATGTTATAGGAAGGATCTCAGGTTTGGTATTAGAAGCATTGAGATATCACATCTCATGCTATAGGAAGGGTCTCAGGATTGGAATGGGAAGGAGTTGGATATTCACATCTCATGCTATAGGAAGGGTCTCAGGATTGGAATGGGAAGGACTTGGATATCATATCTCATGCTATAGGAAGGCTCTCAGGTTTGGAAGGGGAAGGAGTTGGATATCACATTTCATGTTAGAGGAAGGATCTCAGGTTTGGTATAAGAGGCATTGAGATATCACATCTCATGCTATAGGAAGGGTCTCAGGATTGGAATGGGAAGGAGTTGGATATCACATCTCAAGCTATAGGAAGGGTCTCAGGTTTGGTATAAGCAGTGAGATATCAAATCTCATGCTATATGAAGTGTCTCAGGATTGGAATGGGAAGGAGTTGGATATCACATCTCATGTTATAGGAAGGATCTCAGGTTTGGTATAAGCATTGAGATATCACATCTCTGCTATCGGAATGGTCTCAGGATTGGAATGGGAAGGAGTTGGATATTCCCATCTCATGTTATAGGAAGGGTCTCAGGTTTGGTATTAGAAGCATTGAGATATCACTTCTCATGCTATAGGAAGGGTCTCAGGATTAGAATGGGAAGGGGTTGTATATGACATCTCATGCCATAGGAAGGGTCTCAGGTTTGGTATAAGCATTGAGATATCACATCTCTGCTATCGGAAGGGTCTCAGGATTGGAATGGGAAGGAGTTGGATATCCCATCTCATGTTATAGGAAGAGTCTCAGGTTTGGTATTAGAAGCATTGAGATATCACATCTCATGCTATAGGAAGTGTCTCAGGATTGGAATGGGAAGGACTTGGATATCACATCTCATGCTATAGGGAGAGTCTCAAGTTTGATATTAGAAGCATTGAGATATCACATCTCATGCTATAGGAAGGGTCTCAGGATTGGAATGGGAAGGAGTTGGATATCACATCTCATGCTATAGGAAGGGTCTCAGGTTTGGTATAAGCAGTGAGATATCACATCTCATGCTATAGGAAGCGTCTCAGGATTGGAATGGGAAGGAGTTGGATATCACATCTCATGTTATAGGAAGGATCTCAGGTTTGGTATAAGCATCAGATATCACATCCCTGCTATCGGAAGGGTCTCAGGTTTGGAATGGGAAGGAGTTGGATATTCCCATCTCATGTTATAGGAAGGGTCTCAGGTTTGGTATTAGAAGCATTGAGATATCAAGTCTCATGGTATAGGAAGGGTCTCAGAATTGGAATGGGAAGGAGTTGGATATCACATCTCAAGCTATAGGAAGGGTCTCAGGATTGGAATGGGAAGGAGTTTGATATCACATCTCATGCCATAGTATGGGTCTCAGGTTTGGCAGAAGCATTGGTATATCACATCTCATGCTATCGGAAGGGTATCAGTATTGGATTTGGAAGGAGTTGGATATCCCATCTCATGCTATGTGAAGGGTCTCAGGTTGGAGTGGGAAGGAGTTGGATATCACATCTCATGTTATAGGAAGGGTCTCAGGATTGGTATTAGAGGCATTGAGATATCACATCTCATGCTATCAGAAGGGTCTCAGGATTGGAATGGGAAGGAGTTGGATATCACATCTCATGCTAAAGGGAGGGTCTCGGGTTTGGAAGGGGAAGGATTTGGATATCACATCTCATGCTAAAGGGAGGGTCTCAGGTTTGGAAGGGGAAGGAGTTTGATATCACATCTCATGTTATAGGAAGGATCTCAGGTTTGGTATTAGAAGCATTGAGATATCACATCTCATGCTATAGGAAGGGTCTCAGGATTGGAATGGGAAGGAGTTGGATATCCCATCTCATGCTATAGGAAGGGTCTCAAGTTTGGTATAAGCATTGAGATATCCCATCTCATGCTATAGGAAGGGTCTCAGGATTGGAATCGGAAGGAGTTGTATATGACATCTCATGCCATAGGAAGGGTCTCAGGTTTGGTATAAGCATTGAGATATCACATCTCTGCTATCGGAAGGGTCTCAGGATTGGAATGGGAAGGAGTTGGATATCCCATCTCGTTATAAGAAGGGTCTCAGGTTTGGTATTAGAAGCATTGCGATATCACATCTCATGCTATAGGAAGGGTCTAAGGTTTGGAAGGGGAAGGATTTGTATATCACATCTCATGGTGTAGGACCGGTCTCAGGTTTGGCATTAGAAGCATTGATATATCAAGTCTCATGGTATAGGAGGGGTCTCAGAATTGGAATGGGAAGGAGTTGGATATCACATCTCAAGCTATGGGAAGGGTCTCAGGATTGTAATGGGAAGGACTTGGATATCACATCGACATGTTATAGGAAGGGTCTCAGGTTTGGTATTAGAAGCATTGAGATATCAAGTCTCATGGTATAGGACGGGTCTCAGAATTGGAATGGGAAGGAGTTGGATATCACATCTCAAGCTATAGGAAGGGTCTCAGAATTGGAATGGGAAGGAGTTGGATATCACATCTCAAGCTATAGGATGAGTCTCAGGATTGGAATGGGAAGGAGTTTGATATCACATCTCATGCCATGGTATGGGTCTCAGGTTTTGTAGAAGCATTGGTATATCTCATCTCATGCTATCGGAAGGGTATCAGGATTGGATTTGGAAGGAGTTGGATATCCCATCTCATGCTATAGGAAGGGTCTAAGGTTGGAATGGGAAGGAGTTGGATATCACATCTCATGTTATAGGAAGGGTCTCAGGATTGGAATGGGAAGGACTTGGATATCACATCTCATGCTGTAGGAAGGCTCTCAGGTTTGGAAAGGGAAGGAGTGGGCTATCACATTTCATGTTAGAGGTAGGATCTCAGGTTTGGTATTAGAGGCATTGAGATATCACATCTCATGCTATCAGAAGGGTATCAGGATTGGAATGGGAAGGAGTTGGATATCACATCTCATGCTAAAGGGAGGGTCTCAGGTTTGGAAGGGGAAGGATTTGGATATCACATCTCATGTTATAGGAAGGATCCCAGGTTTGGTATTAGAAGCATTGAGATAGCACAACTCATGCTATCGGAAGGATCTCAGGTTTGGTATTAGAAGCATTGACATATCACATCTCATGCTATAGGAAGGGTCTCAGGATTGGAATGGGAAGGAGTTGGATATCACATCTCATGTTGTAGGAAGGGTCTCAGGTTTGGTATTAGAAGCATTGAGATATCACATCTCATGCTATAGGAAGGGTCTCAGGATTGGAATGGGAAGGAGTTGGATATCACATGTCATGCTAAAGGAAGGGTCTCAGTTTTGGTAGAAGCATTGAGATATCACATCTCATGCTATAGGAAGGGTCTCAGGATTGGAATGGGAAGGAGTTGGATATCACATCTCATGCTATAGGAAGGGTCTCAGGTTTGGTATAAGCATTGAGATATCACATCTCTGCTATTGGAAGGGTCTCAGGATTGGAATGGGACAGACTTAGATATCACATCTCATGCTATAGGGAGGGTCTCAATTTTGATATTAGAAGCATTGAGATATCACATCTCATGCTATCGGAAGGGTCTGAGGATTGGAATGGGAGGAGCTGGATATCACATCTCATGCTAAAGGAAGGGTCTCAGGTTTGGAAGGGGAAGGATTTGGATATCACATCTGATGTTATAGGACGGGTCTCAGGTTTGGTAGAAGCATTGAGATATCACATCTCATGCTATAGGAAGAGTCTCAGGTTTGGGAAGGGAAGGATTTGGATTTCACATCTCATGTTATAGAATGGTTCTCATGTTTGGTTTTTGAAGCATTGAGATATCACATCTCATGCTATCGGAAGGGTCTCAGGTTTGGAATGGGAAGTAGCTGGATATCACATCTCATGTTATAGGAAGGATCTCAGGTTTGGTATTAGAAGCATTGAGATATCACATCTCATGCTATAGGAAGGGTCTCAGGATTGGAATGTGAAGGATTTGGATATCACATCTCATGCTAAAGGAAGGGTCTCAGGTTTGGAATGGGAAGGAGTTGGATATGACATATCTTGTTATAGGGAGGGTCTCAGGATTTGAATGGCAAGGAGTTGGATATCACATCTCATGCCATAGGAAGGGTCTCAGGTTTGGTATAAGCATTGAGATATCACACCTCTGCTATCGGAAGGGTCTCAGGATTGGATTGGGAAGGAGTTGGATATCCCTTCTCATACTATAGGGTCTCAGGTTGGAATGGGAAGGAGTTGGATTTCACATCTCATGTTATAGGAAGGGTCTCAGGATTGGAATGGGAAGAATTTGGATATCACATCTCTTGCTATACGAAGGGTCTAAGGTTTTTTATTAGAAACATTGAGATATCACATCTCATGCTATAGGAAGGGTTTTAGGATTGGAATGGGAAGGATTTGGATATCACATCTCATGCTAAAGGAAGGGTCTCAGGTTTGGAAGGGGAAGGATTTGGATATCATATCTCATGTTATAGGACGGTCCCAGGTTTGGTATTAGAAGCATTGAGATATCACATCTCATGGTATAGGAAGGGTCTCAGGGTTGGAATGGGAAGGAGTTGGATATCACATCTCATCCAATAAGAAGGGCCTCAGGATTGGAATATGAAGGTTTTGGATATCACATCTCATGCTAAAGGAAGGGTCTCAGGTTTGGTAGAAGCATTGAGATATCACATCTCATGCTATAGTAGGGGTCTCAGGATTTGAATGGCAAGGAGTTGGATATCACATCTCATGCCATAGGAAGGGTCTCAGGTTTGGTAATCATTGTGATATCACATCTCTGCTATCGGAAGGGTCTCAGGATTGGATTGGGAAGGAGTTGGATATCCCTTCTCATGCTATAGGAAGGGTCTCAGGATTGGAATGGGAAGGAGTTGGATATCACATCTCATGCCATAGGAAGGGTCTCAGGTTTGGTATAAGCATTGTGATATCACATCTCTGCTATCGGAAGGGTCTCAGGATTGGATTGGGAAGGAGTTGGATATCCCTTCTCATGCTATAGGAAGGGTCTCAGGATTGGAATGGGAAGGAGTTGGATATCCCTTCTCATGCTATAGGAAGGGTCTCAGGATTGGGATGGGAAGGAGTTGGATATCACATCTCATGCTATAGGAAGGGTCTCAGGTTTGGAAGGGGAAGGAGTTGGATATCCCATCTCATGTTATAGGACTGGTCTCAGGTTTGGTATTAGAAGCATTGAGATATCACATCTCATGCTATAGGAAGGGTCTCAGGATTGGAATGGGAAGGACTTGGATATCATATCTCATGCTATAGGAAGGCTCTCAGGTTTGGAAGGGGAAGGAGTTGGATATCACATTTCATGTTAGAGGAAGGATCTCAGGTTTGGTATAAGAGGCATTGAGATATCACATCTCATGCTATAGGAAGGGTCTCAGGATTGGAATGGGAAGGAGTTGGATATCACATCTCAAGCTATAGGAAGGGTCTCAGGTTTGGTATAAGCAGTGAGATATCACATCTCATGCTATAGGAAGTGTCTCAGGATTGGAATGGGAAGGAGTTGGATATCACATCTCATGTTATAGGAAGGATCTCAGGTTTGGTATAAGCATTGAGATATCACATCTCTGCTATCGGAATGGTCTCAGGATTGGAATGGGAAGGAGTTGGATATTCCCATCTCATGTTATAGGAAGGGTCTCAGGTTTGGTATTAGAAGCATTGAGATATCACTTCTCATGCTATAGGAAGGGTCTCAGGATTGGAATGGGAAGGACTTGGTTATCACATCTCATGCTATAGGGAGGGTCTCAAGTTTGATATTAGAAGCATTGAGATATCACATCTCATGATATCGGAAGGGTCTCAGGATTGGAATGGGAAGGAGTTGGATATCACATCTCATGATAAAGGAAGGGTCTAAGGTTTGGAAGGGGAAGGATTTGGATATCACATCTCATGTTATAGGACGGGTCTCAGGTTTGGTATTAGAAGCATTGAGATATCAAGTCTCATGGTATAGGAAGGGTCTCAGAATTGGAATGAGAAGGAGTTGGATATCACATCTCAAGCTATAGGAGGGGTCTCAGGATTGGATTGGGAAGGAGTTTTATATCACATCTCATGCCATGGTATGGGTCTCAGGTTTGGTAGAAGCATTGGGATATAACATCTCATGCTATCGGAAGGGTATCAGTATTGGATTTGGAAGGAGTTGGATATCCCATCTCATGTTATAGGAAGGGTCTCAGGATTGGAATGGGAAGGACTTGGATATCATATCTCATGCTATAGGAAGGCTCTCAGGTTTGGAAGGGGAAGGAGTTGGATATCACATCTCATGTTATAGGAAGGGTCTCAGGATTGGAATGGGAAGGACTTGGATATCATATCTCATGCTATAGGAAGGCTCTCAGGTTTGGAAGGGGAAGGAGTTGGATATCACTTCTCATGCTATAGGAAGGGTCTCAGGATTAGAATGGGAAGGAGTTGTATATGACATCTCATGCCATAGGAAGGGTCTCAGGTTTGGTATAAGCATTGAGATATCACATCTCTGCTATCGGAAGGGTCTCAAGATTGGAATGGGAAGGAGTTGGATATCCCATCTCATGTTATAGGAAGAGTCTCAGGTTTGGTATTAGAAGCATTGAGATATCACATCTCATGCTATAGGAAGTGTCTCAGGATTGGAATGGGAAGGACTTGGATATCACATCTCATGCTATAGGGAGGGTCTCAAGTTTGATATTAGAAGCATTGAGATATCACATCTCATGCTATAGGAAGGGTCTCAGGATTGGAATGGGAGGGAGTTGGATATCACATCTCATGCTATAGGAAGGGTCTCAGGTTTGGTATAAGCAGTGAGATATCACATCTCATGCTATAGGAAGTGTCTCAGGATTGGAATGGGAAGGAGTTGGATATCACATCTCATGTTATAGGAAGGATCTCAGGTTTGGTATAAGCATCAGATATCACATCTCTGCTATCGGAAGGGTCTCAGGTTTGGAATGGGAAGGAGTTGGATATTCCCATCTCATGTTATAGGAAGGGTCTCAGGTTTGGTATTAGAAGCATTGAGATATCACATCTCATGCTATAGGAAGGGTCTCAGGATTATAATGGGAAGGACTTGGATATCACATCTCATGCTATAGGGAGGGTCTCAAGTTTGATATAAGAAGCATTGAGATATCACATCTCATGATATCGGAAGGGTCTCAGGATTGGAATGGGAAGGAGTTGGATATTCACATCTCATGCTATAGGAAGGGTCTCAGGATTGGAATGGGAAGGACTTGGATATCATATCTCATGCTATAAGAAGGCTCTCAGGTTTGGAAGGGGAAGGAGTTGGATATCACATTTCGTGTTAGAGGAAGGATCTCAGGTTTGGTATAAGAGGCATTGAGATATCACATCTCATGCTATAGGAAGGGTCTCAGGATTGGAATGGGAAGGAGTTGGATATTCACATCTCATGCTATAGGAAGGGTCTCAGGATTGGAATGGGAAGGACTTGGATATCATATCTCATGCTATAAGAAGGCTCTCAGGTTTGGAAGGGGAAGGAGTTGGATATCACATTTCGTGTTAGAGGAAGGATCTCAGGTTTGGTATAAGAGGCATTGAGATATCACATCTCATGCTATAGGAAGGGTCTCAGGATTGGAATGGGAAGGAGTTGGATATCACATCTCAAGCTATAGGAAGGGTCTCAGGTTTGGTATAAGCAGTGAGATAACACATCTCATGCTATAGGAAGTGTCTCAGGATTGGAATGGGAAGGAGTTGCATATCACATCTCATGTTATAGGAAGGATCTCAGGTTTGGTATAAGCATTGAGATATCACATCTCTGCTATCAGAATGGTCTCAGGATTGGAATGGGAAGGAGTTGGATATTCCCATCTCATGTTATAGGAAGGGTCTCAGGTTTGGTATTAGAAGCATTGAGATATCACTTCTCATGCTATAGGAAGGGTCTCAGGATTGGAATGGGAAGGACTTGGTTATCACATCTCATGCTATAGGGAGGGTCTCAAGTTTGATATTAGAAGCATTGAGATATCACATCTCATGATATCGGAAGGGTCTCAGGATTGGAATGGGAAGGAGTTGGATATCACATCTCATGATAAAGGAAGGGTCTAAGGTTTGGAAGGGGAAGGATTTGGATATCACATTTCATGTTATAGGACGGGTCTCAGGTTTGGTATTAGAAGCATTGAGATATCAAGTCTCATGGTATAGGAAGGGTCTCAGAATTGGAATGAGAAGGAGTTGGATATCACATCTCAAGCTATAGGAAGGGTCTCAGGATTGGAATGGGAAGGAGTTTGATATCACATCTCATGCCATAGTATGGGTCTCAGGTTTGGTAGAAGCATTGGGATATCACATCTCATGCTATCGGAAGGGTATCAGTATTGGATTTGGAAGGAGTTGGACATCCCATCTCATGTTATAGGAAGGGTCTCAGGATTGGAATGGGAAGGACTTGGATATCATATCTCATGCGATAGGAAGGCTCTCAGGTTTGGAAGGGGAAGGAGTTGGATATCACATCTCATGTTATAGGAAGGGTCTCAGGATTGGAATGGGAAGGACTTGGATATCATATCACATGCGATAGGAAGGCTCTCAGGTTTGGAAGGGGAAGGAGTTGGATATCACATTTCATGTTAGAGGAAGGATCTCAGGTTTGGTATAAGAGGCATTGAGATATCACATCTCATGCTATAGGAAGGGTCTCAGGATTGGAATGGGAAGGAGTTGGATATCACATCTCAAGCTATAGGAAGGGTCTCAGGTTTGGTATAAGAATTGATATATCACATCTCATTCTATAGGAAGGGTCTCAGAATTGGAATGGGAAGGAGTTGGATATCACATCTCATGTTATAGGAAAGATCTCAGGTTTGGTATTAGAAGCATTGAGACATCACATCTCATGTTATAGGAAGGGTCTCAGGATTGGAATGGGAAGAAGTTGGATATCACATCTCATGCTATAGGAAGGGTCTCAGGATTGGAATGGGAAGGAGTTGTATATGACATCTCATGCCATAGGAAGGGTCTCAGGTTTGGTATAAGCATTGAGATATCACATCACATGCTATAGGAAGGGTCTCAGGATTGGAATTGGAAGGACTTGGATATCACATCTCATGCTATAGGCAGGGTCTCAGGTTTGGAAAGGGAAGCAGTTGGATATCACATTTCATGTTAGAGGTAGGATCTCAGGTTTGGTATTAGAGGCATTGAGATATCACAACTCATGCTATCAGAAGGGTCTCAGGATTGGAATGGGAAGGAGTTGGATATCACATCTCATGCTAAAGGGAGGGTCTCAGGTTTGGAACGGGAAGGAGTTGGATATCACATCTCATGTTATAGGAAGAGTCTCAGGTTTGGTATAAGCATTGAGATATCACATCTCTGCAATCGGAAGTGTCTCAGGATTGGAATGGGAAGGAGTTGGATATCACATCTCATGCTATAGGAAGGGTCTCAGGTTTGGAAGGGGAAGGAGTTGGATATCCCATCTCATGTTATAGGACTGGTCTCAGGTTTGGTATTAGAAGCATTGAGATATCACATTGCATGCTGTAGGAAGGGTCTCAGGTTTGGAATGGGAAGGAATTGGATATCACATCTCATGTCATAGGAAGGATCTCAGGTTTGGTATTAGAAGCATTGAGATATCACATCTCATGCTATAGGAATGGTCTCCGGATTGGAATGGGAAGGAGTTGGATATTACATTCTTGCTATAGGAAGGGTCTCATGTTTGGAATGGGAAGGAGTTGGATATCACATATGCTAGAGGAAGGGTCACAGGTTTGGAATGGGAAGGAGTTGCATATCACATCTCATGTTATAGGAAGGGTCTCAGGTTTGGTATAAGCATTGAGATATCACATCTCTGCTATCGGAAGTGTCACAGGATTGGAATGGGAAGGAGTTGGATATCCCATCTCATGTTATAGGACGGGTCTCAGGTTTGTTATTAGAATCATTGAGATATCATATTGCATGCTGTAGGAAGGGTCTAAGCATTGGAATGGGAAGGACTTGGATATCACATCTCATGCTATAGGTAGGCTCTCAGGATTGGAAAGGAAAGGAGTTGGATATCACATTTCATGTTAGAGGAAGGATCTCAGGTTTGGTATTAGAGGCATTGAGATATCACATCTCATGCTATAGGAAGGGTCTCAGGATTGGAATGGGAAGGAGTTGGATATTCACATCTCATGCTATAGGAAGGGTCTCAGGATTGGAATGGGAAGGACTTGGATATCATATCTCATGCTATAGGAAGGCTCTCAGGTTTGGAAGGGGAAGGAGTTGGATATCACATTTCATGTTAGAGGAAGGATCTCAGGTTTGGTATAAGAGGCATTGAGATATCACATCTCATGCTATAGGAAGGGTCTCAGGATTGGAATGGGAAGGAGTTGGATATCACATCTCAAGCTATAGGAAGGGTCTCAGGTTTGGTATAAGCAGTGAGATATCACATCTCATGCTATAGGAAGTGTCTCAGGATTGGAATGGGAAGGAGTTGGATATCACATCTCATGTTATAGGAAGGATCTCAGGTTTGGTATAAGCATTGAGATATCACATCTCTGCTATCGGAATGGTCTCAGGATTGGAATGGGAAGGAGTTGGATATTGCCATCTCATGTTATAGGAAGGGTCTCAGGTTTGGTATTAGAAGCATTGAGATATCACTTCTCATGCTATAGGAAGGGTCTCAGGATTAGAATGGGAAGGGGTTGTATATGACATCTCATGCCATAGGAAGGGTCTCAGGTTTGGTATAAGCATTGAGATATCACATCTCTGCTATCGGAAGGGTCTCAGGATTGGAATGGGAAGGAGTTGGATATCCCATCTCATGTTATAGGAAGAGTCTCAGGTTTGGTATTAGAAGCATTGAGATATCACATCTCATGCTATAGGAAGTGTCTCAGGATTGGAATGGGAAGGACTTGGATATCACATCTCATGGTATAGGGAGAGTCTCAAGTTTGATATTAGAAGCATTGAGATATCACATCTCATGCTATAGGAAGGGTCTCAGGATTGGAATGGGAAGGAGTTGGATATCACATCTCATGCTATAGGAAGGGTCTCAGGTTTGGTATAAGCAGTGAGATATCACATCTCATGCTATAGGAAGTGTCTCAGGATTGGAATGGGAAGGAGTTGGATATCACATCTCATGTTATAGGAAGGATCTCAGGTTTGGTATAAGCATCAGATATCACATCCCTGCTATCGGAAGGGTCTCAGGTTTGGAATGGGAAGGAGTTGGATATTCCCATCTCATGTTATAGGAAGGGTCTCAGGTTTGGTATTAGAAGCATTGAGATATCACATCTCATGCTATAGGAAGGGTCTCAGGATTGGAATGGGAAGGACTTGGATATCACATCTCATGCTATAGGGAGGGTCTCAAGTTTGATATTAGAAGCATTGAGATATCACATCTCATGATATCGGAAGGGTCTCAGGTTTGGTATTAGAAGCATTGAGATATCAAGTCTCATGGTATAGGAAGGGTCTCAGAATTGGAATGGGAAGGAGTTGGATATCACATCTCAAGCTATAGGAAGGGTCTCAGGATTGGAATGGGAAGGAGTTTGATATCACATCTCATGCCATAGTATGGGTCTCAGGTTTGGCAGAAGCATTGGTATATCACATCTCATGCTATCGGAAGGGTATCAGTATTGGATTTGGAAGGAGTTGGATATCCCATCTCATGCTATGTGAAGGGTCTCAGGTTGGAGTGGGAAGGAGTTGGATATCACATCTCATGTTATAGGAAGGGTCTCAGGATTGGTATTAGAGGCATTGAGATATCACATCTCATGCTATCAGAAGGGTCTCAGGATTGGAATGGGAAGGAGTTGGATATCACATCTCATGCTAAAGGGAGGGTCTCGGGTTTGGAAGGGGAAGGATTTGGATATCACATCTCATGCTAAAGGGAGGGTCTCAGGTTTGGAAGGGGAAGGAGTTTGATATCACATCTCATGTTATAGGAAGGATCTCAGGTTTGGTATTAGAAGCATTGAGATATCACATCTCATGCTATAGGAAGGGTCTCAGGATTGGAATGGGAAGGAGTTGGATATTCACATCTCATGCTATAGGAAGGGTCTCAGGATTGGAATGGGAAGGACTTGGATATCATATCTCATGCTATAGGAAGGCTCTCAGGTTTGGAAGGGGAAGGAGTTGGATATCACATTTCATGTTAGAGGAAGGATCTCAGGTTTGGTATAAGAGGCATTGAGATATCACATCTCATGCTATAGGAAGGGTCTCAGGATTGGAATGGGAAGGAGTTGGATATCACATCTCAAGCTATAGGAAGGGTCTCAGGTTTGGTATAAGCAGTGAGATATCAAATCTCATGCTATATGAAGTGTCTCAGGATTGGAATGGGAAGGAGTTGGATATCACATCTCATGTTATAGGAAGGATCTCAGGTTTGGTATAAGCATTGAGATATCACATCTCTGCTATCGGAATGGTCTCAGGATTGGAATGGGAAGGAGTTGGATATTCCCATCTCATGTTATAGGAAGGGTCTCAGGTTTGGTATTAGAAGCATTGAGATATCACTTCTCATGCTATAGGAAGGGTCTCAGGATTAGAATGGGAAGGGGTTGTATATGACATCTCATGCCATAGGAAGGGTCTCAGGTTTGGTATAAGCATTGAGATATCACATCTCTGCTATCGGAAGGGTCTCAGGATTGGAATGGGAAGGAGTTGGATATCCCATCTCATGTTATAGGAAGAGTCTCAGGTTTGGTATTAGAAGCATTGAGATATCACATCTCATGCTATAGGAAGTGTCTCAGGATTGGAATGGGAAGGACTTGGATATCACATCTCATGCTATAGGGAGAGTCTCAAGTTTGATATTAGAAGCATTGAGATATCACATCTCATGCTATAGGAAGGGTCTCAGGATTGGAATGGGAAGGAGTTGGATATCACATCTCATGCTATAGGAAGGGTCTCAGGTTTGGTATAAGCAGTGAGATATCACATCTCATGCTATAGGAAGCGTCTCAGGATTGGAATGGGAAGGAGTTGGATATCACATCTCATGTTATAGGAAGGATCTCAGGTTTGGTATAAGCATCAGATATCACATCCCTGCTATCGGAAGGGTCTCAGGTTTGGAATGGGAAGGAGTTGGATATTCCCATCTCATGTTATAGGAAGGGTCTCAGGTTTGGTATTAGAAGCATTGAGATATCAAGTCTCATGGTATAGGAAGGGTCTCAGAATTGGAATGGGAAGGAGTTGGATATCACATCTCAAGCTATAGGAAGGGTCTCAGGATTGGAATGGGAAGGAGTTTGATATCACATCTCATGCCATAGTATGGGTCTCAGGTTTGGCAGAAGCATTGGTATATCACATCTCATGCTATCGGAAGGGTATCAGTATTGGATTTGGAAGGAGTTGGATATCCCATCTCATGCTATGTGAAGGGTCTCAGGTTGGAGTGGGAAGGAGTTGGATATCACATCTCATGTTATAGGAAGGGTCTCAGGATTGGTATTAGAGGCATTGAGATATCACATCTCATGCTATCAGAAGGGTCTCAGGATTGGAATGGGAAGGAGTTGGATATCACATCTCATGCTAAAGGGAGGGTCTCGGGTTTGGAAGGGGAAGGATTTGGATATCACATCTCATGCTAAAGGGAGGGTCTCAGGTTTGGAAGGGGAAGGAGTTTGATATCACATCTCATGTTATAGGAAGGATCTCAGGTTTGGTATTAGAAGCATTGAGATATCACATCTCATGCTATAGGAAGGGTCTCAGGATTGGAATGGGAAGGAGTTGGATATCCCATCTCATGCTATAGGAAGGGTCTCAAGTTTGGTATAAGCATTGAGATATCCCATCTCATGCTATAGGAAGGGTCTCAGGATTGGAATCGGAAGGAGTTGTATATGACATCTCATGCCATAGGAAGGGTCTCAGGTTTGGTATAAGCATTGAGATATCACATCTCTGCTATCGGAAGGGTCTCAGGATTGGAATGGGAAGGAGTTGGATATCCCATCTCGTTATAAGAAGGGTCTCAGGTTTGGTATTAGAAGCATTGCGATATCACATCTCATGCTATAGGAAGGGTCTAAGGTTTGGAAGGGGAAGGATTTGTATATCACATCTCATGGTGTAGGACCGGTCTCAGGTTTGGCATTAGAAGCATTGATATATCAAGTCTCATGGTATAGGACGGGTCTCAGAATTGGAATGGGAAGGAGTTGGATATCACATCTCAAGCTATGGGAAGGGTCTCAGGATTGTAATGGGAAGGACTTGGATATCACATCGACATGTTATAGGAAGGGTCTCAGGTTTGGTATTAGAAGCATTGAGATATCAAGTCTCATGGTATAGGACGGGTCTCAGAATTGGAATGGGAAGGAGTTGGATATCACATCTCAAGCTATAGGAAGGGTCTCAGGATTGGAATGGGAAGGAGTTGGATATCACATCTCAAGCTATAGGATGAGTCTCAGGATTGGAATGGGAAGGAGTTTGATATCACATCTCATGCCATGGTATGGGTCTCAGGTTTTGTAGAAGCATTGGTATATCTCATCTCATGCTATCGGAAGGGTATCAGGATTGGATTTGGAAGGAGTTGGATATCCCATCTCATGCTATAGGAAGGGTCTAAGGTTGGAATGGGAAGGAGTTGGATATCACATCTCATGTTATAGGAAGGGTCTCAGGATTGGAATGGGAAGGACTTGGATATCACATCTCATGCTGTAGGAAGGCTCTCAGGTTTGGAAAGGGAAGGAGTGGGCTATCACATTTCATGTTAGAGGTAGGATCTCAGGTTTGGTATTAGAGGCATTGAGATATCACATCTCATGCTATCAGAAGGGTATCAGGATTGGAATGGGAAGGAGTTGGATATCACATCTCATGCTAAAGGGAGGGTCTCAGGTTTGGAAGGGGAAGGATTTGGATATCACATCTCATGTTATAGGAAGGATCCCAGGTTTGGTATTAGAAGCATTGAGATAGCACAACTCATGCTATCGGAAGGATCTCAGGTTTGGTATTAGAAGCATTGACATATCACATCTCATGCTATAGGAAGGGTCTCAGGATTGGAATGGGAAGGAGTTGGATATCACATCTCATGTTGTAGGAAGGGTCTCAGGTTTGGTATTAGAAGCATTGAGATATCACATCTCATGCTATAGGAAGGGTCTCAGGATTGGAATGGGAAGGAGTTGGATATCACATGTCATGCTAAAGGAAGGGTCTCAGTTTTGGTAGAAGCATTGAGATATCACATCTCATGCTATAGGAAGGGTCTCAGGATTGGAATGGGAAGGAGTTGGATATCACATCTCATGCTATAGGAAGGGTCTCAGGTTTGGTATAAGCATTGAGATATCACATCTCTGCTATTGGAAGGGTCTCAGGATTGGAATGGGACAGACTTAGATATCACATCTCATGCTATAGGGAGGGTCTCAATTTTGATATTAGAAGCATTGAGATATCACATCTCATGCTATCGGAAGGGTCTGAGGATTGGAATGGGAGGAGCTGGATATCACATCTCATGCTAAAGGAAGGGTCTCAGGTTTGGAAGGGGAAGGATTTGGATATCACATCTGATGTTATAGGACGGGTCTCAGGTTTGGTAGAAGCATTGAGATATCACATCTCATGCTATAGGAAGAGTCTCAGGTTTGGGAAGGGAAGGATTTGGATTTCACATCTCATGTTATAGAATGGTTCTCATGTTTGGTTTTTGAAGCATTGAGATATCACATCTCATGCTATCGGAAGGGTCTCAGGTTTGGAATGGGAAGTAGCTGGATATCACATCTCATGTTATAGGAAGGATCTCAGGTTTGGTATTAGAAGCATTGAGATATCACATCTCATGCTATAGGAAGGGTCTCAGGATTGGAATGTGAAGGATTTGGATATCACATCTCATGCTAAAGGAAGGGTCTCAGGTTTGGAATGGGAAGGAGTTGGATATGACATATCTTGTTATAGGGAGGGTCTCAGGATTTGAATGGCAAGGAGTTGGATATCACATCTCATGCCATAGGAAGGGTCTCAGGTTTGGTATAAGCATTGAGATATCACACCTCTGCTATCGGAAGGGTCTCAGGATTGGATTGGGAAGGAGTTGGATATCCCTTCTCATACTATAGGGTCTCAGGTTGGAATGGGAAGGAGTTGGATTTCACATCTCATGTTATAGGAAGGGTCTCAGGATTGGAATGGGAAGAATTTGGATATCACATCTCTTGCTATACGAAGGGTCTAAGGTTTTTTATTAGAAACATTGAGATATCACATCTCATGCTATAGGAAGGGTTTTAGGATTGGAATGGGAAGGATTTGGATATCACATCTCATGCTAAAGGAAGGGTCTCAGGTTTGGAAGGGGAAGGATTTGGATATCATATCTCATGTTATAGGACGGTCCCAGGTTTGGTATTAGAAGCATTGAGATATCACATCTCATGGTATAGGAAGGGTCTCAGGGTTGGAATGGGAAGGAGTTGGATATCACATCTCATCCAATAAGAAGGGCCTCAGGATTGGAATATGAAGGTTTTGGATATCACATCTCATGCTAAAGGAAGGGTCTCAGGTTTGGTAGAAGCATTGAGATATCACATCTCATGCTATAGTAGGGGTCTCAGGATTTGAATGGCAAGGAGTTGGATATCACATCTCATGCCATAGGAAGGGTCTCAGGTTTGGTAATCATTGTGATATCACATCTCTGCTATCGGAAGGGTCTCAGGATTGGATTGGGAAGGAGTTGGATATCCCTTCTCATGCTATAGGAAGGGTCTCAGGATTGGAATGGGAAGGAGTTGGATATCACATCTCATGCCATAGGAAGGGTCTCAGGTTTGGTATAAGCATTGTGATATCACATCTCTGCTATCGGAAGGGTCTCAGGATTGGATTGGGAAGGAGTTGGATATCCCTTCTCATGCTATAGGAAGGGTCTCAGGATTGGAATGGGAAGGAGTTGGATATCCCTTCTCATGCTATAGGAAGGGTCTCAGGATTGGGATGGGAAGGAGTTGGATATCACATCTCATGCTATAGGAAGGGTCTCAGGTTTGGAAGGGGAAGGAGTTGGATATCCCATCTCATGTTATAGGACTGGTCTCAGGTTTGGTATTAGAAGCATTGAGATATCACATCTCATGCTATAGGAAGGGTCTCAGGATTGGAATGGGAAGGACTTGGATATCATATCTCATGCTATAGGAAGGCTCTCAGGTTTGGAAGGGGAAGGAGTTGGATATCACATTTCATGTTAGAGGAAGGATCTCAGGTTTGGTATAAGAGGCATTGAGATATCACATCTCATGCTATAGGAAGGGTCTCAGGATTGGAATGGGAAGGAGTTGGATATCACATCTCAAGCTATAGGAAGGGTCTCAGGTTTGGTATAAGCAGTGAGATATCACATCTCATGCTATAGGAAGTGTCTCAGGATTGGAATGGGAAGGAGTTGGATATCACATCTCATGTTATAGGAAGGATCTCAGGTTTGGTATAAGCATTGAGATATCACATCTCTGCTATCGGAATGGTCTCAGGATTGGAATGGGAAGGAGTTGGATATTCCCATCTCATGTTATAGGAAGGGTCTCAGGTTTGGTATTAGAAGCATTGAGATATCACTTCTCATGCTATAGGAAGGGTCTCAGGATTGGAATGGGAAGGACTTGGTTATCACATCTCATGCTATAGGGAGGGTCTCAAGTTTGATATTAGAAGCATTAAGATATCACATCTCATGATATCGGAAGGGTCTCAGGATTGGAATGGGAAGGAGTTGGATATCACATCTCATGATAAAGGAAGGGTCTAAGGTTTGGAAGGGGAAGGATTTGGATATCACATCTCATGTTATAGGACGGGTCTCAGGTTTGGTATTAGAAGCATTGAGATATCAAGTCTCATGGTATAGGAAGGGTCTCAGAATTGGAATGAGAAGGAGTTGGATATCACATCTCAAGCTATAGGAGGGGTCTCAGGATTGGATTGGGAAGGAGTTTGATATCACATCTCATGCCATGGTATGGGTCTCAGGTTTGGTAGAAGCATTGGGATATAACATCTCATGCTATCGGAAGGGTATCAGTATTGGATTTGGAAGGAGTTGGATATCCCATCTCATGTTATAGGAAGGGTCTCAGGATTGGAATGGGAAGGACTTGGATATCATATCTCATGCTATAGGAAGGCTCTCAGGTTTGGAAGGGGAAGGAGTTGGATATCACATCTCATGTTATAGGAAGGGTCTCAGGATTGGAATGGGAAGGACTTGGATATCATATCTCATGCTATAGGAAGGCTCTCAGGTTTGGAAGGGGAAGGAGTTGGATATCACTTCTCATGCTATAGGAAGGGTCTCAGGATTAGAATGGGAAGGAGTTGTATATGACATCTCATGCCATAGGAAGGGTCTCAGGTTTGGTATAAGCATTGAGATATCACATCTCTGCTATCGGAAGGGTCTCAAGATTGGAATGGGAAGGAGTTGGATATCCCATCTCATGTTATAGGAAGAGTCTCAGGTTTGGTATTAGAAGCATTGAGATATCACATCTCATGCTATAGGAAGTGTCTCAGGATTGGAATGGGAAGGACTTGGATATCACATCTCATGCTATAGGGAGGGTCTCAAGTTTGATATTAGAAGCATTGAGATATCACATCTCATGCTATAGGAAGGGTCTCAGGATTGGAATGGGAGGGAGTTGGATATCACATCTCATGCTATAGGAAGGGTCTCAGGTTTGGTATAAGCAGTGAGATATCACATCTCATGCTATAGGAAGTGTCTCAGGATTGGAATGGGAAGGAGTTGGATATCACATCTCATGTTATAGGAAGGATCTCAGGTTTGGTATAAGCATCAGATATCACATCTCTGCTATCGGAAGGGTCTCAGGTTTGGAATGGGAAGGAGTTGGATATTCCCATCTCATGTTATAGGAAGGGTCTCAGGTTTGGTATTAGAAGCATTGAGATATCACATCTCATGCTATAGGAAGGGTCTCAGGATTATAATGGGAAGGACTTGGATATCACATCTCATGCTATAGGGAGGGTCTCAAGTTTGATATAAGAAGCATTGAGATATCACATCTCATGATATCGGAAGGGTCTCAGGATTGGAATGGGAAGGAGTTGGATATCACATCTCATGATAAAGGAAGGGTCTTAGGTTTGGAAAGGGAAGGATTTGGATATCACATCTCATGTTATAGGACGGGTCTCAGGTTTGGTATTAGAAGCATTGAGATATCAAGTCTCATGGTATAGGAAGGGTCTCAGAATTGGAATGGGAAGGATTTGGATATCACATCTCAAGCTATAGGAAGGGTCTCAGGATTGGAATGGGAAGGAGTTTGATATCACATCTCATGCCATAGTATGGGTCTCAGGTTTGGTAGAAGCATTGGTATATCACATCTCATGCTATCGGAAGGGTATCAGTATTGGATTTGGAAGGAGTTGGATATCCACTCTCATGCTATGTGAAGGGTCTCAGGTTGGAGTGGGAAGGAGTTGGATATCACATCTCATGTTATAGCAGTGGTCTTCAAACTTTTTTGGCCAGGGCCCCCCTGAGCAAAATTTGGGCAGGTCGGGACCCCCCAGAAATGCCAAATGGACAGTATATATTGCGCGCCGTCACCTGCTCCCATCAAAGTCACTGGGCTCCCTCAATCCACTCCTACCCAGTCGCTGGTCTCTCCCCACCCCATCACACACCGAGGGCTCTCCCCACTCTGCTCCCATCACTATCCCATGGTTCCCGCCCATTGTGCTCCCACCATAGTCCCTCGGTTCCCCCATCCCGTTCCCAACACAGTCTGAGGGCCAGTGGCGGCTGGTGAATCTTTTTTAAGTGGAGGGGCATTAAGGGGAGGTTCGGAGGGGTTTCCCCCTGTGAATTTTTTTTTAAATAATAGGTTAAAATGTTGCATTGTAGAGCATACTTTTAACAAAAAATGGGTAAATAGTCAAACAGTTTGCAATTGTTGCTGGGAGTCCAGGGGGCAGGCATTGATATTTTATTTCTATCGCGCTCGTACACAAGTGTTTCAGAGCGTGACAAGGCAAGGGAGGGGAACAGAGGAGAATAAAACAGCGATCTTACTAGGCCCAGTGACATTGAGAACGCGCATGTGTGAGGGGAAAAGTGCATGGAAGGGGGGAGAAGTGGAAAGTGCGAAGCAGAGGAGAAACAGATAAATAACAATAAATAAATAATAAAGGCAACAAACAGTGGTAGTGCAGCCAGCAATTTGCAAGTGCTACGTTTAAGGCAGCAGACAGGGTAGGTCTGATAAGTGCAGGAAGAAAGATGGTTCTCCTCAAGTTTTAGAGTGGCAGGGCGCTGTTCCAGAGGGAGGCCCCAGCCGAAGACGGAGATCTACCCCCAGCTCGTTTCTTTGATAAATGACTGACCCTGAGGGAGTTGGCGGTAGAGGAGTGAAGAGCTCGAGAGGGGAGGTATTTGCGGAGGAATAGCTGAAGGTATTTTGGACCCAGGCCCCAGAAAGCCTTGTGGACAAGGCAGAGGGTTTTGAATGATAGATGTCCGGTAAAAAGATACCATCCCTGTCCCCTGGGCCCCACTGGTCCTAACACAATGAACATGATTATGTGTATATGCAAGGCGCTGCACATTCATACAGCAATCACTCTATCATTCACATGAGCATCCATCACCATACACTCACTCATAACGCATCCATACACATGTTTAAATAAAAACAATGAACATAAACGTACCTTCTGCATTGGCCTGTGTGTGGGTGCTGAAACGGCCTGCTCCAGCTGCTCTGTCCGTATGTGCGAGGAGGCGCAGGAGCTCCCCCTCGGACATACAGACATGCAGTGCCCCAGCCAGCATTTCCAATGAGCTATGCAATGCTGGCAAAGCAAAACGCCCCAGCACTTGCATGGCTCAGTGAGCATGTGCGGCTGGGGAACTAAACTGAACTGTCAAAGGGAAACAGTGTTTCCCTTTGACAGTTCAGCCAGCCCAGGAGCACTCCATTAGCTGGATAAAGCAGCTGAGGGAGTGCTCACTGTTTCACTGGGCTGGCTCCTTAGCTCCTCCATAATGGGTGAGGGGCCACTGGGTGGGCGCCTCTTGCCATTATGGATGAGCCGCCAGGCTCGGACAGGCCTATAGGGCAATGCCTGTACCAAAAATGTAAAATGCTAGTTTGGGCCAATCAAAATGGGCCACCATTTTGGCCAATGTGGACCATTTTGATGAGTTACTTAACTATGCAGTTAGTAATGTTGACCATTGTTGCTGAATATATCACAATTTACTTACATTTTAACACAAAGCACCCCTTTGGGTACTATTGAAACAGTGGGCTTCATAACTACTCTGGTGGTAGCTGTGCCGGTAAAACCGGCACGGCTGCCACTGGAGTTGCATCCGGGTCTGGCACCCGCGAATGGGCAATTACTAGGTCATGCCGAGTTAGGCGGACATGATAATTGCCCTTTCGAAGGTGCCGGTAGATCCCCATTCCCATTTGAGCCCCATATGGCTCAAATGGGAATGGGGAGCTCGGATGCACCGGCACCGTTAATAACGGTGCCGGTGCATCCGACGAGCTGAGGTCAGACCTGGCGGGGGCTGTCAAGCACCCACGAGCACAACTCTTACTATGGCGGAACGGTAGCAACGGTGCCGGTAGCTTACCAGCACCGTTGTTACTGGTCCGCCATAGTAGTAATGAGGCCCAGTCTGTGACTAAAGGAATGAATATCCATTTACAACTGTGGGCCACTTTTTCATTGTTGCCTGAGACAGTTTCATGCTTCAGCCCGCCCATGTGGGCCACCCCTGCCCATTTCTTCCAATCTAAAAAAAAAAAAAAAAAAATAATCTTTTTTCATGCTGAGCTCTCAGGGCCCCCCTGGGATGCACCCGCGGACCCCTAGGGGGTCGTGACCCACAGTTTGAATACCACTGTGCTAAAGGGAGGGTCTCAGGTTTGGAAGGGGAAGGAGTTTGATATCACATCTCATGTTATAGGAAGGATCTCAGGTTTGGTATTAGAAGCATTGAGATATCACATCTCATGCTATAGGAAGGGTCTCAGGATTGGAATGGGAAGGAGTTGGATATCACATCTCATGCTATAGGAAGGGTCTCAGGTTTGGTATAAGCATTGAGATATCCCATATCATGCTATAGGAAGGGTCTCAGGATTGGAATCGGAAGGAGTTGTATATGACATCTCATGCCATAGGAAGGGTCTCAGGTTTGGTATAAGCATTGAGATATCACATCTCTGCTATCGGAAGGGTCTCAGGATTGGAATGGGAAGGAGTTGGATATCCCATCTCGTTATAAGAAGGGTCTCAGGTTTGGTATTAGAAGCATTGCGATATCACATCTCATGCTATAGGAAGGGTCTAAGGTTTGGAAGGGGAAGGATTTGTATATCACATCTCATGGTGTAGGACCGGTCTCAGGTTTGGCATTAGAAGCATTGAGATATCAAGTCTCATGGTATAGGACGGGTCTCAGAATTGGAATGGGAAGGAGTTGGATATCACATCTCAAGCTATGGGAAGGGTCTCAGGATTGTAATGGGAAGGACTTGGATATCACATCGACATGTTATAGGAAGGGTCTCAGGTTTGGTATTAGAAGCATTGAGATATCAAGTCTCATGGTATAGGACGGGTCTCAGAATTGGAATGGGAAGGAGTTGGATATCACATCTCAAGCTATAGGAAGGGTCTCAGGATTGGAATGGGAAGGAGTTGGATATCACATCTCAAGCTATAGGATGAGTCTCAGGATTGGAATGGGAAGGAGTTTGATATCACATCTCATGCCATGGTATGGGTCTCAGGTTTTGTAGAAGCATTGGGATATCACATCTCATGCTATCGGAAGGGTATCAGGATTGGATTTGGAAGGAGTTGGATATCCCATCTCATGCTATAGGAAGGGTCTAAGGTTGGAATGGGAAGGAGTTGGATATCACATCTCATGTTATAGGAAGGGTCTCAGGATTGGAATGGGAAGGACTTGGATATCACATCTCATGCTGTAGGAAGGCTCTCATGTTTGGAAAGGGAAGGAGTGGGCTATCACATTTCATGTTAGAGGTAGGATCTCAGGTTTGGTATTAGAGGCATTGAGATATCACATCTCATGCTATCAGAAGGGTATCAGGATTGGAATGGGAAGGAGTTGGATATCACATCTCATGCTAAAGGGAGGGTCTCAGGTTTGGAAGGGGAAGGATTTGGATATCACATCTCATGTTATAGGAAGGATCTCAGGTTTGGTATTAGAAGCATTGAGATATCACAACTCATGCTATCGGAAGGATCTCAGGTTTGGTATTAGAAGCATTGAGATATCACATCTCATGCTATAGGAAGGGTCTCAGGATTGGAATGGGAAGGAGTTGGATATCACATCTCATGTTATAGGAAGGATCTCAGGTTTGGTATTAGAAGCATTGAGATATCACATCTCATGCTATAGGAAGGGTCTCAGGATTGGAATGGGAAGGAGTTGGATATCACATCTCATGCTAAAGGAAGGGTCTCAGTTTTGGTATAAGCATTGAGATATCACATCTCATGCTATAGGAAGGGTCTCAGGATTGGAATGGGAAGGAGTTGGATATCACATATCATGCTATAGGAAGGGTCTCAGGTTTGGTATAAGCATTGAGATATCACATCTCTGCTATCGGAAGGGTCTCAGGATTGGAATGGGAAGGACTTAGATATCACATCTCATGCTATAGGGAATGTCTCAGTTTTGATATTAGAAGCATTGAGATATCACATCTCATGCTATCGGAAGGGTCTCAGGATTGGAATGGGAAGGAGTTGGATATCACATCTCATGTTATATTAAGGGTCTCAGGATTGGAATGGGAAGGACTTGGATATCACATCTCATGCTGTAGGAAGGCTCTCAGGTTTGGAAAGGGAAGGAGTGGGCTATCACATTTCATGTTAGAGGTAGGATCTCAGGTTTGGTATTAGAGGCATTGAGATATCACATCTCATGCTATCAGAAGGGTATCAGGATTGGAATGGGAAGGAGTTGGATATCACATCTCATGCTAAAGGGAGGGTCTCAGGTTTGGAAGGGGAAGGATTTGGATATCACATCTCATGTTATAGGAAGGATCCCAGGTTTGTATTAGAAGCATTGAGATAGCACAACTCATGCTATCGGAAGGATCTCAGGTTTGGTATTAGAAGCATTGAGATATCACATCTCATGCTATAGGAAGGGTCTCAGGATTGGAATGGGAAGGAGTTGGATATCACATCTCATGTTGTAGGAAGGGTCTCAGGTTTGGTATTAGAAGCATTGAGATATCACATCTCATGCTATAGGAAGGGTCTCAGGATTGGAATGGGAAGGAGTTGGATATCACATGTCATGCTAAAGGAAGGGTCTCAGTTTTGGTAGAAGCATTGAGATATCACATCTCATGCTATAGGAAGGGTCTCAGGATTGGAATGGGAAGGAGTTGGATATCACATCTCATGCTATAGGAAGGGTCTCAGGTTTGGTATAAGTATTGAGATATCACATCTCTGCTATCGGAAGGGTCTCAGGATTGGAATGGGACGGACTTAGATATCACATCTCATGCTATAGGGAGGGTCTCAATTTTGATATTAGAAGCATTGAGATATCACATCTCATGCTATCGGAAGGGTCTCAGGATTGGAATGGGAGGAGCTGGATATCACATCTCATGCTAAAGGAAGGGTCTCAGGTTTGGAAGGGGAAGGATTTGGATATCACATCTCATGTTATAGGACGGGTCTCAGGTTTGGTATTAGAAGCATTGAGATATCACATCTCATGCTATAGGAAGTGTGTCAGGATTGGAATGGGAAGGAGTTGGATATCACATCTCATGCTATAGGAAGGGTTTCAGGTTTGGTAGAAGCATTGAGATATCACATCTCATGCTATAGGAAGAGTCTCAGGTTTGGGAAGGGAAGGATTTGGATTTCACATCTCATGTTATAGGATGGTTCTCATGTTTGGTTTTTGAAGCATTGAGATATCACATCTCATGCTATCGGAAGGGTCTCAGGTTTGGAATGGGAAGTAGTTGGATATCACATCTCATGTTATAGGAAGGATCTCAGGTTTGGTATTAGAAGCATTGAGATATCACATCTCATGCTATAGGAAGGGTCTCAGGATTGGAATGTGAAGGATTTGGATATCACATCTCATGCTAAAGGAAGGGTCTCAGGTTTGGAATGGGAAGGAGTTGGATATGGCATATCTTGTTATAGGGAGGGTCTCAGGATTTGAATGGCAAGGAGTTGGATATCACATCTCATGCCATAGGAAGGGTCTCAGGTTTGGTATAAGCATTGAGATATCACACCTCTGCTATCGGAAGGGTCTCAGGATTGGATTGGGAAGGAGTTGGATATCCCTTCTCATACTATAGGGTCTCAGGTTGGAATGGGAAGGAGTTGGATATCACATCTCATGTTATAGGAAGGGTCTCAGGATTGGAATGGGAAGAATTTGGATATCACATCTCTTGCTATAGGAAGGGTCTAAGGTTTTTTATGAGAAACATTGAGATATCACATCTCATGCTATAGGAAGGGTTTTAGGATTGGAATGGGAAGGATTTGGATATCACATCTCATGCTAAAGGAAGGGTCTCAGGTTTGGAAGGGGAAGGATTTGGATATCATATCTCATGTTATAGGACGGGTCCCAGGTTTGGTATTAGAAGCATTGAGATATCACATCTCATGGTATAGGAAGGGTCTCAGGGTTGGAATGGGAAGGAGTTGGATATCACATCTCATCCAATAGGAAGGGCCTCAGGATTGGAATATGAAGGATTTGGATATCACATCTCATGCTAAAGGAAGGGTCTCAGGTTTGGTAGAAGCATTGAGATATCACATCTCATGCTATAGTAGGGGTCTCAGGATTTGAATGGCAAGGAGTTGGATATCACATCTCATGCCATAGGAAGGGTCTCAGGTTTGGTATAAGCATTGTGATATCACATCTCTGCTATCGGAAGGGTCTCAAGATTGGATTGGGAAGGAGTTGGATATCCCTTCTCATGCTATAGGAAGGGTCTCAGGATTGGAATGGGAAGGAGTTGGATATCACATCTCATGCCATAGGAAGGGTCTCAGGTTTGGTATAAGCATTGTGATATCACATCTCTGCTATCGGAAGGGTCTCAGGATTGGATTGGGAAGGAGTTGGATATCCGTTCTCATGCTATAGGAAGGGTCTCAGGATTGGAATGGGAAGGAGTTGGATATCCCTTCTCATGCTATAGGAAGGGTCTCAGGATTGGGATGGGAAGGAGTTGGATATCACATCTCATGCTATAGGAAGGGTCTCAGGTTTGGAAGGGGAAGGAGTTGGATATCCCATCTCATGTTATAGGACTGGTCTCAGGTTTGGTATTAGAAGCATTGAGATATCACATTGCATGCTGTAGGAAGGGTCTCAGGTTTGGAATGGGAAGGAATTGGATATCACATCTCATGTCATAGGAAGGATCTCAGGTTTGGTATTAGAAGCATTGAGATATCACATCTCATGCTATAGGAATGGTCTCAGGACTGGAATGGGAAGGAGTTGGATATTACATTCTTGCTATAGGAAGGGTCTCATGTTTGGAATGGGAAGGAGTTGGATATCACATATGCTATAGGAAGGGTCACAGGTTTGGAACGGGAAGGAATTGCATATCACATCTCATGTTATAGGAAGGGTCTCAGGTTTGGTATAAGCATTGAGATATCACATCTCTGCTATCAGAAGTGTCTCAGGATTGGAATGGGAAGGAGTTGGATATCCCATCTCATGTTATAGGACGGGTCTCAGGTTTGTTATTAGAATCATTGAGATATCATATTGCATGCTGTAGGAAGGGTCTAAGGATTGGAATGGGAAGGACTTGGATATCACATCTCATGCTATAGGTAGGCTCTCAGGATTGGAAAGGAAAGGAGTTGGATATCACATTTCATGTTAGAGGAAGGATCTCAGGTTTGGTATTAGAGGCATTGAGATATCACATCTCATGCTATAGGAAGGGTCTCAGGATTGGAATGGGAAGGAGTTGGATATTCACATCTCATGCTATAGGAAGGGTCTCAGGATTGGAATGGGAAGGACTTGGATATGATATCTCTTGCTATAGGAAGGCTCTCAGGTTTGGAAGGGGAAGGAGTTGGATATCAAATTTCATGTTAGAGGAAGGATCTCAGGTTTGGTATAAGAGGCATTGAGATATCACTTCTCATGCTATAGGAAGGGTCTCAGGATTGGAATGGGAAGGACTTGGTTATCACATCTCATGCTATAGGGAGGGTCTCAAGTTTGATATTAGAAGCATTGAGATATCACATCTCATGATATCGGAAGGGTCTCAGGATTGGAATGGGAAGGAGTTGGATATCACATCTCATGATAAAGGAAGGGTCTAAGGTTTGGAAGGGGAAGGATTTGGATATCACATCTCATGTTATAGGACGGGTCTCAGGTTTGGTATTAGAAGCATTGAGATATCAAGTCTCATGGTATAGAAAGGGTCTCAGAATTGGAATGAGAAGGAGTTGGATATCACATCTCAAGCTATAGGAGGGGTCTCAGGATTGGAATGGGAAGGAGTTTGATATCACATCTCATGCCATAGTATGGGTCTCAGGTTTGGTAGAAGCATTGGGATATAACATCTCATGCTATCGGAAGGGTATCAGTATTGTATTTGGAAGGAGTTGGATATCCCATCTCATGTTATAGGAAGGGTCTCAGGATTGGAATGGGAAGGACTTGGATATCATATCTCATGCTATAGGAAGGCTCTCAGGTTTGGAAGGGGAAGGAGTTGGATATCACATCTCATGTTATAGGAAGGGTCTCAGGATTGGAATGGGAAGGACTTGGATATCATATCTCATGCTATAGGAAGGCTCTCAGGTTTGGAAGGGGAAGGAGTTGGATATCACATCTAATGTTATAGGAAGGGTCACAGGTTTGGAACGGGAAGGAGTTGCATATCACATCTCATGTTATAGGAAGGGTCTCAGGTTTGGTATAAGCATTGAGATATCACATCTCTGCTATCGGAAGTCTCTCAGGATTGGAATGGGAAGGAGTTGGATATCCCATCTCATGTTATAGGACGGGTCTCAGGTTTGTTATTAGAATCATTGAGATATCATATTGCATGCTGTAGGAAGGGTCTAAGGATTGGAATGGGAAGGACTTGGATATCACATCTCATGCTATAGGTAGGCTCTCAGGATTGGAAAGGAAAGGAGTTGGATATCACATTTCATGTTAGAGGAAGGATCTCAGGTTTGGTATTAGAGGCATTGAGATATCACATCTCATGCTATAGGAAGGGTCTCAGGATTGGAATGGGAAGGAGTTGGATATTCACATTTCATGCTATAGGAAGGGTCTCAGGATTGGAATGGGAAGGACTTGGATATCATATCTCATGCTATAGGAAGGCTCTCAGGTTTGGAAGGGGAAGGAGTTGGATATCACATTTCATGTTAGAGGAAGGATCTCAGGTTTGGTATAAGAGGCATTGAGATATCACATCTCATGCTATAGGAAGGGTCTCAGGATTGGAATGGGAAGGAGTTGGATATCACATCTCAAGCTATAGGAAGGGTCTCAGGTTTGGTATAAGCAGTGAGATATCACATCTCATGCTATAGGAAGTGTCTCAGGATTGGAATGGGAAGGAGTTGGATATCACATCTCATGTTATAGGAAGGATCTCAGGTTTGGTATAAGCATTGAGATATCACATCTCTGCTATCGGAATGGTCTCAGGATTGGAATGGGAAGGAGTTGGATATTCCCATCTCATGTTATAGGAAGGGTCTCAGGTTTGGTATTAGAAGCATTGAGATATCACTTCTCATGCTATAGGAAGGGTCTCAGGATTGGAATGGGACGGAGTTGGATATCACATCTCATGATAAAGGAAGGGTCTAAGGTTTGGAAGGGGAAGGATTTGGATATCACATCTCATGTTATAGGACGGGTCTCAGGTTTGGTATTAGAAGCATTGAGATATCAAGTCTCATGGTATAGGAAGGGTCTCAGAATTGGAATGAGAAGGAGTTGGATATCACATCTCAAGCTATAGGAGGGGTCTCAGGATTGGAATGGGAAGGAGTTTGATATCACATCTCATGCCATAGTATGGGTCTCAGGTTTGGTAGAAGCATTGGGATATAACATCTCATGCTATCGGAAGGGTATCAGTATTGGATTTGGAAGGAGTTGGATATCCCATCTCATGTTATAGGAAGGGTCTCAGGATTGGAATGGGAAGGACTTGGATATCATATCTCATGCTATAGGAAGGCTCTCAGGTTTGGAAGGGGAAGGAGTTGGATATCACATCTCATGTTATAGGAAGGGTCTCAGGATTGGAATGGGAAGGACTTGGATATCATATCTCATGCTATAGGAAGGCTCTCAGGTTTGGAAGGGGAAGGAGTTGGATATCACTTCTCATGCTATAGGAAGGGTCTCAGGATTAGAATGGGAAGGAGTTGTATATGACATCTCATGCCATAGGAAGGGTCTCAGGTTTGGTAGAAGCATTGAGATATCACATCTCATGCTATAGGAAGAGTCTCAGGTTTGGGAAGGGAAGGATTTGGATTTCACATCTCATGTTATAGGATGGTTCTCATGTTTGGTTTTTGAAGCATTGAGATATCACATCTCATGCTATCGGAAGGGTCTCAGGTTTGGAATGGGAAGTAGTTGGATATCACATCTCATGTTATAGGAAGGATCTCAGGTTTGGTATTAGAAGCATTGAGATATCACATCTCATGCTATAGGAAGGGTCTCAGGATTGGAATGTGAAGGATTTGGATATCACATCTCATGCTAAAGGAAGGGTCTCAGGTTTGGAATGGGAAGGAGTTGGATATGACATATCTTGTTATAGGGAGGGTCTCAGGATTTGAATGGCAAGGAGTTGGATATCACATCTCATGCCATAGGAAGGGTCTCAGGTTTGGTATAAGCATTGAGATATCACACCTCTGCTATCGGAAGGGTCTCAGGATTGGATTGGGAAGGAGTTGGATATCCCTTCACATACTATAGGGTCTCAGGTTGGAATGGGAAGGAGTTGGATATCACATCTCATGTTATAGGAAGGGTCTCAGGATTGGAATGGGAAGAATTTGGATATCACATCTCTTGCTATAGGAAGGGTCTAAGGTTTTTTATGAGAAACATTGAGATATCACATCTCATGCTATAGGAAGGGTTTTAGGATTGGAATGGGAAGGATTTGGATATCACATCTTATGCTAAAGGAAGGGTCTCAGGTTTGGAAGGGGAAGGATTTGGATATCATATCTCATGTTATAGGACGGGTCCCAGGTTTGGTATTAGAAGCATTGAGATATCACATCTCATGGTATAGGAAGGTTCTCAGGGTTGGAATGGGAAGGAGTTGGATATCACATCTCATCCAATAGGAAGGGCCTCAGGATTGGAATATGAAGGATTTGGATATCACATCTCATGCTAAAGGAAGGGTCTCAGGTTTGGTAGAAGCATTGAGATATCACATCTCATGCTATAGTAGGGGTCTCAGGATTTGAATGGCAAGGAGTTGGATATCACATCTCATGCCATAGGAAGGGTCTCAGGTTTGGTATAAGCATTGTGATATCACATCTCTGCTATCGGAAGGGTCTCAGGATTGGATTGGGAAGGAGTTGGATATCCCTTCTCATGCTATAGGAAGGGTCTCAGGATTGGAATGGGAAGGAGTTGGATATCACATCTCATGCCATAGGAAGGGTCTCAGGTTTGGTATAAGCATTGTGATATCACATCTCTGCTATCGGAAGGGTCTCAGGATTGGATTGGGAAGGAGTTGGATATCCCTTCTCATGCTATAGGAAGGGTCTCAGGATTGGAATGGGAAGGAGTTGGATATCCCTTCTCATGCTATAGGAAGGGTCTCAGGATTGGGATGGGAAGGAGTTGGATATCACATCTCATGCTATAGGAAGGGTCTCAGGTTTCGAAGGGGAAGGAGTTGGATATCCCATCTCATGTTATAGGACTGGTCTCAGGTTTGGTATTAGAAGCATTGAGATATCACATTGCATGCTGTAGGAAGGGTCTCAGGTTTGGAATGGGAAGGAATTGGATATCACATCTCATGTCATAGGAAGGATTTCAGGTTTGGTATTAGAAGCATTGAGATATCACATCTCATGCTATAGGATGGTCTCAGGACTGGAATGGGAAGGAGTTGGATATTACATTCTTGCTATAGGAAGGGTCTCATGTTTGGAATGGGAAGGAGTTGGATATCACATATGCCATAGGAAGGGTCACAGGTTTGGAACGGGAAGGAATTGCATATCACATCTCATGTTATAGGAAGGGTCTCAGGTTTGGTATAAGCATTGAGATATCACATCTCTGCTATCAGAAGTGTCTCAGGATTGGAATGGGAAGGAGTTGGATATCCCATCTCATGTTATAGGACGGGTCTCAGGTTTGTTATTAGAATCATTGAGATATCATATTGCATGCTGTAGGAAGGGTCTAAGGATTGGAATGGGAAGGACTTGGATATCACATCTCATGCTATAGGTAGGCTCTCAGGATTGGAAAGGAAAGGTGTTGGATATCACATTTCATGTTAGAGGAAGGATCTCAGGTTTGGTATTAGAGGCATTGAGATATCACATCTCATGCTATAGGAAGGGTCTCAGGATTGGAATGGGAAGGAGTTGGATATTCACATCTCATGCTTTAGGAAGGGTCTCAGGATTGGAATGGGAAGGACTTGGATATGATATCTCATGCTATAGGAAGGCTCTCAGGTTTGGAAGGGGAAGGAGTTGGATATCACATTTCATGTTAGAGGAAGGATCTCAGGTTTGGTATAAGAGGCATTGAGATATCACTTCTCATGCTATAGGAAGGGTCTCAGGATTGGAATGGGAAGGACTTGGTTATCACATCTCATGCTATAGGGAGGGTCTCAAGTTTGATATTAGAAGCATTGAGATATCACATCTCATGATATCGGAAGGGTCTCAGGATTGGAATGGGAAGGAGTTGGATATCACATCTCATGATAAAGGAAGGGTCTAAGGTTTGGAAGGGGAAGGATTTGGATATCACATCTCATGTTATAGGACGGGTCTCAGGTTTGGTATTAGAAGCATTGAGATATCAAGTCTCATGGTATAGGAAGGGTCTCAGAATTGGAATGAGAAGGAGTTGGATATCACATCTCAAGCTATAGGAGGGGTCTCAGGATTGGAATGGGAAGGAGTTTGATATCACATCTCATGCCATAGTATGGGTCTCAGGTTTGGTAGAAGAATTGGGATATAACATCTCATGCTATCGGAAGGGTATCAGTATTGGATTTGGAAGGAGTTGGATATCCCATCTCATGTTATAGGAAGGGTCTCAGGATTGGAATGGGAAGGACTTGGATATCATATCTCATGCTATAGGAAGGCTCTCAGGTTTGGAAGGGGAAGGAGTTGGATATCACATCTCATGTTATAGGAAGGGTCTCAGGATTGGAATGGGAAGGACTTGGATATCATATCTCATGCTATAGGAAGGCTCTCAGGTTTGGAAGGGGAAGGAGTTGGATATCACATCTCATGTTATAGGAAGGGTCACAGGTTTGGAACGGGAAGGAGTTGCATATCACATCTCATGTTATAGGAAGGGTCTCAGGTTTGGTATAAGCATTGAGATATCACATCTCTGCTATCAGAAGTGTCTCAGGATTGGAATGGGAAGGAGTTGGATATCCCATCTCATGTTATAGGACGGGTCTCAGGTTTGTTATTAGAATCATTGAGATATCATATTGCATGCTGTAGGAAGGGTCTAAGGATTGGAATGGGAAGGACTTGGATATCACATCTCATGCTATAGGTAGGCTCTCAGGATTGGAAAGGAAAGGAGTTGGATATCACATTTCATGTTAGAGGAAGGATCTCAGGTTTGGTATTAGAGGCATTGAGATATCACATCTCATGCTATAGGAAGGGTCTCAGGATTGGAATGGGAAGGAGTTGGATATTCACATCTCATGCTATAGGAAGGGTCTCAGGATTGGAATGGGAAGGACTTGGATATCATATCTCATGCTATAGGAAGGCTCTCAGGTTTGGAAGGGGAAGGAGTTGGATATCACATTTCATGTTAGAGGAAGGATCTCAGGTTTGGTATAAGAGGCATTGAGATATCACATCTCATGCTATAGGAAGGGTCTCAGGATTGGAATGGGAAGGAGTTGGATATCACATCTCAAGCTATAGGAAGGGTCTCAGGTTTGGTATAAGCAGTGAGATATCACATCTCATGCTATAGGAAGTGTCTCAGGATTGGAATGGGAAGGAGTTGGATATCACATCTCATGTTATAGGAAGGATCTCAGGTTTGGTATAAGCATTGAGATATCACATCTCTGCTATCGGAATGGTCTCAGGATTGGAATGGGAAGGAGTTGGATATTCCCATCTCATGTTATAGGAAGGGTCTCAGGTTTGGTATTAGAAGCATTGAGATATCACTTCTCATGCTATAGGAAGGGTCTCAGGATTGGAATGGGAAGGAGTTGGATATCACATCTCATGATAAAGGAAGGGTCTCAGGATTGGAATGGGAAGGAGTTTGATATCACATCTCATGCCATAGTATGGGTCTCAGGTTTGGTAGAAGCATTGGGATATAACATCTCATGCTATCGGAAGGGTATCAGTATTGGATTTGGAAGGAGTTGGATATCCCATCTCATGTTATATGAAGGGTCTCAGGATTGGAATGGGAAGGACTTGGATATCATATCTCATGCTATAGGAAGGCTCTCAGGTTTGGAAGGGGAAGGAGTTGGATATCACATCTCATGTTATAGGAAGGGTCTCAGGATTGGAATGGGAAGGACTTGGATATCATATCTCATGCTATAGGAAGGCTCTCAGGTTTGGAAGGGAAGGAGTTGTATATGACATCTCATGCCATAGGAAGGGTCTCAGATTTGGTATAAGCATTGAGATATCACATCTCTGCTATCGGAAGGGTCTCAGGATTGGAATGGGAAGGAGTTGGATATCCCATCTCATGTTATAGGAAGAGTCTCAGGTTTGGTATTAGAAGCATTGAGATATCACATCTCATGCTATAGGAAGTGTCTCAGGATTGGAATGGGAAGGACTTGGATATCACATCTCATGCTATAGGGAGGGTCTCAAGTTTGATATTAGAAGCATTGAGATATCACATCTCATGCTATAGGAAGGGTCTCAGGATTGGAATGGGAGGGAGTTGGATATCACATCTCATGTTATAGGAAGGATCTCAGGTTTGGTATAAGCATCAGATATCACATCTCTGCTATCGGAAGGGTCTCAGGTTTGGAATGGGAAGGAGTTGGATATTCCCATCTCATGTTATAGGAAGGGTCTCAGGTTTGGTATTAGAAGCATTGAGATATCACATCTCATGCTATAGGAAGGGTCTCAGGATTATAATGGGAAGGACTTGGATATCACATCTCATGCTATAGGGAGGGTCTCAAGTTTGATATTAGAAGCATTGAGATATCACATCTCATGATATCGGAAGGGTCTCAGGATTGGAATGGGAAGGAGTTGGATATCACATCTCATGATAAAGGAAGGGTCTTAGGTTTGGAAGGGGAAGGATTTGGATATCACATCTCATGTTATAGGACGGGTCTCAGGTTTGGTATTAGAAGCATTGAGATATCAAGTCTCATGGTATAGGAAGGGTCTCAGAATTGGAATGGGAAGGAGTTGGATATCACATCTCAAGCTATAGGAAGGGTCTCAGGATTGGAATGGGAAGGAGTTTGATATCACATCTCATGCCATAGTATGGGTCTCAGGTTTGGTAGAAGCATTGGTATATCACATCTCATGCTATCGGAAGGGTATCAGTATTGGATTTGGAAGGAGTTGGATATCCAATCTCATGCTATGTGAAGGGTCTCAGGTTGGAGTGGGAAGGAGTTGGATATCACATCTCATGTTATAGCAGTGGTCTTCAAACTTTTTTGGCCAGGGCCCCCCTGAGCAAAATTTGGGCAGGTCGGGACCCCCCAGAAATGCCAAATGGACAGTATATATTGCGCGCCGTCACCTGCTCCCATCAAAGTCGCTGGGCTCCCTCATCCCACTCCTACCCAGTCGCTGGTCTCTCCCCACCCCATCACACACCCAGGGCTCTCCCCACTCTGCTCCCATCACTATCCCATGGTTCCCGCCCATTGTGCTCCCACCATAGTCCCTCGGTTCCCCCATCCCATTCCCAACACAGTCTGAGGGCCAGTGGCGGCTGGTGAATCTTTTTTAAGTGGAGGGGCATTAAGGGGAGGTTCGGGGGGGTTTCCCCCTGTGAATTTTTTTTTAAATAATAGGTTAAAATGTTGCATTGTAGAGCATACTTTTAACAAAAAAATGGGTAAATAGCCAAACAGTTTGCAATTGTTGCTGGGAGGCCATGGGGGCAGGCATTGATATTTTATTTCTATTGCGCTCGTACACAAGTGTTTCAGAGCGTGACAAGGCAAGGGAGGGGAACAGAGGAGAATAAAACAGCGATCTTACTAGGCCCAGTGACATTGAGAACGCGCAAGTGTGAGGGGAAAAGTGCATGGAAGGGGGGAGAAGTGGAAAGTGCGAAGCAGAGGAGAAACAGATAAATAACAATAAATAAATAATAAAGGCAACAAACAGTGGTAGTGCAGCCAGCAATTTGCAAGTGCTACGTTTAAGGCAGCAGACAGGGTAGGTCTGATAAGTGCAGGAAGAAAGATGGTTCTCCTCAAGTTTTAGAGTGGCAGGGCGCTGTTCCAGAGGGAGGCCCCAGCCGAAGACGGAGATCTACCCCCAGCTCGTTTCTTTGATAAACGACTGACCCTGAGGGAGTTGGAGGTAGAGGAGTGAAGAGCTCGAGAGGGGAGGTATTTGCGGAGGAATAGCTGAAGGTATTTTGGACCCAGGCCCCAGAAAGCCTTGTGGACAAGGCAGAGGGTTTTGAATGATAGATGTCCGGTAAAAAGATACCATCCCTGTCCCCTGGGCCCCACTGGTCCTAACACAATGAACATGATTATGTGTATATGCAAGGCGCTGCACATTCATACAGCAATCACTCTATCATTCACATGAGCATCCATCACCATACACTCACTCATAACGCATCCATACACATGTTTAAATAAAAACAATGAACATAAACGTACCTTCTGCATTGGCCTGTGCGTGGGTGCTGAAACGGCCTGCTCCAGCTGCTCTGTCCGTATGTGCGAGGAGGCGCAGGAGCTCCCCCTCGGACATACAGACATGCAGTGCCCCAGCCAGCATTTCCAATGAGCTATGCAATGCTGGCGAAGCAAAACGCCCCAGCACTTGCATGGCTCAGTGAGCATGTGCGGCTGGGGAACTAAACTGAACTGTCAAAGGGAAACAGTGTTTCCCTTTGACACTTCAGCCAGCCCAGGAGCACTCCATTAGCTGGATAAAGCAGCTGAGGGAGTGCTCACTGTTTCACTGGGCTGGCTCCTTAGCTCCTCCATAATGGGTGAGGGGCCACTGGGTGGGCGCCTCTTGCCATTATGGATGAGCCGCCAGGCTCGGACAGGCCTATAGGGCAATGCCTGTACCAAAAATGTAAAATGCTAGTTTGGGCCAATCAAAATGGGCCACCATTTTGGCCAATGTGGACCATTTTGATGAGTTACTTAACTATGCAGTTAGTAATGTTGACCATTGTTGCTGAATATATCACAATTTACTTACATTTGAACACAAAGCACCCCTTTGGGTACTATTGAAACAGTGGGCTTCATAACTACTCTGGCGGTAGCTGTGCCGGTAAAACCGGCACGGCTGCCACTGGAGTTGCATCCGGGTCTGGCACCCGCGAATGGGCAATTACTAGGTCATGCCGAGTTAGGCGGACATGATAATTGCCCTTTCGAAGGTGCCGGTAGATCCCCATTCCCATTTGAGCCCCATATGGCTCAAATGGGAATGGGGAGCTCGGATGCACCGGCACCGTTAATAACGGTGCCGGTGCATCCGACGAGCTGAGGTCAGACCTGGCGGGGGCTGTCAAGCACCCACGAGCACAACTCTTACTATGGCGGAACGGTAGCAACGGTGCCGGTAGCTTACCAGCACCGTTGTTACTGGTCCGCCATAGTAGTAATGAGGCCCAGTCTGTGACTAAAGGAATGAATATCCATTTACAACTGTGGGCCACTTTTTCATTGTTGCCTGAGACAGTTTCATGCTTCAGCCCGCCCATGTGGGCCACCCCTGCCCATTTCTTCCAATCTAAAAAAAAAAAAAAAAAAAAAATCTTTTTTCATGCTGAGCTCTCAGGGCCCCCCTGGGATGCACCCGCGGACCCCTAGGGGGTCGCGACCCACAGTTTGAATACCACTGTGCTAAAGGGAGGGTCTCAGGTTTGGAAGGGGAAGGAGTTTGATATCACATCTCATGTTATAGGAAGGATCTCAGGTTTGGTATTAGAAGCATTGAGATATCACATCTCATGCTATAGGAAGGGTCTCAGGATTGGAATGGGAAGGAGTTGGATATCACATCTCATGCTATAGGAAGGGTCTCAGGTTTGGTATAAGCATTGAGATATCCCATATCATGCTATAGGAAGGGTCTCAGGATTGGAATCGGAAGGAGTTGTATATGACATCTCATGCCATAGGAGGGGTCTCAGGTTTGGTATAAGCATTGAGATATCACATCTCTGCTATCGGAAGGGTCTCAGGATTGGAATGGGAAGGAGTTGGATATCCCATCTCGTTATAAGAAGGGTCTCAGGTTTGGTATTAGAAGCATTGCGATATCACATCTCATGCTATAGGAAGGGTCTAAGGTTTGGAAGGGGAAGGATTTGTATATCACATCTCATGGTGTAGGACCGGTCTCAGGTTTGGCATTAGAAGCATTGAGATATCAAGTCTCATGGTATAGGACGGGTCTCAGAATTGGAATGGGAAGGAGTTGGATATCACATCTCAAGCTATGGGAAGGGTCTCAGGATTGTAATGGGAAGGACTTGGATATCACATCGACATGTTATAGGAAGGGTCTCAGGTTTGGTATTAGAAGCATTGAGATATCAAGTCTCATGGTATAGGACGGGTCTCAGAATTGGAATGGGAAGGAGTTGGATATCACATCTCAAGCTATAGGAAGGGTCTCAGGATTGGAATGGGAAGGAGTTGGATATCACATCTCAAGCTATAGGATGAGTCTCAGGATTGGAATGGGAAGGAGTTTGATATCACATCTCATGCCATGGTATGGGTCTCAGGTTTTGTAGAAGCATTGGGATATCACATCTCATGCTATCGGAAGGGTATCAGGATTGGATTTGGAAGGAGTTGGATATCCCATCTCATGCTATAGGAAGGGTCTAAGGTTGGAATGGGAAGGAGTTGGATATCACATCTCATGTTATAGGAAGGGTCTCAGGATTGGAATGGGAAGGACTTGGATATCACATCTCATGCTGTAGGAAGGCTCTCATGTTTGGAAAGGGAAGGAGTGGGCTATCACATTTCATGTTAGAGGTAGGATCTCAGGTTTGGTATTAGAGGCATTGAGATATCACATCTCATGCTATCAGAAGGGTATCAGGATTGGAATGGGAAGGAGTTGGATATCACATCTCATGCTAAAGGGAGGGTCTCAGGTTTGGAAGGGGAAGGATTTGGATATCACATCTCATGTTATAGGAAGGATCTCAGGTTTGGTATTAGAAGCATTGAGATATCACAACTCATGCTATCGGAAGGATCTCAGGTTTGGTATTAGAAGCATTGAGATATCACATCTCATGCTATAGGAAGGGTCTCAGGATTGGAATGGGAAGGAGTTGTATATCACATCTCATGTTATAGGAAGGATCGCAGGTTTGGTATTAGAAGCATTGAGATATCACATCTCATGCTATAGGAAGGGTCTCAGGATTGGAATGGGAAGGAGTTGGATATCACATCTCATGCTAAAGGAAGGGTCTCAGTTTTGGTATAAGCATTGAGATATCACATCACATGCTATAGGAAGGGTCTCAGGATTGGAATGGGAAGGACTTGGATATCACATCTCATGCTATAGGCAGGGTCTCAGGTTTGGAAAGGGAAGCAGTTGGATATCACATTTCATGTTAGAGGTAGGATCTCAGGTTTGGTATTAGAGGCATTGAGATATCACATCTCATGCTATCAGAAGGGTCTCAGGATTGGAATGGGAAGGAGTTGGATATCACATCTCATGCTAAAGGGAGGGTCTCAGGTTTGGAACGGTAAGGAGTTGGATATCACATCTCATGTTATAGGAAGTGTCTCAGGTTTGGTATAAGCATTGAGATATCACATCTCTGCAATCGGAAGTGTCTCAGGATTGGGATGGGAAGGAGTTGGATATCACATCTCATGCTATAGGAAGGGTCTCAGGTTTGGAAGGGGAAGGAGTTGGATATCCCATCTCATGTTATAGGACTGGTCTCAGGTTTGGTATTAGAAGCATTGAGATATCACATTGCATGCTGTAGGAAGGGTCTCAGGTTTGGAATGGGAAGGAGTTGGATATCCCATCTCGTTATAAGAAGGGTCTCAGGTTTGGTATTAGAAGCATTGCGATATCACATCTCATGCTATAGGAAGGGTCTAAGGTTTGGAAGGGGAAGGATTTGTATATCACATCTCATGGTGTAGGACCGGTCTCAGGTTTGGCATTAGAAGCATTGAGATATCAAGTCTCATGGTATAGGACGGGTCTCAGAATTGGAATGGGAAGGAGTTGGATATCACATCTCAAGCTATGGGAAGGGTCTCAGGATTGTAATGGGAAGGACTTGGATATCACATCGACATGTTATAGGAAGGGTCTCAGGTTTGGTATTAGAAGCATTGAGATATCAAGTCTCATGGTATAGGACGGGTCTCAGAATTGGAATGGGAAGGAGTTGTATATCACATCTCAAGCTATAGGAAGGGTCTCAGGATTGGAATGGGAAGGAGTTGGATATCACATCTCAAGCTATAGGATGAGTCTCAGGATTGGAATGGGAAGGAGTTTGATATCACATCTCATGCCATGGTATGGGTCTCAGGTTTTGTAGAAGCATTGGGATATCACATCTCATGCTATCGGAAGGGTATCAGGATTGGATTTGGAAGGAGCTGGATATCCCATCTCATGCTATAGGAAGGGTCTAAGGTTGGAATGGGAAGGAGTTGGATATCACATCTCATGTTATAGGAAGGGTCTCAGGATTGGAATGGGAAGGACTTGGATATCACATCTCATGCTGTAGGAAGGCTCTCATGTTTGGAAAGGGAAGGAGTGGGCTATCACATTTCATGTTAGAGGTAGGATCTCAGGTTTGGTATTAGAGGCATTGAAATATCACATCTCATGCTATCAGAAGGGTATCAGGATTGGAATGGGAAGGAGTTGGATATCACATCTCATGCTAAAGGGAGGGTCTCAGGTTTGGAAGGGGAAGGATTTGGATATCACATCTCATGTTATAGGAAGGATCTCAGGTTTGGTATTAGAAGCATTGAGATATCACAACTCATGCTATCGGAAGGATCTCCGGTTTGGTATTAGAAGCATTGAGATATCACATCTCATGCTATAGGAAGGGTCTCAGGATTGGAATGGGAAGGAGTTGGATATCACATCTCATGTTATAGGAAGGATCTCAGGTTTGGTATTAGAAGCATTGAGATATCACATCTCATGCTATAGGAAGGGTCTCAGGATTGGAATGGGAAGGAGTTGGATATCACATCTCATGCTAAAGGAAGGGTCTCATTTTTGGTATAAGCATTGAGATATCACATCTCATGCTATAGGAAGGGTCTCAGGATTGGAATGGGAAGGACTTAGATATCACATCTCATGCTATAGGGAGGGACTCAGTTTTGATATTAGAAGCATTGAGATATCACATCTCATGCTATCGGAAGGGTCTCAGGATTGGAATGGGAAGGAGTTGGATATCACATCTCATGTTATAGGAAGGGTCTCAGGATTGGAATGGGAAGGACTTGGATATCACATCTCATGCTGTAGGAAGGCTCTCAGGTTTGGAAAGGGAAGGAGTGGGCTATCACATTTCATGTTAGAGGTAGGGTCTCAGGTTTGGTATTAGAGGCATTGAGATATCACATCTCATGCTATCAGAAGGGTATCAGGATTGGAATGGGAAGGAGTTGGATATCACATCTCATGCTAAAGGGAGGGTCTCAGGTTTGGAAGGGGAAGGATTTGGATATCACATCTCATGTTATAGGAAGGATCCCAGGTTTGGTATTAGAAGCATTGAGATAGCACAACTCATGCTATCGGAAGGATCTCAGGTTTGGTATTAGAAGCATTGAGATATCACATCTCATGCTATAGGAAGGGTCTCAGGATTGGAATGGGAAGGAGTTGGATATCACATCTCATGTTGTAGGAAGGGTCTCAGGTTTGGTATTAGAAGCATTGAGATATCACATCTCATGCTATAGGAAGGGTCTCAGGATTGGAATGGGACGGACTTAGATATCACATCTCATGCTATAGGGAATGTCTCAATTTTGATATTAGAAGCATTGAGATGTCACATCTCATGCTATCGGAAGGGTCTCAGGATTGGAATGGGAGGAGCTGGATATCACATCTCATGCTAAAGGAAGGGTCTCAGGTTTGGAAGGGGAAGGATTTGGATATCACATCTCATGTTATAGGACGGGTCTCAAGTTTGGTATTAGAAGCATTGAGATATCACATCTCATGCTATAGGAAGTGTGTCAGGATTGGAATGGGAAGGAGTTGGATATCACATCTCATGCTACAGGAAGGGTTTCAGGTTTGGTAGAAGCATTGAGATATCACATCTCATGCTATAGGAAGAGTCTCAGGTTTGGGAAGGGAAGGATTTGGATTTCACATCTCATGTTATAGGATGGTTCTCATGTTTGGTTTTTGAAGCATTGAGATATCACATCTCATGCTATCGGAAGGGTCTCAGGTTTGGAATGGGAAGTAGTTGGATATCACATCTCATGTTATAGGAAGGATTTCAGGTTTGGTATTAGAAGCATTGAGATATCACATCTCATGCTATAGGAAGGGTCTCAGGATTGGAATGTGAAGGATTTGGATATCGCATCTCATGCTAAAGGAAGGGTCTCAGGTTTGGAATGGGAAGGAGTTGGATATGACATATCTTGTTATAGGGAGGGTCTCAGGATTTGAATGGCAAGGAGTTGGATATCACATCTCATGCCATAGGAAGGGTCTCAGGTTTGGTATAAGCATTCAGATATCACACATCCGCTATCGGAAGGGTCTCAGGATTGGATTGGGAAGGAGTTGGATATCCCTTCTCATACTATAGGGTCTCAGGTTGGAATGGGAAGGAGTTGGATATCACATCTCATGTTATAGGAAGGGTCTCAGGATTGGAATGGGAAGAATTTGGATATCACATCTCTTGCTATAGGAAGGGTCTAAGGTTTTTTATTAGAAACATTGAGATACCACATCTCATGCTATAGGAAGGGTTTTAGGATTGGAATGGGAAGGATTTGGATATCACATCTCATGCTAAAGGAAGGGTCTCAGGTTTGGAAGGGGAAGGATTTGGATATCATATCTCATGTTATAGGACGGGTCCCAGGTTTGGTATTAGAAGCATTGAGATATCACATCTCATGGTATAGGAAGGGTCTCAGGGTTGGAATGGGAAGGAGTTGGATATCACATCTCATCCAATAGGAAGGGCCTCAGGATTGGAATATGAAGGATTTGGATATCACATCTCATGCTAAAGGAAGGGTCTCAGGTTTGGTATAAGCATGGAGATATCACTTCTCATGCTATAGGAAGGGTCTCAGGATTGGAATGGGAAGGAGTTGGATATCACATCTCATGTTATAGGAAGGATCTCAGGTTGTGTATTAGAAGCATTCAGACATCAGATCTCTTGCTATAGGAAGGGTCTCAGGATTGGAATGGGAAGGAGTTGGATATCACATCTCATGCTATAGGAAGGGTCTCAGGATTTTAATGGGAAGGAGTTGTATATGACATCTCAGGCCATAGGAAGGGTCTCTGGTTTGGTATAAGCATTGAGATATCACATCTCTGCTATCGGAAGTGTCTCAGGATTTTAATGGGAAGGACATGGATGTCACATCTCAAGCTATAGGGAGGGTCTCAAGTTTGATATTAGAAGCATTGAGATAACAAATCTCATGATATCGGAAGGGTCTCAGGATTGGAAAGGGAAGGAGTTGGATATCACATCTCATGATAAAGGAAGGGTCTAAGGTTTGGAAGGGGAAGGATTTGGATATCACATCCGATGTTATAGGATGGGTCTCAGGTTTGGTATTAGAAGCATTGAGATATCAAGTCTCATGGTATAGGAAGGGTCTCAGAATTGGAATGGGAAGGAGTTGGATATCACATCTCAAGCTATAGGAAGGGTCTCAGGATTGGAATGGGAAGGAGTTTGATATCACATCTCATGCCATAGTATGGGTCTCAGGTTTGGTAGAAGCATTGGGATATCACATCTCATGCTATCGGAAGGGTATCAGTATTGGATTTGGAAGGAGTTGGATATCCCATCTCATGCTATAGGAAGGGTCTCAGGTTGGAATGGGAAGGAGTTGGATATCACATCTCATTTTATAGGAAGGGTCTCCGGATTGGAATGGGAAGGACTTGGATATCATATCTCATGCTATGGGAAGGCTCTCAGGTTTGGAAGGGGAAGGAGTTGGATATCACATTTCATGTTAGAGGAAGGATCTCAGGTTTGGTATTAGAGGCATTGAGATATCACATCTCACGCTATAGGAAGGGTCTCAGGATTGGAATGGGAAGGAGTTGGATATCACATCTCAAGCTATAGAAGGGTCTCAGGTTTGGTATAAGCATTGAGATATCACATCTCATGCTATAGGAAGGGTCTCAGAATTGGAATGGGAAGGAGTTGGATATCACATCTCATGTTATAAGAAAGATCTCAGGTTTGGTATTAGAAGCATTGAGACATCACATCTCATGTTATAGGAAGGGTCTCAGGATTGGAATGGGAAGGATTTGGATATCACATCTCATGTCATAGGAAGGATCTCAGGTTTGGTATTAGAAGCATTGGTATATCACATCTCATGCTATAGGAATGGTCTCAGGATTGGAATGGGTAGGAGTTGGATATTACATTCTTGCTATAGGAAGGGTCTCATGTTTGGAATGGGAAGGAGTTGGATATCACATATGCTATAGGAAGTGTCTCAGGTTTGAACGGGAAGGAGTTGGATATCACATCTCATGTTATAGGAAGGGTCTCAGGTTTGGTATAAGCATTGAGATATCACATCTCTGCAATCGGACGTGTCTCAGGATTGGGATGGGAAGGAGTTGGATATCACATCTCATGTTATAGGACTGGTCTCAGGTTTGGTATTAGAAGCATTGAGATATCACATTGCATGCTGTAGGAAGGGTCTCAGGTTTGGAATGAGAAGGAGTTGGATATCCCATCTCATGTTATAGGACGGGTCTCTGGTTTGGTATTAGAATCATTGAGATATCACATCGCATGTTGTAGGAAGGGTCTAAGGATTGGAATGGGATGGACTTGGATATCACATCTCATGCTATAGGTAGGCTCTCAGGTTTGGTATAAGCATTGAGATATCACATCTCATGCTATAGGAAGGGTCTCAGGATTGGAATGGGAAGGATTTGGATATCACATCTCATGCTATAGGAAGGGTCTCAGGTTTGGTATAAGCATGGAGATAGCACTTCTCATGCTACAGGAAGGGTCTCAGGATTGGAATGGGAAGGAGTTGGATATCACATCTCATGTTATAGGAAGGATCTCAGGTTTGGTATTAGAAGCATTGAGACATCACATCTCATGCTATAGGAAGGGTCTCAGGATTGGAATGGGAAGGAGTTGGATATCACATCTCATGCTATAGGGAGGGTCTCAAGTTTGATATTAGAAGCATTGAGATAACAAATCTCATGATATCGGAAGGGTCTCAGGATTGGAATGGGAAGGAGTTGGATATCACATCTCATGATAAAGGAAGGGTCTAAGGTTTGGAAGGGGAAGGATTTGGATATCACATCTCATGTTATAGAATGGGTCTCAGGTTTGGTATTAGAAGCATTGAGATATCACATCTCATGTTATAGGAAGGGTCTCAGGATTGGAATGGGAAGGATTTGGATATCACATCTCATGTTATAGGAACGATCTCAGGTTTGGTATTAGAAGCATTGAGACATCACATCTCATGTTATAGGAAGGATCTCAGGTTTGGTATTAGAAGCATTGATATATCACATCTCATGCTATAGGAATGGTCTCAGGATTGGAATGGGTAGGAGTTGGATATAGGAAGGGTCTCATGTTTGGAATGGGAAGGAGTTGGATATCACATATGCTATAGGAAGTGTCTCAGGTTTGGAACGGGAAGGAGTTGGATATCACATCTCATGTTATAGGAAGGGTCTCAGGTTTGGTATAAGCATTGAGATATCACATCTCTGCAATCGGAAGTGTCTCAGGATTGGGATGGGAAGGAGTTGGATATCACATCTCATGCTATAGGAAGGGTCTCAGGTTTGGAAGGGGAAGGAGTTGGATATCCCATCTCAAGTTATAGGACTGGTCTCAGGTTTGGTATTAGAAGCATTGAGATATCACATTGCATGCTGTAGGAAGGGTCTCAGGTTTGGAATGGGAAGGAGTTGGATATCCCATCTCATGTTATAGGACGGGTCTCTGGTTTGGTATTAGAATCATTGAGATATCACATCGCATGCTGTAGGAAGGGTCTAAGGATTGGAATGGGATGGACTTGGATATCACATCTCATGCTATAGGTAGGCTCTCAGGTTTGGTATAAGCATTGAGATATCACATCTCATGCTATAGGAAGGGTCTCAGGATTGGAATGGGAAGGATTTGGATATCACATCTCATGCTATAGGAAGGGTCTCAGGTTTGGTATAAGCATGGAGATAGCACTTCTCATGCTACAGGAAGGGTCTCAGGATTGGAATGGGAAGGAGTTGGATATCACATCTCATGTTATAGGAAGGATCTCAGGTTTGGTATTAGAAGCATTGAGACATCACATCTCATGCTATAGGAAGGGTCTCAGGATTGGAATGGGAAGGAGTTGGATATCACATCTCGTGCTATAGGAAGGGTCTCAGGTTTGGAAGGGGAAGGATTTGGATATCACATCTCATGTTATAGGATGGGTCTCAGGTTTGGTATTAGAAGCATTGAGATATCAAGTCTCATGGTATAGGAAGGGTCTCGGAATTGGAATGGGAAGGAGTTGGATATCACATCTCAAGCTATAGGAAGGGACTCAGGATTGGAATGGGAAGGAGTTTGATATCACATCTCATGCCATAGTATGGGTCTCAGGTTTGGTAGAAGCATTGGGATATCACATCTCATGCTATCGGAAGGGTATCAGAATTGGATTTGGAAGGAGTTGGATATCCCATCTCATGCTATAGGAAGGGTCTCAGGTTGAAATGGGAAGGAGTTGGATATCACATCTCATGTTATAGGAAGGGTCTCAGGATTGGTATTAGAGGCATTGAGATATCACATCTCATGCTATCAGAAGGGTCTCAGGATTGGAATGGGAAGGACTTGGATATCATATCTCATGCTATGGGAAGGCTCTCAGGTTTGGAAGGGGAAGGAGTTGGATATCACATTTCATGTTAGAGGAAGGATCTCAGGTTTGGCATTAGAAGCATTGAGATATCACATCTCATGCTATAGGAAGGGTCTCAGGATTGGAATGGGAAGGAGTTGGATATCACATCTCAAGCTATAGGAAGAGTCTCAGGTTTGGTATAAGCATTGAGATATCACATCTCATGCTATAGGAAGGGTCTCAGAATTGGAATGGGAAGGAGTTGGATATCAAATCTCATGTTATAGGAAAGATCTCAGGTTTGGTATTAGAAGCATTGAGACATCACATCTCATGTTATAGGAAGGGTCTCAGGATTGGAATGGGAAGAAGTTGGATCTCACATCTCATGCTATAGGAAGGGTCTCAGGTTTGGTATAAGCATTGAGATATCACATCTCATGCTATAGGAAGGGTCTCAGGATTGGAATGGGAAGGAGTTGTATATGACATCTCATGCCATAGGAAGGGTCTCAGGTTTGGTATAAGCATTGAGATATCACATCACATGCTATAGGAAGGGTCTCAGGATTGGAATGGGAAGGACTTGGATATCACATCTCATGCTACAGCCAGGGTCTCAGGTTTGGAAAGGGAAGGAGTTGGATATCACATTTCATGTTAGAGGTAGGATCTCAGGTTTGGTATTAGAGGCATTGAGATATCACATCTCATGCTATCAGAAGGGTCTCAGGATTGGAATGGGAAGGAGTTGGATATCACATCTCATGCTAAAGGGAGGGTCTCAGGTTTGGAAGGGGAAGGATTTGGATATCACATCTCATGTTATAGGAAGGATCTCAGGTTTGGTATTAGAAGCATTGAGATATCACATCTCATGCTATCGTAAGTATCTCAGGTTTGGTATTAGAGGCATTGAGATATCACATCTCATGCTATCATAAGGGTCTCAGGATTGGAATGGGAAGGAGTTGGATAGCACATCTCATGCTAAAGGGAGGGTCTCAGGTTTGGAAGGGGAAGGATTTGGATATCACATCACATGTTATAGGAAGGATCTCAGGTTTGGTATTAGAAGCATTGAGATATCACATCTCATGCTATCGGAAGGGTCTCAGGATTGGAATCGGAAGGAGTTGGATATCACATCTCATGCTATAGGAAGGGTCTCAGGTTTGGAACGGGAAGGAGTTGGATATCACATCTCATGTTATAGGAAGAGTCTCAGGTTTGGTATAAGCATTGAGATATCACATCTCTGCAATCGGAAGTGTCTCAGAATTGGGATGGGAAGGAGTTGGATATCACATCTCATGCTATAGGAAGGGTCTCAGGTTTGGAAGGGGAAGGAGTTGGATATCCCATCTCATGTTATAGGACTGGTCTCAGGTTTGGTATTAGAAGCATTGAGATGTCACATCTCATGCTATAGGAATGGTCTCAGGATTGGAATGGGAAGGAGTTGGATATTACATTCTTGCTATAGGAAGGGTCTCATGTTTGGAATGGGAAGGAGTTGGATATCACATATGCTATAGGAAGAGTCTCAGGTTTGGAACGGGAAGGAGTTGGATATCACATCTCATGTTATAGGAAGGGTCTCAGGTTTGGTATAAGCATTGAGATATCACATCTCTGCTATCGGAAGTGTCTCAGGATTGGAATGGGAAGGAGTTGGATATCCCATCTCATGTTATAGGACGGGTCTCAGGTTTGTTATTAGAATCATTGAGATATCATATTGCATGCTGTAAGAAGGGTCTAAGGATTGGAATGGGAAGGACTTGGATATCACATCTCATGCTATAGGTAGGCTCTCAGGTTTGGAAAGGAAAGGAGTTGGATATCACATTTCATGTTAGAGGAAGGATCTAAGGTTTGGTATTAGAGGCATTGAGATATCACATCTCATACTATAGGAAGGGTCTCAGGATTGGAATCGGAAGGAGTTGGATATCACATCTCATGCTATAGGAAGGGTCTCAGGTTTGGTATAAGCATTGAGATATCACATCTCAAGCTATAGGAAGGGTCTCAGGATTGGAATGGGAAGGAGTTGGATATCACATCTCATGTTATAGGAAGGATCTCAGGTTTGGTATTAGAAGCATTGAGACATCACATCTCATGCTATAGGAAGGGTCTCAGGATTGGAATGGGAAGGAGTTTGATATCACATCTCATGCCATAGTATGGGTCTCAGGTTTGGTAGAAGCATTGGGATATCACATCTCATGCTATCGGAAGGGTATCAGAATTGGATTTGGAAGGAGTTGGATATCCCATCTCATGCTATAGGAAGGGTCTCAGGTTGAAATGGGAAGGAGTTGGATATCACATCTCATGTTATAGGAAGGGTCTCAGGATTGGTATTAGAGGCATTGAGATATCACATCTCATGCTATCAGAAGGGTCTCAGAATTGGAATGGGAAGGAGTTGGATATCACATCTCATGTTATAGGAAAGATATCAGGTTTGGTATTAGAAGCATTGAGACATCACATCTCATGTTATACGAAGGGTCTCAGGATTGGAATGGGAAGAAGTTGGATATCACATCTCATGCTATAGGAAGGGTCTCAGGATTGGAATGGGAAGGAGTTGGATATCACATCTCAAGCTATAGGAAGGGTCACAGGTTTGGTATAAGCATTGAGATATCACATCTCATGCTATAGGAAGGGTCTCAGAATTGGAATGGGAAGGAGTTGGATATCACATCTCATGTTATAGGAAAGATCTCAGGTTTGGTATTAGAAGCATTGAGACATCAAATCTCATGTTATAGGAAGGGTCTCAGGATTGGAATGGGAAGAAGTTGGATATCACATCTCATGCTATAGGAAGGGTCTCAGGTTTGGTATAAGCATTGAGACATCACATCTCATGCTATAGGAAGGGTCTCAGAATTGGAATGGGAAGGAGTTGGATATCACATCTCATGTTATAGGAAAGATCTCAGGTTTGGTATTAGAAGCATTGAGACATCACATCTCATGTTATAAAAATGGTCTCAGGATTGGAATGGGAAGGAGTTGGATATTACATTCTTGCTATAGGAAGGGTCTCATGTTTGGAATGGGAAGGAGTTGGATATCACATATGCTATAGGAAGGGTCTCAGGTTTGGAACGGGAAGGAGTTGGATATCACATCTCATGTTATAGGAAGGGTCTCAGGTTTGGTATAAGCATTGAGATATCACATCTCTGCTATCGGAAGTCTCTCAGGATTGGAATGGGAAGGAGTTGGATATCCCATCTCATGTTATAGGATGGGTCTCAGGTTTATTAGAATCATTGAGATATCATATTGCATGCTGTAGGAAGGGTCTAAGGATTGGAATGGGAAGTACTTGGATATCACATCTCATGCTATAGGTAGGCTCTCAGGTTTGGAAAGGAAAGGAGTTGGATATCACATTTCATGTTAGAGGAAGGATCTCAGGTGTGGTATTAGAGGCATTGAGATATCACATCCCATGCTATAGGAAGGGTCTCAGGATTGGAATGGGAAGGAGTTGGATAGCACATCTCATGCTAAAGGGAGGGTCTCAGGTTTGGAAGGGGAAGGATTTGGATATCACATCACATGTTATAGGAAGGATCTCAGGTTTGGTATTAGAAGCATTGAGATATCACATCTCATGCTATCGGAAGGGTCTCAGGATTGGAATCGGAAGGAGTTGGATATCACATCTCATGCTATAGGAAGGGTCTCAGGTTTGGAACGGGAAGGAGTTGGATATCACATCTCATGTTATAGGAAGAGTCTCAGGTTTGGTATAAGCATTGAGATATCACATCTCTGCAATCGGAAGTGTCTCAGAATTGGGATGGGAAGGAGTTGGATATCACATCTCATGCTATAGGAAGGGTCTCAGGTTTGGAAGGGGAAGGAGTTGGATATCCCATCTCATGTTATAGGACTGGTCTCAGGTTTGGTATTAGAAGCATTGAGATGTCACATCTCATGCTATAGGAATGGTCTCAGGATTGGAATGGGAAGGAGTTGGATATTACATTCTTGCTATAGGAAGGGTCTCATGTTTGGAATGGGAAGGAGTTGGATATCACATATGCTATAGGAAGAGTCTCAGGTTTGGAACGGGAAGGAGTTGGATATCACATCTCATGTTATAGGAAGGGTCTCAGGTTTGGTATAAGCATTGAGATATCACATCTCTGCTATCGGAAGTGTCTCAGGATTGGAATGGGAAGGAGTTGGATATCCCATCTCATGTTATAGGACGGGTCTCAGGTTTGTTATTAGAATCATTGAGATATCATATTGCATGCTGTAAGAAGGGTCTAAGGATTGGAATGGGAAGGACTTGGATATCACATCTCATGCTATAGGTAGGCTCTCAGGTTTGGAAAGGAAAGGAGTTGGATATCACATTTCATGTTAGAGGAAGGATCTCAGGTTTGGTATTAGAGGCATTGAGATATCACATCTCATACTATAGGAAGGGTCTCAGGATTGGAATCGGAAGGAGTTGGATATCACATCTCATGCTATAGGAAGGGTCTCAGGTTTGGTATAAGCATTGAGATATCACATCTCAAGCTATAGGAAGGGTCTCAGGATTGGAATGGGAAGGAGTTGGATATCACATCTCATGTTATAGGAAGGATCTCAGGTTTGGTATTAGAAGCATTGAGACATCACATCTCATGCTATAGGAAGGGTCTCAGGATTGGAATGGGAAGGAGTTTGATATCACATCTCATGATATAGTATGGGTCTCAGGTTTGGTAGAAGCATTGGGATATCACATCTCATGCTATCGGAAGGGTATCAGAATTGGATTTGGAAGGAGTTGGATATCCCATCTCATGCTATAGGAAGGGTCTCAGGTTGAAATGGGAAGGAGTTGGATATCACATCTCATGTTATAGGAAGGGTCTCAGGATTGGTATTAGAGGCATTGAGATATCACATCTCATGCTATCAGAAGGGTCTCAGAATTGGAATGGGAAGGAGTTGGATATCACATCTCATGTTATAGGAAAGATATCAGGTTTGGTATTAGAAGCATTGAGACATCACATCTCATGTTATACGAAGGGTCTCAGGATTGGAATGGGAAGAAGTTGGATATCACATCTCATGCTATAGGAAGGGTCTCAGGATTGGAATGGGAAGGAGTTGGATATCACATCTCAAGCTATAGGAAGGGTCACAGGTTTGGTATAAGCATTGAGATATCACATCTCATGCTATAGGAAGGGTCTCAGAATTGGAATGGGAAGGAGTTGGATATCACATCTCATGTTATAGGAAAGATCTCAGGTTTGGTATTAGAAGCATTGAGACATCAAATCTCATGTTATAGGAAGGGTCTCAGGATTGGAATGGGAAGAAGTTGGATATCACATCTCATGCTATAGGAAGGGTCTCAGGTTTGGTATAAGCATTGAGACATCACATCTCATGCTATAGGAAGGGTCTCAGAATTGGAATGGGAAGGAGTTGGATATCACATCTCATGTTATAGGAAAGATCTCAGGTTTGGTATTTGAAGCATTGAGACATCACATCTCATGTTATAGGAATGGTCTCAGGATTGGAATGGGAAGGAGTTGGATATTACATTCTTGCTATAGGAAGGGTCTCATGTTTGGAATGGGAAGGAGTTGGATATCACATATGCTATAGGAAGGGTCTCAGGTTTGGAACGGGAAGGAGTTGGATATCACATCTCATGTTATAGGAAGGGTCTCAGGTTTGGTATAAGCATTGAGATATCACATCTCTGCTATCGGAAGTCTCTCAGGATTGGAATGGGAAGGAGTTGGATATCCCATCTCATGTTATAGGATGGGTCTCAGGTTTGTTATTAGAATCATTGAGATATCATATTGCATGCTGTAGGAAGGGTCTAAGGATTGGAATGGGAAGTACTTGGATATCACATCTCATGCTATAGGTAGGCTCTCAGGTTTGGAAAGGAAAGGAGTTGGATATCACATTTCATGTTAGAGGAAGGATCTCAGGTGTGGTATTAGAGGCATTGAGATATCACATCTCATGCTATAGGAAGGGTCTCAGGATTGGAATCGGAAGGAGTTGGATATCACATCTCATGCTATAGGAAGGGTCTCAGGTTTGGTATAAGCATTAAGATATCACATCTCATGCTATAGGAAGGGTCTCAGGATTGGAATGGGAAGGAGTTGGATATCACATCTCATGTTATAGGAAGGATCTCAGGTTTGGTATTAGAAGCATTGAGACATCACATCTCATGCTATAGGAAGGGTCTCAGGATTGGAATGGGAAGGAGTTTGATATCACATCTCATGCCATAGTATGGGTCTCAGGTTTGGTAGAAGCATTGGGATATCACATCTCATGCTATCGGAAGGGTATCAGAATTGGATTTGGAAGGAGTTGGATATCCCATCTCATGCTATAGGAAGGGTCTCAGGTTGAAATGGGAAGGAGTTGGATATCACATCTCAGGTTATAGGAAGGGTCTCAGGATTGGTATTAGAGGCATTGAGATATCACATCTCATGCTATCAGAAGGGTCTCAGAATTGGAATGGGAAGGAGTTGGATATCACATCTCATGTTATAGGAAAGATCTCAGGTTTGGTATTAGAAGCATTGAGACATCACATCTCATGTTATAGGAAGGGTCTCAGGATTGGAATGGGAAGAAGTTGGATATCACATCTCATGCTATAGGAAGGGTCTCAGGATTGGAATGGGAAGGAGTCGGATATCACATCTCAAGCTATAGGAAGGGTCTCAGGTTTGGTATAAGCATTGAGATATCACATCTCATGCTATAGGAAGGGTCTCAGAATTGGAATGGGAAGGAGTTGGATATCACATCTCATGTTATAGGAAAGATCTCAGGTTTGGTATTAGAAGAATTGAGACATCACATCTCATGTTATAGGAAGGGTCTCAGGATTGGAATGGGAAGAAGTTGGATATCACATCTCATGCTATAGGAAGGGTCTCAGGTTTGGTATAAGCATTGAGATATCACATCTCATGCTATAGGAAGGGTCTCAGGATTGGAATGGGAAGGAGTTGTATATGACATCTCATGCCATAGGAAGGGTCTCGGGTTTGGTATAAGCATTGAGATATCACGTCACATGCTATAGGAAGGGTCTCAGGATTGGAATGGGAAGGACTTGGATATCACATCTCATGCTATAGGCAGGGTCTCAGGTTTGGAAAGGGAAGGAGTTGGATATCACATTTCATGTTAGAGGTAGGATCCCAGGTTTGGTATTAGAAGCATTGAGATAGCACAACTCATGCTATCGGAAGGATCTCAGGTTTGGTATTAGAAGCATTGAGATATCACATCTCATGCTATAGGAAGGGTCTCAGGATTGGAATGGGAAGGAGTTGGATATCACATCTCATGTTGTAGGAAGGGTCTCAGGTTTGGTATTAGAAGCATTGAGATATCACATCTCATGCTATAGGAAGGGTCTCAGGATTGGAATGGGAAGGAGTTGGATATCACATCTCATGCTATAGGAAGGGTCTCAGGTTTGGTATAAGCATTGAGATATCACATCTCTGCTATCGGAAGGGTATCAGGATTGGAATGGGACGGACTTAGATATCACATCTCATGCTATAGGGAATGTCTCAATTTTGATATTAGAAGCATTGAGATGTCACATCTCATGCTATCGGAAGGGTCTCAGGATTGGAATGGGAGGAGCTGGATATCACATCTCATGCTAAAGGAAGGGTCTCAGGTTTGGAAGGGGAAGGATTTGGATATCACATCTCATGTTATAGGACGGGTCTCAAGTTTGGTATTAGAAGCATTGAGATATCACATCTCATGCTATAGGAAGTGTGTCAGGATTGGAATGGGAAGGAGTTGGATATCACATCTCATGCTACAGGAAGGGTTTCAGGTTTGGTAGAAGCATTGAGATATCACATCTCATGCTATAGGAAGAGTCTCAGGTTTGGGAAGGGAAGGATTTGGATTTCACATCTCATGTTATAGGATGGTTCTCATGTTTGGTTTTTGAAGCATTGAGATATCACATCTCATGCTATCGGAAGGGTCTCAGGTTTGGAATGGGAAGTAGTTGGATATCACATCTCATGTTATAGGAAGGATTTCAGGTTTGGTATTAGAAGCATTGAGATATCACATCTCATGCTATAGGAAGGGTCTCAGGATTGGAATGTGAAGGATTTGGATATCGCATCTCATGCTAAAGGAAGGGTCTCAGGTTTGGAATGGGAAGGAGTTGGATATGACATATCTTGTTATAGGGAGGGTCTCAGGATTTGAATGGCAAGGAGTTGGATATCACATCTCATGCCATAGGAAGGGTCTCAGGTTTGGTATAAGCATTCAGATATCACACATCCGCTATCGGAAGGGTCTCAGGATTGGATTGGGAAGGAGTTGGATATCCCTTCTCATACTATAGGGTCTCAGGTTGGAATGGGAAGGAGTTGGATATCACATCTCATGTTATAGGAAGGGTCTCAGGATTGGAATGGGAAGAATTTGGATATCACATCTCTTGCTATAGGAAGGGTCTAAGGTTTTTTATTAGAAACATTGAGATACCACATCTCATGCTATAGGAAGGGTTTTAGGATTGGAATGGGAAGGATTTGGATATCACATCTCATGCTAAAGGAAGGGTCTCAGGTTTGGAAGGGGAAGGATTTGGATATCATATCTCATGTTATAGGACGGGTCCCAGGTTTGGTATTAGAAGCATTGAGATATCACATCTCATGGTATAGGAAGGGTCTCAGGGTTGGAATGGGAAGGAGTTGGATATCACATCTCATCCAATAGGAAGGGCCTCAGGATTGGAATATGAAGGATTTGGATATCACATCTCATGCTAAAGGAAGGGTCTCAGGTTTGGTATAAGCATGGAGATATCACTTCTCATGCTATAGGAAGGGTCTCAGGATTGGAATGGGAAGGAGTTGGATATCACATCTCATGTTATAGGAAGGATCTCAGGTTGTGTATTAGAAGCATTCAGACATCAGATCTCTTGCTATAGGAAGGGTCTCAGGATTGGAATGGGAAGGAGTTGGATATCACATCTCATGCTATAGGAAGGGTCTCAGGATTTTAATGGGAAGGAGTTGTATATGACATCTCAGGCCATAGGAAGGGTCTCAGGTTTGGTATAAGCATTGAGATATCACATCTCTGCTATCGGAAGTGTCTCAGGATTTTAATGGGAAGGACATGGATGTCACATCTCAAGCTATAGGGAGGGTCTCAAGTTTGATATTAGAAGCATTGAGATAACAAATCTCATGATATCGGAAGGGTCTCAGGATTGGAAAGGGAAGGAGTTGGATATCACATCTCATGATAAAGGAAGGGTCTAAGGTTTGGAAGGGGAAGGATTTGGATATCACATCCGATGTTATAGGATGGGTCTCAGGTTTGGTATTAGAAGCATTGAGATATCAAGTCTCATGGTATAGGAAGGGTCTCAGAATTGGAATGGGAAGGAGTTGGATATCACATCTCAAGCTATAGGAAGGGTCTCAGGATTGGAATGGGAAGGAGTTTGATATCACATCTCATGCCATAGTATGGGTCTCAGGTTTGGTAGAAGCATTGGGATATCACATCTCATGCTATCGGAAGGGTATCAGTATTGGATTTGGAAGGAGTTGGATATCCCATCTCATGCTATAGGAAGGGTCTCAGGTTGGAATGGGAAGGAGTTGGATATCACATCTCATTTTATAGGAAGGGTCTCCGGATTGGAATGGGAAGGACTTGGATATCATATCTCATGCTATGGGAAGGCTCTCAGGTTTGGAAGGGGAAGGAGTTGGATATCACATTTCATGTTAGAGGAAGGATCTCAGGTTTGGTATTAGAGGCATTGAGATATCACATCTCACGCTATAGGAAGGGTCTCAGGATTGGAATGGGAAGGAGTTGGATATCACATCTCAAGCTATAGAAGGGTCTCAGGTTTGGTATAAGCATTGAGATATCACATCTCATGCTATAGGAAGGGTCTCAGAATTGGAATGGGAAGGAGTTGGATATCACATCTCATGTTATAGGAAAGATCTCAGGTTTGGTATTAGAAGCATTGAGACATCACATCTCATGTTATAGGAAGGGTCTCAGGATTGGAATGGGAAGGATTTGGATATCACATCTCATGTCATAGGAAGGATCTCAGGTTTGGTATTAGAAGCATTGGTATATCACATCTCATGCTATAGGAATGGTCTCAGGATTGGAATGGGTAGGAGTTGGATATTACATTCTTGCTATAGGAAGGGTCTCATGTTTGGAATGGGAAGGAGTTGGATATCACATATGCTATAGGAAGTGTCTCAGGTTTGAACGGGAAGGAGTTGGATATCACATCTCATGTTATAGGAAGGGTCTCAGGTTTGGTATAAGCATTGAGATATCACATCTCTGCAATCGGACGTGTCTCAGGATTGGGATGGGAAGGAGTTGGATATCACATCTCATGTTATAGGACTGGTCTCAGGTTTGGTATTAGAAGCATTGAGATATCACATTGCATGCTGTAGGAAGGGTCTCAGGTTTGGAATGGGAAGGAGTTGGATATCCCATCTCATGTTATAGGACGGGTCTCTGGTTTGGTATTAGAATCATTGAGATATCACATCGCATGTTGTAGGAAGGGTCTAAGGATTGGAATGGGATGGACTTGGATATCACATCTCATGCTATAGGTAGGCTCTCAGGTTTGGTATAAGCATTGAGATATCACATCTCATGCTATAGGAAGGGTCTCAGGATTGGAATGGGAAGGATTTGGATATCACATCTCATGCTATAGGAAGGGTCTCAGGTTTGGTATAAGCATGGAGATAGCACTTCTCATGCTACAGGAAGGGTCTCAGGATTGGAATGGGAAGGAGTTGGATATCACATCTCATGTTATAGGAAGGATCTCAGGTTTGGTATTAGAAGCATTGAGACATCACATCTCATGCTATAGGAAGGGTCTCAGGATTGGAATGGGAAGGAGTTGGATATCACATCTCATGCTATAGGGAGGGTCTCAAGTTTGATATTAGAAGCATTGAGATAACAAATCTCATGATATCGGAAGGGTCTCAGGATTGGAATGGGAAGGAGTTGGATATCACATCTCATGATAAAGGAAGGGTCTAAGGTTTGGAAGGGGAAGGATTTGGATATCACATCTCATGTTATAGAATGGGTCTCAGGTTTGGTATTAGAAGCATTGAGATATCACATCTCATGTTATAGGAAGGGTCTCAGGATTGGAATGGGAAGGATTTGGATATCACATCTCATGTTATAGGAACGATCTCAGGTTTGGTATTAGAAGCATTGAGACATCACATCTCATGTTATAGGAAGGATCTCAGGTTTGGTATTAGAAGCATTGATATATCACATCTCATGCTATAGGAATGGTCTCAGGATTGGAATGGGTAGGAGTTGGATATAGGAAGGGTCTCATGTTTGGAATGGGAAGGAGTTGGATATCACATATGCTATAGGAAGTGTCTCAGGTTTGGAACGGGAAGGAGTTGGATATCACATCTCATGTTATAGGAAGGGTCTCAGGTTTGGTATAAGCATTGAGATATCACATCTCTGCAATCGGAAGTGTCTCAGGATTGGGATGGGAAGGAGTTGGATATCACATCTCATGCTATAGGAAGGGTCTCAGGTTTGGAAGGGGAAGGAGTTGGATATCCCATCTCAAGTTATAGGACTGGTCTCAGGTTTGGTATTAGAAGCATTGAGATATCACATTGCATGCTGTAGGAAGGGTCTCAGGTTTGGAATGGGAAGGAGTTGGATATCCCATCTCATGTTATAGGACGGGTCTCTGGTTTGGTATTAGAATCATTGAGATATCACATCGCATGCTGTAGGAAGGGTCTAAGGATTGGAATGGGATGGACTTGGATATCACATCTCATGCTATAGGTAGGCTCTCAGGTTTGGTATAAGCATTGAGATATCACATCTCATGCTATAGGAAGGGTCTCAGGATTGGAATGGGAAGGATTTGGATATCACATCTCATGCTATAGGAAGGGTCTCAGGTTTGGTATAAGCATGGAGATAGCACTTCTCATGCTACAGGAAGGGTCTCAGGATTGGAATGGGAAGGAGTTGGATATCACATCTCATGTTATAGGAAGGATCTCAGGTTTGGTATTAGAAGCATTGAGACATAACATCTCATGCTATAGGAAGGGTCTCAGGATTGGAATGGGAAGGAGTTGGATATCACATCTCGTGCTATAGGAAGGGTCTCAGGTTTGGAAGGGGAAGGATTTGGATATCACATCTCATGTTATAGGATGGGTCTCAGGTTTGGTATTAGAAGCATTGAGATATCAAGTCTCATGGTATAGGAAGGGTCTCGGAATTGGAATGGGAAGGAGTTGGATATCACATCTCAAGCTATAGGAAGGGACTCAGGATTGGAATGGGAAGGAGTTTGATATCACATCTCATGCCATAGTATGGGCCTCAGGTTTGGTAGAAGCATTGGGATATCACATCTCATGCTATCGGAAGGGTATCAGAATTGGATTTGGAAGGAGTTGGATATCCCATCTCATGCTATAGGAAGGGTCTCAGGTTGAAATGGGAAGGAGTTGGATATCACATCTCATGTTATAGGAAGGGTCTCAGGATTGGTATTAGAGGCATTGAGATATCACATCTCATGCTATCAGAAGGGTCTCAGGATTGGAATGGGAAGGACTTGGATATCATATCTCATGCTATGGGAAGGCTCTCAGGTTTGGAAGGGGAAGGAGTTGGATATCACATTTCATGTTAGAGGAAGGATCTCAGGTTTGGCATTAGAAGCATTGAGATATCACATCTCATGCTATAGGAAGGGTCTCAGGATTGGAATGGGAAGGAGTTGGATATCACATCTCAAGCTATAGGAAGAGTCTCAGGTTTGGTATAAGCATTGAGATATCACATCTCATGCTATAGGAAGGGTCTCAGGTTTGGTATAAGCATTGAGATATCACATCTCATGCTATAGGAAGGGTCTCAGGATTGGAATGGGAAGGAGTTGTATATGACATCTCATGCATAGGAAGGGTCTCAGGTTTGGTATAAGCATTGAGATATCACATCACATGCTATAGGAAGGGTCTCAGGATTGGAACGGGAAGGAGTTGGATATCACATCTCATGTTATAGGAAGGGTCTCAGGTTTGGTATAAGCATTGAGATATCACATCTCTGCAATCGGACGTGTCTCAGGATTGGGATGGGAAGGAGTTGGATATCACATCTCATGTTATAGGACTGGTCTCAGGTTTGGTATTAGAAGCATTGAGATATCACATTGCATGCTGTAGGAAGGGTCTCAGGTTTGGAATGGGAAGGAGTTGGATATCCCATCTCATGTTATAGGACGGGTCTCTGGTTTGGTATTAGAATCATTGAGATATCACATCGCATGTTGTAGGAAGGGTCTAAGGATTGGAATGGGATGGACTTGGATATCACATCTCATGCTATAGGTAGGCTCTCAGGTTTGGTATAAGCATTGAGATATCACATCTCATGCTATAGGAAGGGTCTCAGGATTGGAATGGGAAGGATTTGGATATCACATCTCATGCTATAGGAAGGGTCTCAGGTTTGGTATAAGCATGGAGATAGCACTTCTCATGCTACAGGAAGGGTCTCAGGATTGGAATGGGAAGGAGTTGGATATCACATCTCATGTTATAGGAAGGATCTCAGGTTTGGTATTAGAAGCATTGAGACATCACATCTCATGCTATAGGAAGGGTCTCAGGATTGGAATGGGAAGGAGTTGGATATCACATCTCATGCTATAGGGAGGGTCTCAAGTTTGATATTAGAAGCATTGAGATAACAAATCTCATGATATCGGAAGGGTCTCAGGATTGGAATGGGAAGGAGTTGGATATCACATCTCATGATAAAGGAAGGGTCTAAGGTTTGGAAGGGGAAGGATTTGGATATCACATCTCATGTTATAGAATGGGTCTCAGGTTTGGTATTAGAAGCATTGAGATATCACATCTCATGTTATAGGAAGGGTCTCAGGATTGGAATGGGAAGGATTTGGATATCACATCTCATGTTATAGGAACGATCTCAGGTTTGGTATTAGAAGCATTGAGACATCACATCTCATGTTATAGGAAGGATCTCAGGTTTGGTATTAGAAGCATTGATATATCACATCTCATGCTATAGGAATGGTCTCAGGATTGGAATGGGTAGGAGTTGGATATAGGAAGGGTCTCATGTTTGGAATGGGAAGGAGTTGGATATCACATATGCTATAGGAAGTGTCTCAGGTTTGGAACGGGAAGGAGTTGGATATCACATCTCATGTTATAGGAAGGGTCTCAGGTTTGGTATAAGCATTGAGATATCACATCTCTGCAATCGGAAGTGTCTCAGGATTGGGATGGGAAGGAGTTGGATATCACATCTCATGCTATAGGAAGGGTCTCAGGTTTGGAAGGGGAAGGAGTTGGATATCCCATCTCAAGTTATAGGACTGGTCTCAGGTTTGGTATTAGAAGCATTGAGATATCACATTGCATGCTGTAGGAAGAGTCTCAGGTTTGGAATGGGAAGGAGTTGGATATCCCATCTCATGTTATAGGACGGGTCTCTGGTTTGGTATTAGAATCATTGAGATATCACATCGCATGCTGTAGGAAGGGTCTAAGGATTGGAATGGGATGGACTTGGATATCACATCTCATGCTATAGGTAGGCTCTCAGGTTTGGTATAAGCATTGAGATATCACATCTCATGCTATAGGAAGGGTCTCAGGATTGGAATGGGAAGGATTTGGATATCACATCTCATGCTATAGGAAGGGTCTCAGGTTTGGTATAAGCATGGAGATAGCACTTCTCATGCTACAGGAAGGGTCTCAGGATTGGAATGGGAAGGAGTTGGATATCACATCTCATGTTATAGGAAGGATCTCAGGTTTGGTATTAGAAGCATTGAGACATAACATCTCATGCTATAGGAAGGGTCTCAGGATTGGAATGGGAAGGAGTTGGATATCACATCTCGTGCTATAGGAAGGGTCTCAGGTTTGGAAGGGGAAGGATTTGGATATCACATCTCATGTTATAGGATGGGTCTCAGGTTTGGTATTAGAAGCATTGAGATATCAAGTCTCATGGTATAGGAAGGGTCTCGGAATTGGAATGGGAAGGAGTTGGATATCACATCTCAAGCTATAGGAAGGGACTCAGGATTGGAATGGGAAGGAGTTTGATATCACATCTCATGCCATAGTATGGGCCTCAGGTTTGGTAGAAGCATTGGGATATCACATCTCATGCTATCGGAAGGGTATCAGAATTGGATTTGGAAGGAGTTGGATATCCCATCTCATGCTATAGGAAGGGTCTCAGGTTGAAATGGGAAGGAGTTGGATATCACATCTCATGTTATAGGAAGGGTCTCAGGATTGGTATTAGAGGCATTGAGATATCACATCTCATGCTATCAGAAGGGTCTCAGGATTGGAATGGGAAGGACTTGGATATCATATCTCATGCTATGGGAAGGCTCTCAGGTTTGGAAGGGGAAGGAGTTGGATATCACATTTCATGTTAGAGGAAGGATCTCAGGTTTGGCATTAGAAGCATTGAGATATCACATCTCATGCTATAGGAAGGGTCTCAGGATTGGAATGGGAAGGAGTTGGATATCACATCTCAAGCTATAGGAAGAGTCTCAGGTTTGGTATAAGCATTGAGATATCACATCTCATGCTATAGGAAGGGTCTCAGGTTTGGTATAAGCATTGAGATATCACATCTCATGCTATAGGAAGGGTCTCAGGATTGGAATGGGAAGGAGTTGTATATGACATCTCATGCCATAGGAAGGGTCTCAGGTTTGGTATAAGCATTGAGATATCACATCACATGCTATAGGAAGGGTCTCAGGATTGGAATGGGAAGGACTTGGATATCACATCTCATGCTACAGCCAGGGTCTCAGGTTTGGAAAGGGAAGGAGTTGGATATCACATTTCATGTTAGAGGTAGGATCTCAGGTTTGGTATTAGAGGCATTGAGATATCACATCTCATGCTATCAGAAGGGTCTCAGGATTGGAATGGGAAGGAGTTGGATATCACATCTCATGCTAAAGGGAGGGTCTCAGGTTTGGAAGGGGAAGGATTTGGATATCACATCTCATGTTATAGGAAGGATCTCAGGTTTGGTATTAGAAGCATTGAGATATCACATCTCATGCTATCGTAAGTATCTCAGGTTTGGTATTAGAGGCATTGAGATATCACATCTCATGCTATCATAAGGGTCTCAGGATTGGAATGGGAAGGAGTTGGATAGCACATCTCATGCTAAAGGGAGGGTCTCAGGTTTGGAAGGGGAAGGATTTGGATATCACATCACATGTTATAGGAAGGATCTCAGGTTTGGTATTAGAAGCATTGAGATATCACATCTCATGCTATCGGAAGGGTCTCAGGATTGGAATCGGAAGGAGTTGGATATCACATCTCATGCTATAGGAAGGGTCTCAGGTTTGGAACGGGAAGGAGTTGGATATCACATCTCATGTTATAGGAAGAGTCTCAGGTTTGGTATAAGCATTGAGATATCACATCTCTGCAATCGGAAGTGTCTCAGAATTGGGATGGGAAGGAGTTGGATATCACATCTCATGCTATAGGAAGGGTCTCAGGTTTGGAAGGGGAAGGAGTTGGATATCCCATCTCATGTTATAGGACTGGTCTCAGGTTTGGTATTAGAAGCATTGAGATGTCACATCTCATGCTATAGGAATGGTCTCAGGATTGGAATGGGAAGGAGTTGGATATTACATTCTTGCTATAGGAAGGGTCTCATGTTTGGAATGGGAAGGAGTTGGATATCACATATGCTATAGGAAGAGTCTCAGGTTTGGAACGGGAAGGAGTTGGATATCACATCTCATGTTATAGGAAGGGTCTCAGGTTTGGTATAAGCATTGAGATATCACATCTCTGCTATCGGAAGTGTCTCAGGATTGGAATGGGAAGGAGTTGGATATCCCATCTCATGTTATAGGACGGGTCTCAGGTTTGTTATTAGAATCATTGAGATATCATATTGCATGCTGTAAGAAGGGTCTAAGGATTGGAATGGGAAGGACTTGGATATCACATCTCATGCTATAGGTAGGCTCTCAGGTTTGGAAAGGAAAGGAGTTGGATATCACATTTCATGTTAGAGGAAGGATCTCAGGTTTGGTATTAGAGGCATTGAGATATCACATCTCATACTATAGGAAGGGTCTCAGGATTGGAATCGGAAGGAGTTGGATATCACATCTCATGCTATAGGAAGGGTCTCAGGTTTGGTATAAGCATTGAGATATCACATCTCAAGCTATAGGAAGGGTCTCAGGATTGGAATGGGAAGGAGTTCGATATCACATCTCATGTTATAGGAAGGATCTCAGGTTTGGTATTAGAATCATTGAGACATCACATCTCATGCTATAGGAAGGGTCTCAGGATTGGAATGGGAAGGAGTTTGATATCACATCTCATGCCATAGTATGGGTCTCAGGTTTGGTAGAAGCATTGGGATATCACATCTCATGCTATCGGAAGGGTATCAGAATTGGATTTGGAAGGAGTTGGATATCCCATCTCATGCTATAGGAAGGGTCTCAGGTTGAAATGGGAAGGAGTTGGATATCACATCTCATGTTATAGGAAGGGTCTCAGGATTGGTATTAGAGGCATTGAGATATCACATCTCATGCTATCAGAAGGGTCTCAGAATTGGAATGGGAAGGAGTTGGATATCACATCTCATGTTATAGGAAAGATATCAGGTTTGGTATTAGAAGCATTGAGACATCACATCTCATGTTATACGAAGGGTCTCAGGATTGGAATGGGAAGAAGTTGGATATCACATCTCATGCTATAGGAAGGGTCTCAGGATTGGAATGGGAAGGAGTTGGATATCACATCTCAAGCTATAGGAAGGGTCACAGGTTTGGTATAAGCATTAAGATATCACATCTCATGCTATAGGAAGGGTCTCAGAATTGGAATGGGAAGGAGTTGGATATCACATCTCATGTTATAGGAAAGATCTCAGGTTTGGTATTAGAAGCATTGAGACATCAAATCTCATGTTATAGGAAGGGTCTCAGGATTGGAATGGGAAGAAGTTGGATATCACATCTCATGCTATAGGAAGGGTCTCAGGTTTGGTATAAGCATTGAGACATCACATCTCATGCTATAGGAAGGGTCTCAGAATTGGAATGGGAAGGAGTTGGATATCACATCTCATGTTATAGGAAAGATCTCAGGTTTGGTATTAGAAGCATTGAGACATCACATCTCATGTTATAAAAATGGTCTCAGGATTGGAATGGGAAGGAGTTGGATATTACATTCTTGCTATAGGAAGGGTCTCATGTTTGGAATGGGAAGGAGTTGGATATCACATATGCTATAGGAAGGGTCTCAGGTTTGGAACGGGAAGGAGTTGGATATCACATCTCATGTTATAGGAAGGGTCTCAGGTTTGGTATAAGCATTGAGATATCACATCTCTGCTATCGGAAGTCTCTCAGGATTGGAATGGGAAGGAGTTGGATATCCCATCTCATGTTATAGGATGGGTCTCAGGTTTATTAAAATCATTGAGATATCATATTGCATGCTGTAGGAAGGGTCTAAGGATTGGAATGGGAAGTACTTGGATATCACATCTCATGCTATAGGTAGGCTCTCAGGTTTGGAAAGGAAAGGAGTTGGATATCACATTTCATGTTAGAGGAAGGATCTCAGGTGTGGTATTAGAAGCATTGAGATATCACATTGCATGCTGTAGGAAGGGTCTCAGGTTTGGAATGGGAAGGAGTTGGATATCCCATCTCATGTTATAGGACGGGTCTCTGGTTTGGTATTAGAATCATTGAGATATCACATCGCATGTTGTAGGAAGGGTCTAAGGATTGGAATGGGATGGACTTGGATATCACATCTCATGCTATAGGTAGGCTCTCAGGTTTGGTATAAGCATTGAGATATCACATCTCATGCTATAGGAAGGGTCTCAGGATTGGAATGGGAAGGATTTGGATATCACATCTCATGCTATAGGAAGGGTCTCAGGTTTGGTATAAGCATGGAGATAGCACTTCTCATGCTACAGGAAGGGTCTCAGGATTGGAATGGGAAGGAGTTGGATATCACATCTCATGTTATAGGAAGGATCTCAGGTTTGGTATTAGAAGCATTGAGACATCACATCTCATGCTATAGGAAGGGTCTCAGGATTGGAATGGGAAGGAGTTGGATATCACATCTCATGCTATAGGGAGGGTCTCAAGTTTGATATTAGAAGCATTGAGATAACAAATCTCATGATATCGGAAGGGTCTCAGGATTGGAATGGGAAGGAGTTGGATATCACATCTCATGATAAAGGAAGGGTCTAAGGTTTGGAAGGGGAAGGATTTGGATATCACATCTCATGTTATAGAATGGGTCTCAGGTTTGGTATTAGAAGCATTGAGATATCACATCTCATGTTATAGGAAGGGTCTCAGGATTGGAATGGGAAGGATTTGGATATCACATCTCATGTTATAGGAACGATCTCAGGTTTGGTATTAGAAGCATTGAGACATCACATCTCATGTTATAGGAAGGATCTCAGGTTTGGTATTAGAAGCATTGATATATCACATCTCATGCTATAGGAATGGTCTCAGGATTGGAATGGGTAGGAGTTGGATATAGGAAGGGTCTCATGTTTGGAATGGGAAGGAGTTGGATATCACATATGCTATAGGAAGTGTCTCAGGTTTGGAACGGGAAGGAGTTGGATATCACATCTCATGTTATAGGAAGGGTCTCAGGTTTGGTATAAGCATTGAGATATCACATCTCTGCAATCGGAAGTGTCTCAGGATTGGGATGGGAAGGAGTTGGATATCACATCTCATGCTATAGGAAGGGTCTCAGGTTTGGAAGGGGAAGGAGTTGGATATCCCATCTCAAGTTATAGGACGGGTCTCTGGTTTGGTATTAGAATCATTGAGATATCACATCGCATGCTGTAGGAAGGGTCTAAGGATTGGAATGGGATGGACTTGGATATCACATCTCATGCTATAGGTAGGCTCTCAGGTTTGGTATAAGCATTGAGATATCACATCTCATGCTATAGGAAGGGTCTCAGGATTGGAATGGGAAGGATTTGGATATCACATCTCATGCTATAGGAAGGGTCTCAGGTTTGGTATAAGCATGGAGATAGCACTTCTCATGCTACAGGAAGGGTCTCAGGATTGGAATGGGAAGGAGTTGGATATCACATCTCATGTTATAGGAAGGATCTCAGGTTTGGTATTAGAAGCATTGAGACATCACATCTCATGCTATAGGAAGGGTCTCAGGATTGGAATGGGAAGGAGTTGGATATCACATCTCGTGCTATAGGAAGGGTCTCAGGTTTGGAAGGGGAAGGATTTGGATATCACATCTCATGTTATAGGATGGGTCTCAGGTTTGGTATTAGAAGCATTGAGATATCAAGTCTCATGGTATAGGAAGGGTCTCGGAATTGGAATGGGAAGGAGTTGGATATCACATCTCAAGCTATAGGAAGGGACTCAGGATTGGAATGGGAAGGAGTTTGATATCACATCTCATGCCATAGTATGGGTCTCAGGTTTGGTAGAAGCATTGGGATATCACATCTCATGCTATCGGAAGGGTATCAGAATTGGATTTGGAAGGAGTTGGATATCCCATCTCATGCTATAGGAAGGGTCTCAGGTTGAAATGGGAAGGAGTTGGATATCACATCTCATGTTATAGGAAGGGTCTCAGGATTGGTATTAGAGGCATTGAGATATCACATCTCATGCTATCAGAAGGGTCTCAGGATTGGAATGGGAAGGACTTGGATATCATATCTCATGCTATGGGAAGGCTCTCAGGTTTGGAAGGGGAAGGAGTTGGATATCACATTTCATGTTAGAGGAAGGATCTCAGGTTTGGCATTAGAAGCATTAAGATATCACATCTCATGCTATAGGAAGGGTCTCAGGATTGGAATGGGAAGGAGTTGGATATCACATCTCAAGCTATAGGAAGAGTCTCAGGTTTGGTATAAGCATTGAGATATCACATCTCATGCTATAGGAAGGGTCTCAGAATTGGAATGGGAAGGAGTTGGATATCAAATCTCATGTTATAGGAAAGATCTCAGGTTTGGTATTAGAAGCATTGAGACATCACATCTCATGTTATAGGAAGGGTCTCAGGATTGGAATGGGAAGAAGTTGGATCTCACATCTCATGCTATAGGAAGGGTCTCAGGTTTGGTATAAGCATTGAGATATCACATCTCATGCTATAGGAAGGGTCTCAGGATTGGAATGGGAAGGAGTTGTATATGACATCTCATGCCATAGGAAGGGTCTCAGGTTTGGTATAAGCATTGAGTTATCACATCACATGCTATAGGAAGGGTCTCAGGATTGGAATGGGAAGGACTTGGATATCACATCTCATGCTACAGCCAGGGTCTCAGGTTTGGAAAGGGAAGGAGTTGGATATCACATTTCATGTTAGAGGTAGGATCTCAGGTTTGGTATTAGAGGCATTGAGATATCACATCTCATGCTATCAGAAGGGTCTCAGGATTGGAATGGGAAGGAGTTGGATATCACATCTCATGCTAAAGGGAGGGTCTCAGGTTTGGAAGGGGAAGGATTTGGATATCACATCTCATGTTATAGGAAGGATCTCAGGTTTGGTATTAGAAGCATTGAGATATCACATCTCATGCTATCGTAAGTATCTCAGGTTTGGTATTAGAGGCATTGAGATATCACATCTCATGCTATCATAAGGGTCTCAGGATTGGAATGGGAAGGAGTTGGATAGCACATCTCATGCTAAAGGGAGGGTCTCAGGTTTGGAAGGGGAAGGATTTGGATATCACATCACATGTTATAGGAAGGATCTCAGGTTTGGTATTAGAAGCATTGAGATATCACATCTCATGCTATCGGAAGGGTCTCAGGATTGGAATCGGAAGGAGTTGGATATCACATCTCATGCTATAGGAAGGGTCTCAGGTTTGGAACGGGAAGGAGTTGGATATCACATCTCATGTTATAGGAAGAGTCTCAGGTTTGGTATAAGCATTGAGATATCACATCTCTGCAATCGGAAGTGTCTCAGAATTGGGATGGGAAGGAGTTGGATATCACATCTCATGCTATAGGAAGGGTCTCAGGTTTGGAAGGGGAAGGAGTTGGATATCCCATCTCATGTTATAGGACTGGTCTCAGGTTTGGTATTAGAAGCATTGAGATGTCACATCTCATGCTATAGGAATGGTCTCAGGATTGGAATGGGAAGGAGTTGGATATTACATTCTTGCTATAGGAAGGGTCTCATGTTTGGAATGGGAAGGAGTTGGATATCACATATGCTATAGGAAGAGTCTCAGGTTTGGAACGGGAAGGAGTTGGATATCACATCTCATGTTATAGGAAGGGTCTCAGGTTTGGTATAAGCATTGAGATATCACATCTCTGCTATCGGAAGTGTCTCAGGATTGGAATGGGAAGGAGTTGGATATCCCATCTCATGTTATAGGACGGGTCTCAGGTTTGTTATTAGAATCATTGAGATATCATATTGCATGCTGTAAGAAGGGTCTAAGGATTGGAATGGGAAGGACTTGGATATCACATCTCATGCTATAGGTAGGCTCTCAGGTTTGGAAAGGAAAGGAGTTGGATATCACATTTCATGTTAGAGGAAGGATCTCAGGTTTGGTATTAGAGGCATTGAGATATCACATCTCATACTATAGGAAGGGTCTCAGGATTGGAATCGGAAGGAGTTGGATATCACATCTCATGCTATAGGAAGGGTCTCAGGTTTGGTATAAGCATTGAGATATCACATCTCAAGCTATAGGAAGGGTCTCAGAATTGGAATGGGAAGGAGTTGGATATCACATCTCATGTTATAGGAAGGATCTCAGGTTTGGTATTAGAAGCATTGAGACATCACATCTCATGCTATAGGAAGGGTCTCAGGATTGGAATGGGAAGGAGTTTGATATCACATCTCATGCCATAGTATGGGTCTCAGGTTTGGTAGAAGCATTGGGATATCACATCTCATGCTATCGGAAGGGTATCAGAATTGGATTTGGAAGGAGTTGGATATCCCATCTCATGCTATAGGAAGGGTCTCAGGTTGAAATGGGAAGGAGTTGGATATCACATCTCATGTTATAGGAAGGGTCTCAGGATTGGTATTAGAGGCATTGAGATATCACATCTCATGCTATCAGAAGGGTCTCAGAATTGGAATGGGAAGGAGTTGGATATCACATCTCATGTTATAGGAAAGATATCAGGTTTGGTATTAGAAGCATTGAGACATCACATCTCATGTTATACGAAGGGTCTCAGGATTGGAATGGGAAGAAGTTGGATATCACATCTCATGCTATAGGAAGGGTCTCAGGATTGGAATGGGAAGGAGTTGGATATCACATCTCAAGCTATAGGAAGGGTCACAGGTTTGGTATAAGCATTGAGATATCACATCTCATGCTATAGGAAGGGTCTCAGAATTGGAATGGGAAGGAGTTGGATATCACATCTCATGTTATAGGAAAGATCTCAGGTTTGGTATTAGAAGCATTGAGACATCAAATCTCATGTTATAGGAAGGGTCTCAGGATTGGAATGGGAAGAAGTTGGATATCACATCTCATGCTATAGGAAGGGTCTCAGGTTTGGTATAAGCATTGAGACATCACATCTCATGCTATAGGAAGGGTCTCAGAATTGGAATGGGAAGGAGTTGGATATCACATCTCATGTTATAGGAAAGATCTCAGGTTTGGTATTAGAAGCATTGAGACATCACATCTCATGTTATAAAAATGGTCTCAGGATTGGAATGGGAAGGAGTTGGATATTACATTCTTGCTATAGGAAGGGTCTCATGTTTGGAATGGGAAGGAGTTGGATATCACATATGCTATAGGAAGGGTCTCAGGTTTGGAACGGGAAGGAGTTGGATATCACATCTCATGTTATAGGAAGGGTCTCAGGTTTGGTATAAGCATTGAGATATCACATCTCTGCTATCGGAAGTCTCTCAGGATTGGAATGGGAAGGAGTTGGATATCCCATCTCATGTTATAGGATGGGTCTCAGGTTTATTAGAATCATTGAGATATCATATTGCATGCTGTAGGAAGGGTCTAAGGATTGGAATGGGAAGTACTTGGATATCACATCTCATGCTATAGGTAGGCTCTCAGGTTTGGAAAGGAAAGGAGTTGGATATCACATTTCATGTTAGAGGAAGGATCTCAGGTGTGGTATTAGAGGCATTGAGATATCACATCCCATGCTATAGGAAGGGTCTCAGGATTGGAATGGGAAGGAGTTGGATAGCACATCTCATGCTAAAGGGAGGGTCTCAGGTTTGGAAGGGGAAGGATTTGGATATCACATCACATGTTATAGGAAGGATCTCAGGTTTGGTATTAGAAGCATTGAGATATCACATCTCATGCTATCGGAAGGGTCTCAGGATTGGAATCGGAAGGAGTTGGATATCACATCTCATGCTATAGGAAGGGTCTCAGGTTTGGAACGGGAAGGAGTTGGATATCACATCTCATGTTATAGGAAGAGTCTCAGGTTTGGTATAAGCATTGAGATATCACATCTCTGCAATCGGAAGTGTCTCAGAATTGGGATGGGAAGGAGTTGGATATCACATCTCATGCTATAGGAAGGGTCTCAGGTTTGGAAGGGGAAGGAGTTGGATATCCCATCTCATGTTATAGGACTGGTCTCAGGTTTGGTATTAGAAGCATTGAGATGTCACATCTCATGCTATAGGAATGGTCTCAGGATTGGAATGGGAAGGAGTTGGATATTACATTCTTGCTATAGGAAGGGTCTCATGTTTGGAATGGGAAGGAGTTGGATATCACATATGCTATAGGAAGAGTCTCAGGTTTGGAACGGGAAGGAGTTGGATATCACATCTCATGTTATAGGAAGGGTCTCAGGTTTGGTATAAGCATTGAGATATCACATCTCTGCTATCGGAAGTGTCTCAGGATTGGAATGGGAAGGAGTTGGATATCCCATCTCATGTTATAGGACGGGTCTCAGGTTTGTTATTAGAATCATTGAGATATCATATTGCATGCTGTAAGAAGGGTCTAAGGATTGGAATGGGAAGGACTTGGATATCACATCTCATGCTATAGGTAGGCTCTCAGGTTTGGAAAGGAAAGGAGTTGGATATCACATTTCATGTTAGAGGAAGGATCTCAGGTTTGGTATTAGAGGCATTGAGATATCACATCTCATACTATAGGAAGGGTCTCAGGATTGGAATCGGAAGGAGTTGGATATCACATCTCATGTTATAGGAAGGGTCTCAGGTTTGGTATAAGCATTGAGATATCACATCTCAAGCTATAGGAAGGGTCTCAGGATTGGAATGGGAAGGAGTTGGATATCACATCTCATGTTATAGGAAGGATCTCAGGTTTGGTATTAGAAGCATTGAGACATCACATCTCATGCTATAGGAAGGGTCTCAGGATTGGAATGGGAAGGAGTTTGATATCACATCTCATGCCATAGTATGGGTCTCAGGTTTGGTAGAAGCATTGGGATATCACATCTCATGCTATCGGAAGGGTATCAGAATTGGATTTGGAAGGAGTTGGATATCCCATCTCATGCTATAGGAAGGGTCTCAGGTTGAAATGGGAAGGAGTTGGATATCACATCTCATGTTATAGGAAGGGTCTCAGGATTGGTATTAGAGGCATTGAGATATCACATCTCATGCTATCAGAAGGGTCTCAGAATTGGAATGGGAAGGAGTTGGATATCACATCTCATGTTATAGGAAAGATATCAGGTTTGGTATTAGAAGCATTGAGACATCACATCTCATGTTATACGAAGGGTCTCAGGATTGGAATGGGAAGAAGTTGGATATCACATCTCATGCTATAGGAAGGGTCTCAGGATTGGAATGGGAAGGAGTTGGATATCACATCTCAAGCTATAGGAAGGGTCACAGGTTTGGTATAAGCATTGAGATATCACATCTCATGCTATAGGAAGGGTCTCAGAATTGGAATGGGAAGGAGTTGGATATCACATCTCATGTTATAGGAAAGATCTCAGGTTTGGTATTAGAAGCATTGAGACATCAAATCTCATGTTATAGGAAGGGTCTCAGGATTGGAATGGGAAGAAGTTGGATATCACATCTCATGCTATAGGAAGGGTCTCAGGTTTGGTATAAGCATTGAGACATCACATCTCATGCTATAGGAAGGGTCTCAGAATTGGAATGGGAAGGAGTTGGATATCACATCTCATGTTATAGGAAAGATCTCAGGTTTGGTATTAGAAGCATTGAGACATCACATCTCATGTTATAGGAATGGTCTCAGGATTGGAATGGGAAGGAGTTGGATATTACATTCTTGCTATAGGAAGGGTCTCATGTTTGGAATGGGAAGGAGTTGGATATCACATATGCTATAGGAAGGGTCTCAGGTTTGGAACAGGAAGGAGTTGGATATCACATCTCATGTTATAGGAAGGGTCTCAGGTTTGGTAAAAGCATTGAGATATCACATCTCTGCTATCGGAAGTCTCTCAGGATTGGAATGGGAAGGAGTTGGATATCCCATCTCATGTTATAGGATGGGTCTCAGGTTTGTTATTAGAATCATTGAGATATCATATTGCATGCTGTAGGAAGGGTCTAAGGATTGGAATGGGAAGTACTTGGATATCACATCTCATGCTATAGGTAGGCTCTCAGGTTTGGAAAGGAAAGGAGTTGGATATCACATTTCATGTTAGAGGAAGGATCTCAGGTGTGGTATTAGAGGCATTGAGATATCACATCTCATGCTATAGGAAGGGTCTCAGGATTGGAATCGGAAGGAGTTGGATATCACATCTCATGCTATAGGAAGGGTCTCAGGTTTGGTATAAGCATTAAGATATCACATCTCATGCTATAGGAAGGGTCTCAGGATTGGAATGGGAAGGAGTTGGATATCACATCTCATGTTATAGGAAGGATCTCAGGTTTGGTATTAGAAGCATTGAGACATCACATCTCATGCTGTAGGAAGGGTCTCAGGATTGGAATGGGAAGGAGTTTGATATCACATCTCATGCCATAGTATGGGTCTCAGGTTTGGTAGAAGCATTGGGATATCACATCTCATGCTATCGGAAGGGTGTCAGAATTGGATTTGGAAGGAGTTGGATATCCCATCTCATGCTATAGGAAGGGTCTCAGGTTGAAATGGGAAGGAGTTGGATATCACATCTCAGGTTATAGGAAGGGTCTCAGGATTGGTATTAGAGGCATTGAGATATCACATCTCATGCTATCAGAAGGGTCTCAGAATTGGAATGGGAAGGAGTTGGATATCACATCTCATGTTATAGGAAAGATCTCAGGTTTGGTATTAGAAGCATTGAGACATCACATCTCATGTTATAGGAAGGGTCTCAGGATTGGAATGGGAAGAAGTTGGATATCACATCTCATGCTATAGGAAGGGTCTCAGGATTGGAATGGGAAGGAGTCGGATATCACATCTCAAGCTATAGGAAGGGTCTCAGGTTTGGTATAAGCATTGAGATATCACATCTCATGCTATAGGAAGGGTCTCAGAATTGGAATGGGAAGGAGTTGGATATCACATCTCATGTTATAGGAAAGATCTCAGGTTTGGTATTAGAAGAATTGAGACATCACATCTCATGTTATAGGAAGGGTCTCAGGATTGGAATGGGAAGAAGTTGGATATCACATCTCATGCTATAGGAAGGGTCTCAGGTTTGGTATAAGCATTGAGATATCACATCTCATGCTATAGGAAGGGTCTCAGGATTGGAATGGGAAGGAGTTGTATATGACATCTCATGCCATAGGAAGGGTCTCGGGTTTGGTATAAGCATTGAGATATCACGTCACATGCTATAGGAAGGGTCTCAGGATTGGAATGGGAAGGACTTGGATATCACATCTCATGCTATAGGCAGGGTCTCAGGTTTGGAAAGGGAAGGAGTTGGATATCACATTTTATGTTAGAGGTAGGATCTCAGGTTTGGTATTAGAGGCATTGAGATATCACATCTCATGCTATCAGAAGGGTCTCAGGATTGGAATGGGAAGGAGTTGGATATCAGATCTCATGCTAAAGGGAGGGTCTCAGGTTTGGAAGGGGAAGGATTTGGATATCACATCTCATGTTATAGGAAGGATCTCAGGTTTGGTATTAGAAGCATTGAGATATCACATCTCATGCTATCGTAAGTATCTCAGGTTTGGTATTAGAGGCATTGAGATATCACATCTCATGCTATCATAATGGTCTCAGGATTGGAATGGGAAGGAGTTGGATAGCACATCTCATGCTAAAGGGAGGGTCTCAGGTTTGGAAGGGGAAGGATTTGGATATCACATCACATGTTATAGGAAGGATCTCAGGTTTGGTATTAGAAGCATTGAGATATCACATCTCATGCTATCGGAAGGGTCTCAGGATTGGAATCGGAAGGAGTTGGATATCACATCTCATGCTATAGGAAGGGTCTCAGGTTTGGAAGGGGAAGGAGTTGGATATCCCATCTCATGTTATAGGACTGGTCTCAGGTTTGGTATTAGAAGCATTGAGATGTCACATCTCATGCTATAGGAATGGTCTCAGGATTGGAATGGGAAGGAGTTGGATATTACATTCTTGCTATAGGAAGGGTCTCATGTGTGGAATGGGAAGGAGTTGGATATCACATATGCTATAGGAAGGGTCTCAGGTTTGGAACGGGAAGGAGTTGGATATCACATCTCATGTTATATGAAGGGTCTCAGGTTTGGTATAAGCATTGAGATATCACATCTCTGCTATCGGAAGTGTCTCAGGATTGGAATGGGAAGGAGTTGGATATCCCATCTCATGTTATAGGACGGGTCTCAGGTTTGTTATTAGAATCATTGAGATATCATATTGCATGCTGTAGGAAGGGTCTAAGGATTGGAATGGGAAGGACTTGGATATCACATCTCATGCTATAGGTAGGCTCTCAGGTTTGGAAAGGAAAGGAGTTGGATATCACATTTCATGTTAGAGGAAGGATCTCAGGTTTGGTATTAGAGGCATTGAGATATCACATCTCATGCTATAGGAAGGGTCTCAGGATTGGAATCGGAAGGAGTTGGATATCACATCTCATGCTATAGGAAGGGTCTCAGGTTTGGTATAAGCATTGAGATATCACATCTCATGCTATAGGAAGGGTCTCAGGATTGGAATTGGAAGGAGTTGGATATCACATCTCATGTTATAGGAAGGATCTCAGGTTTGGTATTAGAAGCATTGAGACATCACATCTCATGCTATAGGAAGGGTCTCAGGATTGGAATGGGAAGGAGTTTGATATAACATCTCATGCCATAGTATGGGTCTCAGGTTTGGTAGAAGCATTGGGATATCACATCTCATGCTATCGGAAGGGTATCAGAATTGGATTTGGAAGGAGTTGGATATCCCATGGCATGCTATAGGAAGGGTCTCAGGTTGAAATGGGAAGGAGTTGGATATCACATCTCATGTTATAGGAAGGGTCTCAGGATTGGTATTAGAGGCATTGAGATATCACATCTCATGCTATCAGAAGGGTCTCAGGATTGGAATGGGAAGGAGTTGGATATCACATCTCATGTCATAGGAAGGATCTCAGGTTTGGTATTAGAAGCATTGAGATATCACATCTCATGCTATAGGAATGGTCTCAGGATTGGAATGGGAAGGAGTTGGATATTACATTCTTGCTATAGGAAGGGTCTCATGTTTGGAATGGGAAGGAGTTGGATATCACATATGCTATAGGAAGGGTCTCAGGTTTGGAACGGGAAGGAGTTGGATATCACATCTCATGTTATAGGAAGGGTCTCAGGTTTGGTATAAGCATTGAGATATCACATCTCTGCTATCGGAAGTGTCTCAGGATTGGAATGGGAAGGAGTTGGATATCCCATCTCATGTTATAGGACGGGTCTCAGGTTTGTTATTAGAATCATTGAGATATCATATTGCATGCTGTAGGAAGGGTCTAAGGATTGGAATGGGAAGGACTTGGATATCACATCTCATGCTATAGGTAGGCTCTCAGGTTTGGAAAGGAAAGGAGTTGGATATCACATTTCATGTTAGAGGAAGGATCTCAGGTGTGGTATTAGAGGCATTGAGATATCACATCTCATGCTATAGGAAGGGTCTCAGGATTGGAATCGGAAGGAGTTGGATATCACATCTCATGCTATAGGAAGGGTCTCAGGTTTGGTATAAGCATTAAGATATCACATCTCATGCTATTGGAAGGGTCTCAGGATTGGAATGGGAAGGAGTTGGATATCACATCTCATGTTATAGGAAGGATCTCAGGTTTGGTATTAGAAGCATTGAGACATCACATCTCATGCTATAGGAAGGGTCTCAGGATTGGAATGGGAAGGAGTTTGATATCACATCTCATGCCATAGTATGGGTCTCAGGTTTGGTAAAAGCATTGGGATATCACATCTCATGCTATCGGAAGGGTATCAGAATTGGATTTGGAAGGAGTTGGATATCCCATCTCATGCTATAGGAAGGGTCTCAGGTTGAAATGGGAAGGAGTTGGATATCACATCTCATGCTATAGGAAGGGTCTCAGGATTGGTATTAGAGGCATTGAGATATCACATCTCATGCTATCAGAAGGGTCTCAGAATTGGAATGGGAAGGAGTTGGATATCACATCTCATGTTATAGGAAAGATCTCAGGTTTGGTATTAGAAGCATTGAGACATCACATCTCATGTTATAGGAAGGGTCTCAGGATTGGAATGGGAAGAAGTTGGATATCACATCTCATGCTATAGGAAGGGTCTCAGGATTGGAATGGGAAGGAGTTGGATATCACATCTCAAGCTATAGGAAGGGTCTCAGGTTTGGTATAAGCATTGAGATATCACATCTCATGCTATAGGAAGGGTCTCAGAATTGGAATGGGAAGGAGTTGGATATCACATCTCATGTTATAGGAAAGATCTCAGGTTTGGTATTAGAAGCATTGAGACATCACATCTCATGTTATAGGAAGGGTCTCAGGATTGGAATGGGAAGAAGTTGGATATCACATCTCATGCTATAGGAAGGGTCTCAGGTTTGGTATAAGCATTGAGATATCACATCTCATGCTATAGGAAGGGTCTCGGGATTGGAATGGGAAGGAGTTGTATATGACATCTCATGCCATAGGAAGGGTCTCGGGTTTGGTATAAGCATTGAGATATCACATCACATGCTATAGGAAGGGTCTCAGGTTTGGAACGGGAAGGAGTTGGATATCACATCTCATGTTATAGGAAGGGTCTCAGGTTTGGTATAAGCATTGAGATATCATATCTCTGCTATCGGAAGTGTCTCAGGATTGGAATGGGAAGGAGTTGGATATCCCATCTCATGTTATAGGACGGGTCTCAGGTTTGTTATTAGAATCATTGAGATATCATATTGCATGCTGTAGGAAGGGTCTAAGGATTGGAATGGGAAGGACTTGGATATCACATCTCATGCTATAGGTAGGCTCTCAGGTTTGGAAAGGAAAGGAGTTGGATATCACATTTCATGTTAGAGGAAGGATCTCAGGTTTGGTATTAGAGGCATTGAGATATCACATCTCATGCTATAGGAAGGGTCTCAGGATTGGAATCGGAAGGAGTTGGATATCACATCTCATGCTATAGGAAGGGTCTCAGGTTTGGTATAAGCATTGAGATATCACATCTCATGCTATAGGAAGGGTCTCAGGATTGGAATGGGAAGGAGTTGGATATCACATCTCATGTTATAGGAAGGATCTCAGGTTTGGTATTAGAAGCATTGAGACATCACATCTCATGCTATAGGAAGGGTCTCAGGATTGGAATGGGAAGGAGTTTGATATCACATCTCATGCCATAGTATGGGTCTCAGGTTTGGTAGAAGCATTGGGATGTCACATCTCATGCTATCGGAAGGGTATCAGAATTGGATTTGGAAGGAGTTGGATATCCCATCTCATGCTATAGGAAGGGTCTCAGGTTGAAATGGGAAGGAGTTGGATATCACATCTCATGTTATAGGAAGGGTCTCAGGATTGGTATTAGAGGCATTGAGATATCACATCTCATGCTATCAGAAGGGTCTCAGGATTGGAATGGGAAGGAGTTGGATATCACATCTCATGCTAAAGGGAGGGTCTCAGGTTTGGAAGGGGAAGGATTTGGATATCACATCTCATGTTATAGGAAGGATATCAGGTTTGGTATTAGAAGCATTGAGATATCACATCTCATGCTATCGGAAGGATCTCAGGTTTGGTATTAGAACCATTGAGATATCACATCTCATGCTATCAGAAGGGTCTCAGGATTGGAAAGGGAAGGAGTTGGATATCACATCTCATGCTAAAGGGAGGGTCTCAGGTTTGGAAGGGGAAGGATTTGGATATCACATCTCATGTTATCGGAAGGATCTCAGGTTTGGTATTAGAAGTATTGAGATATCACATCTCATGCTATAGGAAGGGTCTCGGGATTGGAATGGGAAGGAGTTGGATATCACATCTCATGCTAAAGGAAGGGTCTCAGGTTTGGTAGAAGCATTGAGATATCACATCTCATGCTATCGGAAATGTCTCAGGATTGGAATGGGAAGGAGCTGGATATCACATCTCATGCTAAAGGAAGGGTCTCAGGTTTGGAACGGGAAGGAGTTGGATATCACATCTCATGTTATAGGAAGGGTCTCAGGTTTGGTATAAGCATTGAGATATCATATCTCTGCTATCGGAAGTGTCTCAGGATTGGAATGGGAAGGAGTTGGATATCCCATCTCATGTTATAGGACTGGTCTCAGGTTTGTTATTAGAATCATTGAGATATCATATTTCATGCTGTAGGAAGGGTCTAAGTATTGGAATGGGAAGGACTTGGATATCACATCTCATGCTATAGATAGGCTCTCAGGTTTGGAAAGGGAAGGAGTTGGATATCACATTTCATGTTAGAGGAAGGATCTCAGGTTTGGTATTAGAGGCATTGAGATATCACATCTCATGCTATAGGAAGGGTCTCAGGATTGGAATGGGAAGGAGTTGTATATGACATCTCATGCCATAGGAAGGGTCTCGGGTTTGGTATAAGCATTGAGATATCACATCACATGCTATAAGAAGGGTCTCAGGATTGGAATGGGAAGGACTTGGATATCACATCTCATGCTATAGGCAGGGTCTCAGGTTTGGAAAGGGAAGGAGTTGGATATCACATTTCATGTTAGAGGTAGGATCTCAGGTTTGGTATTAGAGGCATTGAGATATCACATCTCATGCTATCAGAAGGGTCTCAGGATTGGAATGGGAAGGAGTTGGATATCACATCTCATGCTAAAGGGTGGGTCTCAGGTTTGGAAGGGGAAGGATTTGGATATCACATCTCATGTTATAGGAAGGATCTCAGGTTTGGTATTAGAAGCATTGAGATATCACATCTCATGCTATCATAAGGGTCTCAGGATTGGAATGGGAAGGAGTTGGATAGCACATCCCATGCTAAAGGGAGGGTCTCAGGTTTGGAAGGGGAAGGATTTGGATATCACATCACATGTTATAGGAAGGATCTCAGGTTTGGTATTAGAAGCATTGAGATATCACATCTCATGCTATCGGAAGGGTCTCAGGATTGGAATCGGAAGGAGTTGGATATCACATCTCATGCTATAGGAAGGGTCTCAGGTTTGGAACGGGAAGGAGTTGGATATCACATCTCATGTTATAGGCAGAGTCTCAGGTTTGGTATAAGCATTGAGATATCACATCTCTGCAATCGGAAGTGTCTCAGGATTGGGATGGGAAGGAGTTGGATATCACATCTCATGCTATAGGAAGGGTCTCAGGTTTGGAAGGGGAAGGAGTTGGATATCCCATCTCATGTTATAGGACTGGTCTCAGGTTTGGTATTAGAAGCATTGAGATATCAGATCTCATGCTATAGGAATGGTCTCAGGATTGGAATGGGAAGGAGTTGGATATTACATTCTTGCTATAGGAAGGGTCTCATGTGTGGAATGGGAAGGAGTTGGATATCACATATGCTATAGGAAGGGTCTTAGGTTTGGAACGGGAAGGAGTTGGATATCACATCTCATGTTATAGGAAGGGTCTCAGGTTTGGTAAAAGCATTGAGATATCACATCTCTGCTATCGGAAGTGTCTCAGGATTGGAATGGGAAGGAGTTGGATATCCCATCTCATGTTATAGGACGGGTCTCAGGTTTGTTATTAGAATCATTGAGATATCATATTGCATGCTGTAGGAAGGGTCTAAGGATTGGAATGGGAAGGACTTGGATATCACATCTCATGCTATAGGTAGGCTCTCAGGTTTGGAAAGGAAAGGAGTTGGATATCACATTTCATGTTAGAGGAAGGATCTCAGGTTTGGTATTAGAGGCATTGAGATATCACATCTCATGCTATAGGAAGGGTCTCAGGATTGGAATCGGAAGGAGTTGGATATCACATCTCATGCTATAGGAAGGGTCTCAGGTTTGGTATAAGCATTGAGATATCACATCTCATGCTATAGGAAGGGTCTCAGGATTGGAATGGGAAGGAGTTGGATATCACATCTCATGTTATAGGAAGGATCTCAGGTTTGGTATTAGAAGCATTGAGACATCACATCTCATGCTATAGGAAGGGTCTCAGGATTGGAATGGGAAGGAGTTTGATATCACATCTCATGCCATAGTATGGGTCTCAGGTTTGGTAGAAGCATTGGGATGTCACATCTCATGCTATCGGAAGGGTATCAGAATTGGATTTGGAAGGAGTTGGATATCCCATCTCATGCTATAGGAAGGGTCTCAGGTTGAAATGGGAAGGAGTTGGATATCACATCTCATGTTATAGGAAGGGTCTCAGGATTGGTATTAGAGGCATTGAGATATCACATCTCATGCTATCAGAAGGGTCTCAGGATTGGAATGGGAAGGAGTTGGATATCACATCTCATGCTAAAGGGAGGGTCTCAGGTTTGGAAGGGGAAGGATTTGGATATCACATCTCATGTTATAGGAAGGATATCAGGTTTGGTATTAGAAGCATTGAGATATCACATCTCATGCTATCGGAAGGATCTCAGGTTTGGTATTAGAACCATTGAGATATCACATCTCATGCTATCAGAAGGGTCTCAGGATTGGAAAGGGAAGGAGTTGGATATCACATCCCATGCTAAAGGGAGGGTCTCAGGTTTGGAAGGGGAAGGATTTGGATATCACATCTCATGTTATCGGAAGGATCTCAGGTTTGGTATTAGAAGTATTGAGATATCACATCTCATGCTATAGGAAGGGTCTCGGGATTGGAATGGGAAGGAGTTGGATATCACATCTCATGCTAAAGGAAGGGTCTCAGGTTTGGTAGAAGCATTGAGATATCACATCTCATGCTATCGGAAATGTCTCAGGATTGGAATGGGAAGGAGCTGGATATCACATCTCATACTAAAGGAAGGGTCTCAGGTTTGGAACGGGAAGGAGTTGGATATCACATCTCATGTTATAGGAAGGGTCTCAGGTTTGGTATAAGCATTGAGATATCATATCTCTGCTATCGGAAGTGTCTCAAGATTGGAATGGGAAGGAGTTGGATATCCCATCTCATGTTATAGGACTGGTCTCAGGTTTGTTATTAGAATCATTGAGATATCATATTGCATGCTGTAGGAAGGGTCTAAGTATTGGAATGGGAAGGACTTGGATATCACATCTCATGCTATAGATAGGCTCTCAGGTTTGGAAAGGGAAGGAGTTGGATATCACATTTCATGTTAGAGGAAGGATCTCAGGTTTGGTATTAGAGGCATTGAGATATCACATCTCATGCTATAGGAAGGGTCTCAGGATTGGAATGGGAAGGAGTTGGATATCACATCTCATTCTATAGGAAGGGTCTCAGGTTTGGTATAAGCATTGAGATATCACATCTCTGCAATCGAAAGGGTCTCAGGATTGGAATGGGAAGGAGTTGGATATCCCATCTCATGTTATAGGAAGAGTCTCAGGTTTGGTATTAGAATCATTGAGATATCACATCTCATGCTATAGGAAGTGTCTCAGGATTGGAATGGGAAGGACTTGGATATCACATCTCATGCTATAGGGAGGGTCTCAAGTTTGATATTAGAAGCATTGAGATATCACATCTCATGTTATAGGAAGGGTCTCAGGATTGGAATGGGAAGGAGTTGGATATCACATCTCATGCTATAGGAAGGGTCTCAGGTTTGGTATAAGCAGTGAGATATCACATCTCATGCTATAGGAAGTGTCTCAGGATTGGAATGGGAAGGAGTTGGATATCACATCTCATGTTATAGGAAGGATCTCAGGTTTGGTATAAGCATTGAGATATCACATCTCTGCTATCGGAAGGGTCTCAGGATTGGAATGGGAAGGAGTTGGATATCCCATTTCATGTTATAGGAGGAGTCTCAGGTTTGGTATTAGAAGCATTGCGATATCACATCTCATGCTATAGGAAGTGTCTCAGGATTGGAATGGGAAGGACTTGGATATCACATCTCATGCTATAGGGAGGGTCTCAAGTTTGATATTAGAAGCATTGAGATATCACATCTCATGCTATAGGAAGGGTCTCAGGATTGGAATGGGAAGGAGTTGGATATCACATCTCATGCTATAGGAAGGGTCTCAGGTTTGGTATAAGCAGTGAGATATCACATCTCATGCTATAGGAAGTGTCTCAGGATTGGAATGGGAAGGAGTTGGATATCACATCTCATGTTGTAGGAAGGATCTCAGGTTTGGCATAAGCATTCAGATATCACATCTCTGCTATCGGAAGGGTCTCAGGATTGGAATGGGAAGGAGTCGGATATTCCCATCTCATGTTATAGGAAGGGTCTCAGGTTTGGTATTAGAAGCATTGAGATATCACATCTCATGCTATAGGAAGGGTCTCAGGATTGGAATGGGAAGGACTTGGATATCACATCTCATGCTATAGGGAGGGTCTCAAGTTTGATATTAGAAGCATTGAGATATCGCATCTCATGATATCGGAAGGGTCTCAGGATTGGAATGGGAAGGAGTTGGATATCACATCTCATGATAAAGGAAGGGTCTTAGGTTTGGAAGGGGAAGGATTTGGATATCACATCTCATGTTATAGGACGGGTCTCAGGTTTGGTATTAGAAGCATTGAGATATCAAGTCTCATGGTATAGGAAGGGTCTCAGAATTGGAATGGGAAGGAGTTGGATATCACATCTCAAGCTATAGGAAGGGTCTCAGGATTGGAATGGGAAGGAGTTTGATATCACATCTCATGCCATAGTATGGGTCTCAGGTTTGGTAGAAGCATTGGGATATCACATCTCATGCTATCGGAAGGGTATCAGAATTGGATTTGGAAGGAGTTGGATATCCCATCTCATGCTATAAGAAGGGTCTCAGGTTGGAATGGGAAGGAGTTGGATATCACATCTCATTGCTAAGACGGATTTCTGAACTCTGTCCTGGTGGCGCAGGAGTTCAGAAGGCCAACCTAATTACTTGGAACAGGGTAACCTCTGGACGAGCCAGACCAATCAAGGTAGCGATCGCGGCGGTCAAGACTAGGTCTCAAGAGGGGTGAGGGTGACTGAAAGCCCGCAATGAGCACACAAAGCAAGATCACTTACAAACTACTCCAAACAGTTGTTATATTAAAAATATATACACATTTATTTCAAGGCCTTTAAAACAATGACCGTAGCGAGAAAATCACAATATAACTATATTAAACCAACACATACCATATCAACACAATATATATACAAATACGACAGTCTCAAGCGTTATATGCACGAAATGGGTAGTCCACCTAAAAGGGAAGGAAGACAGGCAGTGCGAAATAATGCTTAGACCCAGTTCGCCTTCAGAGGCACCTAACTAGATGGAAGTCCGAGCCCTGCGAAGAGTGGAGCCTTGTGCTCAAAAGTACCTGCACGCGCTGGTGCCAACGGGCAAAAGGAGAAGCTCTTCGAGGGAAATCAGGCAGTTCAGTTTAGTGCACAAAAGAAGAACAAGTTCTGCGACTCAAGCGCAGCCTCCACAGTGGGCAGAAGCAGAGCGCGAGTACGGAAAAGGGTTGCTGTTTTACACAGCGGGGAAAAGCAATGGGCTCCTGCAGGAGGGCGACCAGATCCTAGCTATGCTACTCACCGGTCCCCGATGCAAGCAGACCCAGGCTTCTCCCCGTCAGTTTCTGCAGCTGGCAGGTTCAGAAGAGCAGGGAACGCCTCGTCGTCGTGTTGAGTAAAAAAGACGTCCCAATCGAAGAAACCTGCACAGTTTGTTACCACAGCAGGGCAACGGAGCGGCCGTGTGTATCTGAGCCAAATGTACACTACTCACTCCCGACTTGGGAACGCCAAGTGTACGAAGCATGTGAGAGTGACAAGGACTTGAAATACTACACAACCTGGCGGCGGTTACAGAGCAAGACTCCCGTGTAAACTGGTCAGTCAGCTGGATGGCCCAGAGACACTTCCGAAGGCTTACTGGCAGGAGATGGTGAAGATGCCGAGAATAGCTGTTCCCGCTATTCCAAAGGGTCGAAGTACCAGTACAGGCCTTCTGGTTCGATCAAAGGTGAAAAGGGTTTCACAAGACGACATCAGTGCAGAGGAGAAGTCCTTCAGCGCGTCACCAGCGATTCCTCGGTTCAGCCTCTTGGTTGCAGGATACTTGGCTCCTGTATTCCTTCGTTCGTGAGAACTCAGGAGATCGACATGGTAGTGGTGTTTCCAGCCCCCTCTTATCCACGGTTCCCTTCGCGCCAAAACAGAGGGAACCCAATGGGAGATCCGCTCATCAACACTCACACCATTCGTGGACCAATCACGGACCACGGTGGTCCCAGACATTCACACCACCCTAGACTCTCTGGCACCCAGGATGTGTATTGGGACCAGACATCCCAGCCCACATCCTGGAGGCACACACAAGACATGTAGAAGCTCGCGAAAGCATCAGTGTTTCGCGGGAAAGTACATGCCCAAATAAGGAAGGCCCCGGGTCGGCTCGACCTGGGGAAGGTGAAGGAAGCAAGACGGTCAGCGGACAGGACAAAGGAGCCTCGTGGTCTGGCCATTTTGGGAGCCAGGCCACCATTTTGGGTTAAGCGTGGAAAACGCGCTTAGAACACCAAAAGGAGCTCAAAACACAAGAAACGATCGCTGCCACCATTCCCGTCCCTGAATCACTTGCACCGATCAGATACAATCCTAAACGAGTATCTAGGGCCTGTAGAAGGCTAGAGACCCAAGAGAGCTGTAACTTAGCTTACAGTGCCCTCTTGTGTCATGTTGCACGAAAGCCTCAACATGATAAAAGAAACTACCGGAAACAGCGTTCCCCGGTACTGACTGTCTTAAGGGCATGTCAGTTTCCCCGTAAGAAAGGAGCGAAAGCCCAGAGGAGTGCGGCAGAAGGCTGCACTTCTCTGGCAAAGTCAAGAACAAGGTGAAAAACAACAGCAAAAAGTTTAGGGGTTGCCACATGGAAGGAAAATTACCTACAATTACGGAATCTTTCCTAACACTCATGTTATAGTAAGGGTCTCAGGATTGGTATTAGAGGCATTGAGATATCACATCTCATGCTATCAGAAGGGTCTCAGGATTGGAATGGGAAGGAGTTGGATATCACATCTCATGCTAAAGGGAGGGTCTCAGGTTTGGAAGGGGAAGGATTTGGATATCACATCTCATGCTAAAGGGAGGGTCTCAGGTTTGGAAGGGGAAGGAGTTTGATATCACATTTCATGTTAGAGGAAGGATCTCAGGTTTGGTATTAGAGGCATTGAGATATCCCATCTCATGCTATAGGAAGGGTCTCAGGATTGGAATCGGAAGGAGTTGTATATGACATCTCATGCCATAGGAAGGGTCTCAGGTTTGGTATAAGCATTGAGATATCACATCTCTGCTATCGGAAGGGTCTCAGGATTGGAATGGGAAGGAGTTGGATATCCCATCTCGTTATAAGAAGGGTCTCAGGTTTGGTATTAGAAGCATTGAGATATCACATCTCATGCTATAGGAAGGGTCTAAGGTTTGGAAGGGGAAGGATTTGTATATCACATCTCATGTTATAGGACCGGTCTCAGGTTTGCTATTAGAAGCATTGAGATATCAAGTCTCATGGTATAGGATGGGTCTCAGAATTGGAATGGGAAGGAGTTGGATATCACATCTCAAGCTATAGGAAGGGTCTCAGGATTGGAATGGGAAGGACTTGGATATCACATCTCATGTTATAGGAAGGGTCTCAGGTTTGGTATTAGAAGCATTGAGATATCAAGTCTCATGGTATAGGAGGGGTCTCAGAATTGGAATGGAAAGGAGTTGGATATCACATCTCAAGCTATAGGAAGGGTCTCAGGATTGGAATGGGAAGGAGTTGGATATCACATCTCATGCTAAAGGGAGGGTCTCAGGTTTGGAAGGGGAAGGATTTGGATATCACATCTCATGCTAAAGGGAGGGTCTCAGGTTTGGAAGGGGAAGGAGTTTGATATCACATCT